>NC_033631.1:5521564-5633202 GCF_001540865.1 Ananas comosus | reverse complement strand
AAATGCATGCAACAATGTATACAAGTATGCTCAATTGAATGACACATTAGGCATAGAGAGAATTCAACGAGTTTGAGAAGCACCACCCACCTTGTAGGCTTTCAAAGGTGCTCCGATGATTTTCTTGAGATTTTTAGATCCTTCGTTCTTTACCTACGGCAAAACGAAGCCCTATTAGGCCATTTTTCCCATAACTTTATATTAGCTTTTCGTATACTCCAACGGAGCGCACCAACGCGTTCGTTGGGTCTCCAATTAGGTTTTTGGAGGGTCAATTTCACTTAGAAACCCCCACGAGCAAAAGCCCCAATTTGGTGCCCCAGCTCCATTACATATACAAAACCCAGGGTTTGATCTCATTGGGAAGCAAAAGTAGCTTCAATATACTCTAAATAGTCCATTAGAACCATTCTTAGCCTTTCCAAAACCCTAGTTTGGATTTCACCATGAGAGGTGGTCCAAGCTCACCTCTATAGCAAACTATGGTTTTGATCTCATTAGAAGCAAAAAGAAGGCTTCAAATCCTCTAAAAAGTTTATACAAACCATTTCTAGGTTCATTCAAAACTCATTTTAGGTTCTACCATGTCTAGAGTACAAAGCTTACCTTGTAAGCTTTCTTTTTCCAAGCTAGAGAAGAAGAAGATGAAGTTGCTTCACCTCTTGATCTTCTTCTTCACCTTCTTTTCTTTCTTTTCTTCCTTTCTTTCTTCTTCTCCTTTGTCTTCTAGAGAGAGAGAGGGAGAGAAGAGTGTGAAAGGGAGAGGAAATGAGAGAAATATCTCATTATACCCCATACATAGCTCTATGGGTTGCAAAATTGCAGCCAAGCCCTTCTACTTTTGTTTTTATACACTGTCCAGACTGGGCAGTTTTCGGGTTGGGGGACCGGTCTCTCCATCAGGGATCGGTTCCCGTAGCCCCCCCTGCGGGTCAGCAGGGTTCCACGCGCAGAGCAACCGGTCCCTCCCTGGGGGACCGGTCTCTCGGGCAGGGACCGGTTCCCGTAGCCCCAATTCTCAGGACTTAACCATTTTTTTCTCGTTTCTCAGACTTCACGCGTACAGGGATTGGTCTCCCCTGAGGGACCGGTCTCTCGGGGACCGGTCTCTCCCCGCAGGGACCGGTTCTCGAGAGCTGCTCTCCTAGGACTTAGCCGATTTTTCCATTTCTCAATTTTCTCGCTTACGGGGACCGGTCTCTCCTTCAGGGACCGATCCCCGAGAGCTGAAAACCTGCAGAATGCAGTTTTCTTGATTTTTAGCCCTCGAAAACCTTCCACAACTCACTTTTAACCATAATAACACCTTGGGACTTTCCAAAGTGTCCCATCCTCGCTCTTTGGTCAATTTGACTAAAGTTCAACATTTGTTTACCGAAATTTTCGGTGTATAACATTCTCCACCCCTTAAAATAATTTCTTCCGCGAAATTAAACGCATACCTTAGCTTGTCGACTCAAATAAATGTGGATACTCTTTCCGCATCGACTCCTCGAGCTCCCAGGTGGCCTCTCGCACCGCATGGTTGCTCCATTGGACTTTCACATAAGGAATTCTGCGACTCCGCAGCTTTCTTTATTCTCGATCGAGGATGCACACCGGGTACTCCTCATAAGACATATCTTCACGCAACTCCACGGGCTCATACTCCAATACATGTGTCGAGTTTCGAATATACTTTCGGAGATTTGACACATGAAAAATATTATGAACTCCCGCGAGTCTCGGTGGTAATGCGAGCTTGTATGCCACCGTACCCACACGCTCCAATACTTCAAATGGTCCAACATAACGGGGACTTAACTTCCTGCGAACCCCAAATCACTTGACTCCTCGCATTGGCGACACTCTAAAAAATACACGGTCTCTAACCGCCAACTCTAAATCTTTTCTCCGCTTGTCGGCATAACTCTTTTGCCGAGATTGCGCCGCCGCTAACCGTTATCGGGCAAGGCGAACTTTTTCTTCCGCCTCCCGCACTACATCCGGGCCAAGAGCCGTTCTCTCGCCCTCGTTGCTCCAATGTATAGGAGAACGACACTTTCTTCCATATAGTGCCTCAAATGGCGCCATAGCGATGCTCTCTTGATAGCTATTATTATAGCGAACTCCGCCATAGGCAAGAAATCATGCCATCCTCCTTTGTAATCTAGCACACACGCTCGAAGCAAATCCTCAAGGGTTTGTATCGTTCGCTTAGATTGTCCATTACTTTGAGGATGAAACGCCGTGCTAAAGTCGAGCCGCGTGCCTAGTGCGTCTTGTAAGCTCCTCCAAAAGTGAGATGTGAACCGGGGTTCTCGATCCGATACAATAGATACCGGAACCCCATGAAGTCTCACAACCTCGTCGAGATAGACTTGAGCCAATTTGTCTCCCGACCACGTAGTATGTATCGGCAAGAAGTGTGCCGACTTTGTCAATCGATCCACTATCACCCATATTGCATCGTGTCCGCCTTGTGATCGAGGCAAACCGGTAATGAAGTCCATCGCTACATCTTTCCATTTCCAAACGGGTATAAATAGACTTTGTAGTTTTTCCGCCGGAAATCGGCGCTCTGCTTTTACTTGTTGGCACGTTAAACATTGCGCCACGAACTCCCCAATATCTCTTTTCATACCCGGCCACCAATAATGCTCTTTTAGGTCTTTGTACATCTTCGTGCCACCGGGGTGTATACTATAGGGAGATTGGTGCGCTTCTTGCATGATCGCCCTTCGAATACCGTCATCTTTAGGTACACACCAACAATTCCGAAATCGAAGGGTGCCATCGGTTCCAATGCCAAAATCTTCGGCACTACCGTTCTCAACTTCGCCTCGTATCTTTTGAAGATAGGGATCCGAAGCTTGCAACTCTTTGATCTTCTCTAGTAGGGTCGGTTGCACAACTAATACGGCAAGTGTAGTCGGCACTCCCGGCGTTACCACTTCCAACCCAAGTCGTTGCATCTCTTTGTGCAGTAGCGGTTGAGACGTGATCGCCGTCGCTAAATTCTCCGTCGATTTTCTACTCAAGGCATCGGCCACGACATTGGCTTTTCCCGGGTGGTATAGTATAGTGACATCGTAGTCCTTTAGCAATTCTAACCACCGTCGCTGTCGCATGTTCAACTCTTTATGCGTGAACAAGTGCTTTAAACTCTTGTGATCGGTGTAGATTTCACAATGCTCACCGTATAGGTAATGCCTCCACAACTTTAGCGCGAATATCACCGCGGCTAGCTCAAGGTCATGAATCGGGTAGTTTTTCTCATAGCTCTTCAATTGGCGCGATGCATATGCAATGACTCGCCCATTTTGCATTAGTACACACCCGAGACCAACATATGAGGCATCACTATATACCACAAAGGTCTCCCCCGGAGTCGGCAAGACAAGCACCGGAGTCGACGTCAACCTGTTCTTTAACTCTTCGAAGCTCCGATCGCAATCGTCGCTCCACACATACTTTACTTCTTTGTGTGTGAGGCGCGTCAGTGGAGTGGTTGTTTTGGCGAACCCCTCCACAAACCGCCGGTAGTAGCCCGCAAGTCCAAGGAAACTGCGGACCTCCGTTACACTCGTGGGGCGAGGCCAATCTTTTATTGCCTTTACTTTCCTCGGATCTACCGAAACTCCGTCGCCCGATACCACGTGACCCAAGAATGCGACCTCATTTAGCCAAAAGTCACACTTCTTCAACTTTGTATAGAGCTTCTCTTGTCTGAGTATTTGCAACACGGCCCTCAGATGCTCTTCATGCTCCTTCTCACTCATGGAGTAGACCAACACGTCGTCTATGAACACCACGACGCACCGGTCCAACAATGGCCTGAAGACTAGATTCATCAAGTCCATAAATGCTGTCGGGGCATTAGTAAGCCCAAACGGCATTACCGTGAACTTATAATGGCCATACCGCGTACGGTACGCCGTTTTGTGCACATCTTTCAGCCTGATCTTTAGTTGATGATATCCCGATTGGAGATCAATCTTCGAATACACTTTTGACCCTTGCAACTGATCAAATAGATCATCTATCCTTGGCAACGGGTACTTGTTCTTTATCGTTACTTTATTTAACTCGCGATAGTCTACGCAGAGTCGAAGTGTACCATCCTTTTTCTTCACAAATAGCACCGGAGCTCCCCAAGGTGACACGCTCGGCTTCACAAAGCCTTTATCGAGCAAGTCTTGTAATTGAGCCTTTAACTCCGTTAGCTCTACCGGTGCCATTCTATACGGAGCCTTCGAAACTGGTTCCGCCCCGGGAATCAAGTCAATGACGAACTCGACTTCCCGATCTGGTGGCAGTCTCGGTAACTCCGCCGGAAATACATCCGGGAACTCACACACAACGCGGATATTCCCCAATTCTGGGTACTCCTTTCGGGCGTCAACCATAGTCGCCAAATAGGCCTTACAGCCTCCTTTAATCATTTTCTTGGCCCTCACCGATGATATTGTAGCCGCAAAGCGCCTACTCTTGCACGCTTGGTAGACCAACTCTTCTTGGTCGGGCTCATGAAAAGTGATCACTCTACTTTCACAGTCTATCACTGCATAGTACTTGGAGAGCCAGTTGATCCCCAAGATAACATCAAATCCCCACATCTGATCTAGCACCAGCAGATCAATCGGCATGATCCAATCGCCTATTTGCACTGGACACGCCAAACACTCCATATGAACATCGAATGAGTGCTCTGGGGCATTCACCCACCAACCATCCTCATTGTGTGTCATCTCTATGCCATGAGTGCGAGCAAACGATGCGCTAATGAATGAATGAGATGCGTCTGTATCAAACATTGCTCTAGCTTTAGTGCTTTTAATCACAATTATACCTGCCACAACGTCGTCGGGTGCTGCAGGTTGCTCCTCCACCTGAGCGACAAAGACTCGGCCGCTAGGCGCTCTCGATCCCTCCGGCTGACGCGGTAATGACGCGCGCCCAGCCGACATCGCTGGTGGTAACCACGCAAGCTGTCTCGGGGTAGATGGCGTTGATGCCGCCGTCGGCGCAGATGACGTCCATGACGGGCACTCCCGGATAATATGTCCCGGTTGGCCACACTTGAAACACTTGCCGTCGCGCTGCGGGCAAGTAGACACCTTGTGCTCTCCGCCACAAATGACGCATCGAGGCGGTCTCCAATTCCTTGATTGCTGTCGGGGATACCGAGGGGGCTTCTTGCCCTTGTCCTTTGACTCGGCAATAACTTCACGTTCCTCACGCACGTGGGCGCTACCATGCTACGCCCACAATGCTCTATCAAAGACCTCCGCAAAGGTCGTCAGCTTCAGAATTTGCACTTTTTCATAATTCCGGGGTTGGAGTCCTTGCAAAAACCACTCCGCCCGGTCCCGATCATCACAAACAACGTCGGGAACACAATCGATGATGCGAGAGAATTCTTGTTCATATTCTCCCACCGACCGATCGCCTTGTCTCAACTTGCGGAACTTGTCTTGTAGCTTCCGCTTCACCGTGTCGGGGAAGTAGTTCGCGAACACCGCTCTCTTGAACTCCTCCCACATCATAGACGGAAGATCGGCAAGTCGATCCCGCTTGACTCGTTTCCACCACACCTTCGCCGCCTTCTCAAGACAGTGTGTGGCAAGGTGCACCTTGTCCTTCTCCGAGATATTTAGGTCCTCGAAGAGGGTCTCCATTGAGTCGATCCACGACTCCACGTTCGCCGGCTCCACCAAACCACCCTCAAAGGTAGGTGGATCGAACTTCTTGAATTGTATAAGCGCCGCCAAGGTGCGCTCTCGCTCCGCATCAACTGCCGCACCGTCGGGGTTTGAGGTTTCCGAACCGGCCGGCACTAACGTAACTGGCGCAGCCGCCGCTGCCGCCGCTCCCTCGACTGCCCTCGGCACTACTGCAGGGGGCACAGGTGGCTCTGCACCCACTTGGGCCGCCGCCGACTGTTGACGCTCCAAAGCCTCCTAGAGCCGTTGAATCTGCTCCCCTTGCCGTTGAACAGACTCCGCTTGTTGCCACACTACGCCAATAAGCGCGGCCATTTGCTCCCGAAGCCCACCGTCGCCATTTGCTCCGGATTGCTCGAGCATCGCGTTTGACTCCTCCGGTATCGACCCTTTTTGTGATCGACGACGAGGTGCCATTGCTTCCTGAAATGAAGCATTTCGTATTAGTTACTTGATCAACATTACTCATTAGTACCCAATTCGGCGAAAGCAAAACATTTGTTCATCCTCACTCCAAGCATCATGCCGTCGGCCGCCCGACACAACACAAGAAATAGAGAACAAACATCAATTCAAACTTAGCCTCTAATCACATTAGAGACATCCCAACCTGACCCAATCACATGCTTTCGCTAGCTTGATTCACGTCACTCTCGTTTCCTAGATCCTTAAGGTCTTCCAATCCTAAAGGTCTCTAGGTCCTTTCCTATTCTTTCACTTTAGGCTCTGATACCACAATATCTGTCACGCCCCGGGACCGCTACCAATTTGGTCCGGCCCGAGCACGTCAAACAGACGCCGAACGGACAGAGTTTTTCCTATCTGCCCAAGGCTCATCACATGTACATTTTCATCATTAGAGAAAAGCACTAGCGGAAACATACACAAACGGCTTACACGAAGGTAAGCAATAGCCATAAGTGAAAGAAAGAAAACTAAACATTCAACTAGTACTATGATTCACTTTGGATCATATACATTGCTTTCATCTTTTACATTCATCAAACTTTAGCCTTTCATTATATCATTGCATCATTTCTTTTTACATCACATTTGCTCAAAATGAAACTTTACATTTTTTTCTTTACATCATTTATCATCAAATACAAAAGATGAAGTAAGGAAAAGCTAATACAAAATGTATACCCAACTCTGGTGGCCTCTGTCTAAGGGGCGATACCTGTACCTCGGTCGCTCGCCGGCTCGCTCGGTCCCGGCTCTGTGGAATAGTGGGGTGAGAACTACAACAAAGTTCCCAGTGGGTTCGGCCCCAACATCACCGGCTTTCCCACTAGGACTAACTCAGGCATAATAGAAAGGATAAGCTGAAAAAGGTAACCAAACTAAACATGATGCTAATATGCCTGAACAATAAGCAGAAAGTATGCTCAACATTAAATAAATGCAGATTATGCAAATTCTTTGTTCTTTGACTTTACTTTGTATTTTGTTCTTTACTCTTTGTTCTTTGCTCTTTGTTCTTTAATCTCAAGGCTAACCCGGGGGTTTCGCCACATTAACTTGCTTCACATTAAGTCCATCATCGCAGGAACTCACCCGCTAGGACCGTCCTTCGGGTTTACTCCAACCCGTGATGCATAACTCCGGAGCGCATCGCCCGAGGGGGAGCGACCGCCCTCGAGCACGGAACTCATAGCAAGTATGATCATATCCTTAACTCAAAGGATTTATAAGTTCAATCTTGACTTTACACTAACTCTAGTGTTATTTACATCACTTTATGTTGCTAACTCAAGCAATCATATTCTTTACTTTTGCTAACTTTAGCATTCTTGTTCTTTACTCTTTACATATGAGATCAATCATGTTCTTTACATTTCTTTGCTTTTGGCTACCTTTAGCATTCTTATTCTTTACTCTTTGCATGTTCTTTTGTCCCACTTTACTTTACTTTAGTCATTTTCATCATTCTTTACATCACATTGGTTCTTTGTCTCACACTAACTCTAGTGTCACTTTACTTTACATTTTCGAATGTCACTCGATCTATGTCATTGTGTCACTCTGTTCTTTCTCCTCATTTTGGGTGCTCACTTTTTCTCTCATGCACACACATAGGGTTTTTGACATTTATAAGGTTCTCAACCATCATTATAAGCAAGTTGTACTCACAATCATGCTACATCACATTATCATCATTATTTTACCCCAAATGCATGCAACAATGTATACAAGTATGCTCAATTGAATGACACATTAGGCATAGAGAGAATTCAACGAGTTTGAGAAGCACCACCCACCTTGTAGGCTTTCAAAGGTGCTCCGATGATTTTCTTGAGATTTTTAGATCCTTCGTTCTTTACCTACGGCAAAACGAAGCCCTATTAGGCCATTTTTCCCATAACTTTATATTAGCTTTTCGTATACTCCAACGGAGCGCACCAACGCGTTCGTTGGGTCTCCAATTAGGTTTTTGGAGGGTCAATTTCACTTAGAAACCCCCACGAGCAAAAGTCCCAATTTGGTGCCCCAGCTCCATTACATATACAAAACCCAGGGTTTGATCTCATTGGGAAGCAAAAGTAGCTTCAATATACTCTAAATAGTCCATTAGAACCATTCTTAGCCTTTCCAAAACCCTAGTTTGGATTTCACCATGAGAGGTGGTCCAAGCTCACCTCTATAGCAAACTATGGTTTTGATCTCATTAGAAGCAAAAAGAAGGCTTCAAATCCTCTAAAAAGTTTATACAAACCATTTCTAGGTTCATTCAAAACTCATTTTAGGTTCTACCATGTCTAGAGTACAAAGCTTACCTTGTAAGCTTTCTTTTTCCAAGCTAGAGAAGAAGAAGATGAAGTTGCTTCACCTCTTGATCTTCTTCTTCACCTTCTTTTCTTTCTTTTCTTCCTTTCTTTCTTCTTCTCCTTTGTCTTCTAGAGAGAGAGAGGGAGAGAAGAGTGTGAGAGGGAGAGGAAATGAGAGAAATATCTCATTATACCCCATACATAGCTCTATGGGTTGCAAAATTGCAGCCAAGCCCCTCAACTTTTGTTTCTATACACTGCCCAAACTGGGCAGTTTTCGGGTTGGGGGACCGGTCTCTCCATCAGGGACCGGTTCCCGTAGGCCCCCCCTGTGGGTCAGCAGGGTTCCACGCGCAGAGCAACCGGTCCCTCCCTCGGGGACCGGTCTCCAGGGGACCGGTCTCTCGGGCAGGAACCGGTTCCCGTAGCCCCAATTCTCAGGACTTAACCATTTTTTTCTCGTTTCTCAGACTTCACGCGTACGGGGACCGGTCTCCCCTGAGGGACCGGTCTCTCGGGGACCGGTCTCTCCCCGCAGGGACCGGTTCCCGAGAGCTGCTCTCCTGGGACTTAGCCGATTTTCCCTTTTCTCATTTTTCTTGCTTACGGGGACCGGTCTCTCCTTCAGGGACCGGTCCCCGAGAGCTGAAAACCTGCAGAATGCAGTTTTCTTGATTTTTAGCCATCGAAAACCTTCCACAACTCACTTTTAACCATTATAACACCTTCGGACTTTCCAAAGTGTCCCATCCTCGCACTTTGGTCAATTTGACTAAAGTTCGACATTTGTTTACCGAAATTTTCGGTGTATTACATTATGGTCCGAAGCCAGCACACTTCTGGATCCTACTTCCAAGTGCTCGGTTGAAAGCCCGAAACTTGTAGTAACTTGAAATTTGATTTTGAATCGTTTTAAATGCCCTTAAATTTTGACAAATATAGTTTTGGCATTCATTTAATAGCACATACTAGATCATGTTCCATTTTGGTCCATGTGTGCATTTTAGATGGTTAAAATATTCAATTTTAGCTTAATAATTTCAACTCTAAACTTAAGTGAATAAAGTGGCAATTAAATTCTAAAAGTATAGAAAAGTACTAAATGTGGTCTTTCGACCTTGGAAGCATAAATAGCTTCAATTCATGAACCTCTTTCCTCACAATATGTTCTTCTTGTGTTCCTTCCAATTTGCGAGAGATTTAAATACAAAAAACTCAAGACAAAACATTAGTCGAAATTTCATTATTATTTGTTATTATCAAAATTCAATTGAAGATTAGGGCCACTAAGCCAATAATATATACGTAAAGGTTTTAGCCAGAACAATTGCAAATCAGAATTCAAACTACAGCTTCATGAACATCAAGGAAGCAAATACCACCACATGAAGGACAATAAATTAACACGCATTAGGCAAAAGAGGACATGTTTAAATTCATCATATTAACAAAACACGAAACGAGGTGATAATAATTAGTCAGCACTTTTAGACCTCAAGGCTCTAATTAGAATAACTACAAAGATCCCGCCTAACACCGCAGCCACAAGGACGTGCCATACCCCCAAGTAAAAAAAGGATAAAAATTCAATAGCAACAGAGTAGCGATCTCTTGAGCAAATAGATTAGGAGAAGAGGAAGAAAACATGGGACTAATAGGACATGATTGACCACACAGCCCTAGCACAAACTGATTATTTATAAGCTGCTGAGCAGGGCATGACGCAATGAGCTCAAAGGTAAGAAAGGAAGTAAGAGAGAGAGGAGGTGAGGGAGCACCCGTACAACATGCCTAGGATTACGATAGACCAAACCCTCTTACCTACCTACACCGGCAACTACACCTTATGGCGCTTTGGCGAGCCCACGAAAGTAAGGGATGGATAAGGGGGCGAGTACCATATCCAAATCCCAATGGTTGTACAGAAGGTACGAAAGCATATGAGGGCATAACCAAAAGCACAATGCCTTTCCATCCGACCGCATTGATAGGCATGATGTGGCAATATCTCTTTGAAGTCGTATCGTCAGAGAGGACAGCTGTAACACACTGAACTTTTGCAAATTGCGAGGTTCGAGTATTTGTTTTGTGTTCCGAGCTTTTCCACATTTTTTGGAGGGTCGTTGATAGTGTTCTTACCTATGGCTCGCATCCCGAGATTCGAGGTTTAAACTTAGCGCCAAAGTCTCTAAAGTGAAGATTGTTCCTGCTTTCGGGTTGGACTCTGCAGAGCCGTATACCGGTACAGCATTGAGCTTGTACCGAAATGGGATGTGGTACCGGTACAACATCGGGTTTGTACCGGTACCCAGTACTGTTTTCTGTCAACCCGAGGCTCGGGTTTGGGCGTATTGTGGCCTTGTACAGGTACAACTTTTTGTGTACCGGTATGCAGTGCAGACTGCAGTCTGGCAGTTTTTGAGAGGTGTTTTTAAATTGTAACAATTCTATAAAACCCCCCACAGCCTATTTAGGGCTCTTTTGAGCCCTAAACTGTGGAGAGCCCAGGTAGGACTCCTCTTCTTAGATTTTCTCCATTTTTTTGAGGATTTTGCTTGGTTTGATCTCCTCTCTTTGCTCGTTTTTGCTTCATGTTGGATTTCCACCTATGGAGAAGCTTTGATTTTGTGATTGGAGGTTGATAGAGGAAAGATTTTCAACCCTAGCTCATTTTCTAGCTTGATTTGGAGCTTTGGAGAGATTAGTACCCTTAATCCCTCATTTGATTCTTGATTTAGTGGATTTCATGAGATGAAAACCTAGAAATGAGAATCTAGGGTTTTATTTGGGGTTTCTTGATTTGAGGCCTTTGAGTTGGAATTGATGGGTGTAGAACACTCTCGTAGGTTGGATTTGAAGCTTTCTAGCTTCGATTTGGGTCTTGATCAAGTTTTTCTTGATCCAAAATAGTTTTCACATCTTTTCTATGAGATTTTTGGTGAATTTTGTTTGATATTCGCTCGTAGCTTGTAACACTCTTAGAAATTCTTTTAGTGTGCTAGGAGCTCGGTGGACAACTTCGCTCGGCGAAACGAAAGGGTTCAAAGTGCTTCCGGTGGGTTTGACCTCACCGAAATGGGTGCACTCCTATGTCTTCCTTTTGATTTCGAGACATAATTAGATACTTAATCATGCTCAAAATGACATGTTAGAATTTATGAGAACTTAATACATACATGTTATGTATAGGAAAGGTCTATGCTCTATGTAGTAGAGGCATACATGTAGATTTTGGCACAAGATGACATTTCTTGACAATTTCGCTTTCATGTAACCCTAAGGAGCATGTTAGAGTGTGATTGATGATATAAATCCTTGAGGGTACCTAGTGAAGTGGATTATGTAAATAGCTATCTCACATGATGACAACTTTATACTTGTTATAGACAAGGTGAATGAAACTTGGCATTTCTTGCATTATGCTTGTGGTAGACAAGATAGTTGTGATAATGTGATATAGAATATGATAAAGTCATCATGAAGCTAAACTTGGTGTATTTAACCTAGTTGGACAATTAGAATCTAATATGTGACAAGGTAACTTGATGCACTAAGTTAGTATAACAACTAGTATTTTGCCATTATGACATTACATTCGAATTAGGGTTCGATAGTCATATTTAGTTATATTCCATCTTTTAGACATGAGGAAAAGTGAATGCAAGGCCCTTGGGGCGAACCCTAATAGAGACGAATGCATGTAATACTAGTGGCTTAATTATATGCCTCATATTACTTTTACTCCATGCAGTGGAAATGTTAGTGGATGACATGTGCATAACATGCATTGTAATAATTGTGAACATTTCATAGATCTCTCGCATATGGCATTAGTACATGTTTTTTTTTTATAATTGTTATAATCACATGTCATGAGCCTTGTCGGAAATTAAATAGAATGGTGAACTATTCTAGGTAGGATATTGTAATATGAACTATGCATGCTTTAGGTATTATATGTGTTGGTAGAGACATACCACCCAAGTAGTGTAAGGACTGAGATTTTGGCAGTGCAGCTAAACTCTCTGTTAATGATGCTTTTGTGTGTAATTTATAATTTAATTACATAAGCACTCGTCAGATTTCAGGAGAAAACGAGTTAGAACGGAGAAGTTACGCGTTCATTGGCATTCACTTAAGTGAATAGTAACTCCGGTTTTTCGGAGAAGCCGCGGAGTAGAGTTGGCTTCCGGCGCGTATCGGACTCCATTCATAGCGATCCAATAGCTCTTTTCAAACGGTTCAGCTATTCGAGAACTAATGGCACTGACGGATTTTAGATCTGATGCATGATTTTCGAGAAAAGGGGGTTTCATTGGATTTATATATGGTATATATATGTGTTATTGGTGGATTGTATTGAGGGTGGGTTTTGTCGCTAATCGGCAACCATATCGGATGAAACGAAATGCTAGATTCGATGCCCCCGATGTACTGAATGCGATGGAGCAGTCGGATAGAAAATCCGACGGACGGATCATCAGAAAACGCGAATTGTTCGTTGAGAGGTCAAAATTAGCAAAACGGAGAAATTGCGAGAAGACCTAATATTTTATGCACCGTTTTGCATGAATTCGAACGTGGAGGGGCTTGTGTGCATAATACACATCCTAGCACGGACTGGTTGGAAATGTTTGACTCTGGGAGGACCTTTTTGCAAAATACATACTTTGTATACAAGTTGCATTAGGGTTTCCATTACACAGAACCCTAGATCTAGCAATCTCTTTCCTCCAGCTAACCCTAGCCAACCCACCTCACCTGTGCCCACGTCGTGCGCGTGCTTTGGCCACCGCCAAGCTGTTTCAGCCGTCGGAAAAGCAACCCCGACCGCCCTCTCAACCTCTCTCAACTTTATCCTATGCTCTCTCGGCCAGAGTAAGTAGGGAAGCGCGCAAACCCTTTGGATCCTTTACCCTGTGGCTGAGCTTCGTCTCTGGCGCCGTTCCTGTTGGCCCCTGTCATCCCTACACGCCGCCAGCGCCGCCGGAGTCATCTGCGGCCAGCTACAGCAACTCGGGCCGAGCTCGAGCCAGCTCAAAGCCGCGAGCTGCAGACGTCTCAAGGCGGGCCGCCTTGCCTCCCTCTACCCTCCGGTGACCTCTTGCATGACACTGTCACCACGGTGCACCTCCGGCCATCGCAGGGCCGCCGATGCTTCTCTAGGCCAGAGCCAAGCCCGTGCGGACCGCCGCTCTCCGTCGTCGACTGACCTGAGTGCCGGCCTCCTCTGGTCGGCCGCACCCGTCCGCTGCCGGCAACCCCGCCGTTGGAGCTCCCTGTCAACCGAGATGAGCCTATGCTTTTCTCGGGTTGTACAGCTAGGGCATCGTTGCCCGCCATCGTCGCCTGCTGACGCGAGCCCCGGCCCTCTCTGATGTAGCGTATCTGCCCCTGGCCGGCCTGCCCGCCGTCCGGCCGCCACCGGTGTAAGGAAGTGAATTCTCAAAATCCGAGAGTTGGACTTCGTTCAGAATCGACTTTTGGGCGAGTGGGTATCCTTCGGAAAGGCCGAAGAAGTCTAGAACCCAAAAAGTTCTTTGGAGTTGAGTCCACGAGAACAAATGATGCAAAATCTGCACTTAGCAGATTCTGCTCTCGGGGACTGGTCCCTGGCAGGGAAGGACCGGTCCCCGTAGCTGATGGTTGTGGTGGAGGCGTGATGCAACCGGTCCTAGGCAAGAGGGACCGGTCCCCGTACGTGAAACCAGCGAGGAGGAAAAGAAAATTTGGCTAAGTCCTGCGAGAGCAAGCTCTTGGGGACCGGTCTCAAGTGGACAGACCGGTCTCCGGGGGATCAGCCCTCTAGGGACAGATCGGTTCCCTTACGCGTGATTTGGCTGAAGGCTCTCGGGGACCGGTCCTCCCGTGGAGGGACCGGTCCCTCCGCACGAAAATTGCCCAGACCGAGCAGGTAGAGAGGGATAAAGTTGAGGGGCTTGGCTGCAATTATGCATTAGTTAGAGGGTATAGAGGGGAGATCACTCTCTCCCTCTCTCATTCTAACACCCTCTCTCACGCTCTCTCAAATTCTCTCCCTTTCTCTCTCTAGAAAGAGAAAAAGAAAAAAAAAAAAGAAAGAGAAGAAGGAAAAGAGAAGGAGAAGAAGTAGAGAAGGAGGAGGTCAAGCTAGAGAAAGCTTGGAGCATCTTCCTCTTCCTCTCCTCAACCTAGAGGTAAGCCCTTGAACCCTCTCATGGTAGAACCTAGGGTTTTGTATTTTTGGCTTTGGAAATGGGTCAAATGGACCCCTTGCATGCTTAACAAGTGTTTGATGCTAGAATCTAGGGCTTGAAGAGTGGTTTGCTATAGGTGCAAACCTAGGGCACCCAAAATGGGGATTTTGAGAATAATGAGGATTGATCTCATTTGATAGCTTGTAAACCTAATTGATAGGTAACGAGACGTGGGGGCGAAGTCGGATTGAGTATCCAACAAGCGGTCGTGAAGTTATCAACAAAATAAGACCGATTGGGCTTCGTTTCCTCCAAAGGGGCGGAGATCGCGTCGTTTGAAGTGCCGAGAAGCACTCCTAGAACCTCTACATCGAGAAAAGTTGGGGGTGTCATCCCGAAGCAGCCAAACTCTTTTCTATGTCTTAGAAATACATGATTTTCATCTCTTACATGTTGCATTGTAGGATTGTATTGTAGTACCTTTTCCTTATGCTTCTAAATGTTAACCTAGTGTGCATGGAATGCTTGGTGAAATAGATAGGTAAGGATTGGGTCGGAACATGGATCCTATAGTGCTAAAGGAGAGAGATGAACACGATGATTGTTTGGTGTCATAACGAGTGGCATATAATGGATAAATGAACCAAAACGAGTGACATTAATGTAGTGTATTTAACACTAAAGGTTTACGAACTTAGGGATAGGTGGATTCCCTAGTGAATGACTCATAAACAATAAACTTTGTAAAGCTAAGTAATTATGCATGATTGTTGGAATAGGTGAGTTCCGAGAGAGATGTTGGCCTTAGTTCGTAGAGTATCCTCACGTGGAGAGGATAGATCAAGCTCACGGTCTATTATTGGGGTGGTATAGCCATCCGAGGTGGTATAGCCATCCATGTCGTCGAGTACTCCGGAGTGTCGGACGATCGGGACAGAGTTGATGTCCGCAGATAGTCCCTGATTCGGGGGCACATGGAGTCCCCTTACCCTATGAGATGGATATGTGAGGCGTAGGCAAACCCAAGGGTTTCGCCACAGATTGGGTAAATAAAAAGTTAATATTGTCATCAAACATTGCTTATCGAACATGGATCGAACTTGTTAGCATGATAGTACACTTTTACTATATGATGCATGCATTCATTACACATGATTATGGGTATAGTAGCATAGTTTTTCTATTATGTCTTTATAGCTTTGATATATATATATATATATATATATATAAAAAAACCTAAAAAAAAAAAAAAAAAAAAAAAAAAAAAAAAAAAAAAAAAAAAAAAAAAATAAAAAAAAAAAAAAAAAAAAAACCAAAAAAAAAACGCACCCCAAAACAAACACACACCACACCACCAAAAACGACTGGTTTGCTTTGAAAAAAAAAATATATATATAATATATATATATAATATATATATCGTTGTTACTTGTGCCCACTTGGACCTAGATAGCGAGATCGATCGGAGTCGGCGGCCGAGTCCACTGGAAACTATGAAAGATAGTTCGCACCCCACTCTATTTCCAGGGTTAGGTACAGGTTTGTCGGGCGAGAACCGCGGCAAGAGCATCGCGCCCGACCAGTGAGGATTATTGGTAGAGTAGTAGCTTTCCTTTTGCATTAGCACACCTATGTATTTGAGAGAGATTCATGTAGGTGAGGACTTTGGAGAGCTATGTACTTGATGAACATATATTCATTTTGGGGAAAAAGAATGTAATTGTATAAAGAATGCAAATGTGATGTAATAGTTAGGAGTTTTCTCTCTTTTTCACTTGTTGATACTTGTGGATTACTTGCTTTTAGTTGTAGGCACTAGTTGTGCCCTTCATTGATTGTGTACTTATAGAATTTAAATTCCTGGATAAATTCTTGTACTCAATCTGTTATTGAGCCTTGGGCGGACAGGGGAGGTGCTGTCCTTTCGGCGTCTGTTCGACGCGCCCGAACCGGACGAAATTGGTAGCAGTCCCCCGTGCCATACCTAGCGCTAGTAGGCAAGGTTTATGTTGTTTTTGCGCACTGTTTAGGGTTCCGATCACGGTTCCGGCGATTCGAAGGCACCCCGATGATTGTGAAAGTGAGCACGATCATCGTCTTTCTGTGCTAAACATCATGCTCACCTTCGTTTAGGTCTGAGATGCCTTGGTTAGTGAGTTAGACACGATTTATGCGCTGTGCACACTGAAACCTAGCAGCGAGTGTCTCGGTTTGACTAAATGATTATCGGTTTGCGTTGTCGGGCTATAAAACCCTGGAAATCGCATGAAATAATGCAATTTTGGATAATCGGGAGGGCTTTTATGCATTTTGGTTCGTCGTGGCTGCTATTGGCAGCATGTGTGGGTAGTGGGTAACCTCTAGATTGATTGTCCAAGGCCCCGGCTCTTGCAGAAATCAAATATTGATTTTTGAAGCGTTTCTCGGCGAAATTTGCCGACGGAACGCGGGTTCGATTCGGAATTCTTCCGACGGTGCTTCGTGGTGAATTGTTTAGTCGCCGATCCTTATTGACTAGTCAATCACATCATTTCGAGGGTGCGGAAATGACGGGTGAGCGACGGTGGATTCCAGTGTCGAAATAGACACGTCCGGGAACCCGGATCCGAACGATTATCTGAAGATAATTGTTTGGAGGCGGGATTTTGTGTTTGCTGCCAGGACACACAAATAATAGTGTTTGATAGCAGCAGGTGACTCGTGGCATGAGTTAGTGCATTCCGGGACAGTCGTGGGTCCTGGCGGAGTCCCGGTGCGATTGTCGGGACTTCCAGCGAGTTACGGTAATCGATTTCAGGAAATCGATCTCCGTGGGATTGTTGTGGAGTTGTGGATACTGTGATTATTACTTGTGGGTTAGATACTAACCCGGTGGACCCTCCTGAGGCCTAGTTGACATTCTTTCGCAGTTAGGAGACAGGTGCGACATCCATACAGGTGGGTACTTCGATCTGAAGTTGGTATAGTAGTACACGCTCGGTGATGGTTTCTTACCCTTGCTCTCCTATTGTTACTATTGCATGGTAGTTATTGAGCCTTGCACCCATGTTGTTTCCATCATAATCTACTCAATTGTTTCCATGTTTAGGAGTAGAGTAGATTTGTCTGCATATGACATCTGTGACCTGGTTGGTCGGTTCTCGTATTTCACATCTGTGACCAGGTTGGTCGGTTCTCATATTTCACATCTGTGACCTGGTTGGTCGGTTCTCGTACTTCATATCCGTTGTTGTGATATATGTGGTCAGTTGGACTACTTGGTGACCTAGGCGGTCAGTTACCTGAGGGGTTGGATTGTCGGCTAGTTGTCGATGTTTGGTTATGACCTATACGGTCAGTTCGTTATATCTGGATTATACTTGCATATCTTCGATAGGATGTTGAGTGGTCCCATCCTAGTTGACCTGAGTGGTCGGTACTTGTGTTTATTATAGTTCGATGACCTATTGGTCAGTGTGCCCTGAGGGGCAGTGATTGTCGACTAGTTGCCGACGGTTGGCTATTGAGCATATTATCATCGATCGCTACTGCTCCTACGCATTTCACGAACACTAGCGGTTTGGCCACCACAAGAGGGTGTTCTTTTTCGGAAAAGTGGTTGGAGGTGCCAACCCGTGAACCCGGGTGCTTTATGCGAGGGTTATATGCTTTCAGACCCGGGTGCTTTATGCGAGGGTCATATACCTTTCGGATCTGGGTGCTTTATGCGAGGGTCACATATAGGTTGAGCAGTTGTGGCACAGGCCTGAGGTCTACAGACTAGTTGGCAGCTTTCAGATTGGGTATATTTGGACTTCTAGTCCGGTTGACCTATATAGCTATAGTAGCGGTTGTTGCTTGTATACCTTCAGTCTTTCTTTCCACTGGTCTTGCTACTATATTTTTGTTGCATGTATACGTTCAGTTGTTCATTACAATAGCGGTAGTTGTATTTTCATATATGTAAATCTCATTCGTTCATTATCGTTGCTACTGTAGTTCACTTACCCATACTGTTGATTATATCTTTCTAATCCGATGAGTACTCCTCGCCTTCGTCGGCTTGCGATACCCCCTGGGAGGGGAGACATGTTTATATATTCTCACCTCCCCCACCATTTTTCAGGTATTGCGGGTGGTGAAGTTGAGACGAGATGTGAGACACGATCGTAGTATTTGCTAGAGCTTCTGACCCGGTTTGTTCAGTTTAGCTGTTACCTTCTTTGTTTATGTTGATTTAACTTAGAAAGCTTAATATGGTTCAGTATTTCATTGTGTTTGAATATTCAAGTTTTCAGTTGATTTCTGAATGTAATAAAAAGATTTGTGGATTTTGTGAAATATAAAATAGTTTTCTACCCCTCGTGGTAGCGCGTTTTAAAAAGAAAAGAGTTTCCGTGTGGAAAATAGCTTTCAAAAGATTTTTCGTGGTTTTCATAACTTAGTATTTCAAAACCCGTTTCCGAGTTGGAAACGTTTTAATTAATAGTTGTGAAGTTATGTTCAAATCATGAATGTGAACGTATGGTAAATGGTGTATGGATATATATATATATATATATATATATATATCATAATAAATATATATATATATATATATATATATATATAGATGTTGGATATTTGTATGTTCAGTGTAGCGGTTGTATCCTGGTTATGTACTTGTACTTGTGCGACGCCGTTCAAATATAGGGGAGACTCTGTCCGTGTGAACAGTTGACTCTCTGTATTTGTGGCAGATTTGGCATACCCCGTGGTCAGGTTTTCAAAAAAAAAAAAAAATTTAGCCACTTTCGCTGTGTTTTAACCTAAAACGGACCTCGGGGCGTGACAGATTAAAGTAGTATCAGAGCCAAGTTACAACCACAACACCATTCACAGGTTGTTTTGAAAAATAACAAAAAAACTGAGCCATTGGTTAGGTTGACCCATAAGAAGACTTACGGTATATAGGCACGTGAGTGCGGGGTTTGGACTTGTGTCCTAGTTTTGCATTCGAGTTGGGTAAACTCGAAGTGCGTTGTTATTTCCGTATGTGCTACGATTTTCACACAAGCTGGTGTCTAAGTCGGGAGTACTGACGGTTTACTTATACGGACATCGAGTAGCGGGGTGACGATTCACCAGGTGTTGCCGCTCTTGTCAGGTGGGGCCTTGAAGGGCCAGGTGATCTTCGGGCCTAGGCGAGTGTCTTAACTGCCGACGCCCAGGCCACTCTCTCTACTTAGAACACGCAAGCTACTGCGAGTGTCTCTATGGAGACGATACTTAGACTAGTTACAGTCGCGACTTTAGTGGAGCTACAAGGGTGTTGCCCAGGGTTTGGATAGCAGTCGTTTAGGTGACTATATTGTTCGTGTTGCTTCTGCAGATCTTAGGGTAGGGTTGCGATGCCTACCTCTCCTCCTTGATTGCTGATTGGAATCAGCGGTTTGGGTTTTTTGA
Source organism: Ananas comosus (assembly GCF_001540865.1). Taxonomy (NCBI): domain Eukaryota; kingdom Viridiplantae; phylum Streptophyta; class Magnoliopsida; order Poales; family Bromeliaceae; genus Ananas; species Ananas comosus. The sequence goes on along the minus strand of NC_033631.1, from coordinate 5,613,129 downwards.
CCTTGAACTAGTTCTTTCGTCAAATTGATGTATATTAGAATTGGATTGACACAGTTCTGGTGTCAGGTGTCTATTGATGCATACATCGTATGCGGTTATACTAACACCTAAATTGGTGTGTTGTGGGTTAGTCTGTGGTTGGTGTTAGGACTCGTCTCGACTCGAGATACTCCAGGGTATTGTTGTGTAACACACTGGATTTGAACAAATTGCGAGGTTCGAGTGTTTGGATGGTGTTCCGAACTTTTCCACACCTTATGGAAGGTCGTAGACGGAGTTCCGACCTAAGAAGTTCGAATTTCTGGATTTCTGCTAAGTCCTGAGAGTTTTGCTCTCGGGGACCGGTCCCTGGTGGGAGAGATCGGTTCCCCCCGGGCTGAGGTTGTGGCTGTCACGCGAGGCAACCGATCCCTGCTGATGAGATCGGTCCCCGAGCGCGTCTTCGCGGGGAGAGACCGGTCCTATGCGAGGAGAGACTGGTTCCCGAACGTCGGTTTTGCGGGGAGACCCTGAGAGACCAGTCCCAGCTGGGAGAGACCGGTCCCTCAGCGCGAAAACTGCCCAGACCCGTGCAGTGCATAGTTTGGATTGTTGAGGACCTAGGTGGATATTGTTACCTAGGAGGGCTTATAGGCCATTTTCCCTCTCTCTTTCCCTTACTTCTCACACTCTCACACTCTCTAGGGAGAAGAAGAAGAAGGAGAAGAAGAGGAGCTTGCTTGGAGGAGTTTGGAGCATCTTTCTCTCCCTTATTTCTCACCTTTGGAGACTTCGAGCTTGTTGTTGGAGCTTGGTGGTGGATCAACTTTCAACCCTAGGGGACTTTCAGCTTGGTTTGGAGCATCCTAGAGGTATGTGACTAGTTTCCTCCCTCTAGATCCTAGTTTTGGAGCTTTAAACTAGATGAAACCCTAGATTTTGGGATTTAGGGTTTATTTTGGGGATATTTGATTTGAGGGCTTTGGAACCTAATTGATGGGTTTGGAACCTAGGTTTAGATTGCTTTGGAAGGGATCTAGCTTCCATTTGAGCTTTGTGAGAGCCTCCTTCACATTTGGTGAGTTTTCTCCACCTTAGCCTATGTTGCTTGTTGTTTGAGTTTAGGGTTAATCGTAAGGTTCGTTTAACTCTTGTTCCTACATCTTTAGGGTGCTAGGAGTCTAGTGGACACCTTCGTCGGAGCTTACGAAGGGTTTCGGTAACTTCGGTGGGTTTGGCTTCATGAAAACGGGGCAAAATGACCCCAATACTTTCTATACTTGTTGTAAAGTCATTTTGAATGCAAATCCATGCTAGATAGCATTTATGAAAATTTTAGAACACTTAAAATGCATGTGCTATGTGTAAGATAAATTTCACTCTATATAGTAGAGCATTCTGGGTAATCTTCATGCATGTGAGAAGTGTTCGGGATAACATTTGGAATCATGTCTCTTATGTTAAATTAGCTCATATTTGTGTAATTGTAAACACTACACTATGATTGGACTTAGTGGAACAAAGTGTCATAAAGGGGCACTTGACATAGAAAACTATGAAACTACAACATAGAGACATAGTGGTAGGCTATTAGACATCGACTATATTTCATATTTTAGACATGATGACATAGTGATAGGCCATCGAGATAGTTGACATATATTCTATGTTTTAGACATGATGGCTTGAGACTTGAGACAGACTTATACGCATGCTTTCCATTGTGCTCATTCGCACATGCTTGTAAGGGTCGCTCCCTACAAGCCGGCACTCCGGAGTTGGCCATCGCAATACATATTATTATTATAATAATAAATATATAATAATTAATATACTATATATATTATTATTATAATTTATATATATAAATTAAATATATTTAAAATTATTAATAAATATATATTGATAATATCATTTAAAAATATTAATAAAAAAAATTATTTATAAATATATATATATATATATATATATATATATATATATATATGTAAAATGAGGAGGAGGTCCATGGTGACTCCCCCACCGATCGGACGAGGCTGCATGCCTTGTGGACCGCGTATCCCTTTGCCTGCGGAGCTGCGTGCAACGCCCGGAGAGTGGGGGTGTTTTAACTATTGATTTTTGATATGTTTTCACCGTGGGGTGCTGGATGGGCACGCGGAGTCGCAAATGGTGTCGGGAGAGATGGGAACCGTAGCCGCGGCCCTCTTGCTCCCGGCGCCGGCCAGGGCGGCGGCGGAGGAGGACGACGACGACGAGCGTCGCCGACTCGCGAGCCCTTTTTTTGGGCGAAAACGGATGGCGTCGGGCAAGGCGGGAACCGTTGCCGCGGCCCTCTTGCTCCCGGCGCTAGCCTGGGCGGCGGCGGCGGACGACGATGACAACGAGCGGACCGGTTTTTTGGGCGAATTATTCGTGAATCGCGAATAATTCGCGGATAATTATTTTTGGAGAAAAAAAATGCGTTTTTTTTTGCACTTTTGAGAAAAATACATTTGCCGCCGTTTAATTTGGCTATTAAAAAATTCGTGAATAATTCGCGTATTATTCGCGAATTTAGTAACTATGACCGGTACAATATTGATGTGTACCGGTACAGAGGTAGAAATAGCCAACCCGAGGCTCGGGTTTGTTGTTTCGCAGGATGTGTACCGGTACACGGAAATACACTTTTTCGTGTACCGGTACACTTTGCCAGAACTGCAAATAGTAGTTTTTGAGGGGTGTATTTGCATTGTAGCAAACCTATATCACACCCCACGCCCTCTAGGGCTTCTTTTGTGCTAAGAAGGCTGGAGATCAAGGTAGGGGACCTTATCCCTTTCCCTCTTTGGATTTAATCCCCTATTTCTTAGATTTTTAGTGGATTATACTTCTCTTTTGCTTCTTGGTGCCAACTTCACCATGGAAGGAGACTTGGAGCTTGGACTTGGGGCTTGTTTGAGGGAAGATCCTTGGATCTAGAGAACTTTGAGCTTGGTTTGAAGCTCCTAAGAGGTTAGTAGCTTATTCTCTCCCTCTAGATTTGAGTTTTGTTGCTTTATGGTAAATAGAGCCCTAGAAGGAGGTTTTAGGGTTGATTTTGGGCGTTTTTGATTTAGGGCTTTTGAGGCTCAATCTCTTGGATTAGAACCTTCCTCTAGGTTAGATTGGAAGGGATCTAGCTCTCTTTTGGAGCTTGAGAAGGGATTTTACTCTTGAGGTGAGTTTTTCCCACCTAAGCTTGAGTTGGTTAATGTTTGATCTTGTAGTTGTTCGTAAGGTTTGTTTAACCTTTGTTTCTCTACGTTTAGGGTATTAGGAGGCTACTGGACACCCTCGTTGGAGCAAACGAAGGGTTGCGAATCGTTCGGTGGGTTTGACCTAGCCTATGATATGAGAAATCCTCATATTTGGTGTCATGTGCTTCGTAAAGTAAAAATTCATGCATTTTCATGCTAAATATATTTATTGTGAATTTTAGAATGTTTAAAATGCCTATATTGCATATAGTGCATTTTCGGACCTCTATGTAGTAGAGAGTTGCATGTAGGGCTTATGGTTGCATTTAGCATTCTTGTGTGGGATTTGGGACCATGTTTCCTATAGTAGAAATGATATATGTAATGTGCCCTTGAACTTAAATTCTCATTGGACATAGAAACTATTATAATGCCATAAAGAGGCTTGGAACTTATACGATTCGCGAGCTATGGAGCTAATATCATAAAACGGCATTGAGCTTGGATCATTTGTGAATCTAGTAAAGTAGTGCCATAAAGAGGCATTGAATGTAAGATGTAATTGGAATAGGAAAATGTTTAAGGGTCATAAAGAGGCACTAGACTTAGTGAATGTTGGAACTTCACATTAAGACATCGAACTAGATCTTAGTGACTATTACCGTGTTAGAGACATGACGATTGGGAACTTGAGACATTGACTACGCTTGCTTGCCATTTGTGCTCATTCGCACATGCTTGTGAGGGTCACTCCCTACAAGCCGGCACTCCGGAGTTGGCCTACGCGACTTATGCTGGCTCGTGCGGTATCGAGAAACCTACGGGGTCGGGAGGGATAGACTCATTCCTAGAGTGGGAATGTTGGAGCTACCACCGACACTTAGGTGGCACAAGCTGGACTACATTTATGTAGGTCCTAGAATATGATTAAATGATGACATTGAACTGAAAAATGATAATCACTACTAGATAGGCTCAGTAGTTGGATTACCTTGACATACTTATAGCATAGAGTTGAGACATGTAGTATACTTGACAGTTTTATACTTGGTTACAACGAAAGAGCATATCCATCACATATTGATATAAATTGGATCATGATACCTACCTGCTTGCATATTAGTCATGCATTGGTTATACTATATCTTGATATAGTAAATGTGCATCATACTGACATTTATGGTTTATGGCATAGTAAATTTAGCAAACATCACTTGCTTTACATTTACATTTTGTTATTATTGTTACTTTTCGTACTTACCCTTTTCTTTTGGGGCCTAGTGGTGCATTGAGCTGAGGTCAGTAATTGCCCACTGGGAACTATAAATTATAGCTCTCACGCCCTCTGTTTTATGTTTTCTTTCAGAGCCTTCCACGCCGGGAGAGGCTAGGGATCGCGGAAAGGGTATCGCCTCGGGCTAGCTTCTGTCGAGGACACGTCGATAGGTGGTCTACCTCTCGTTGGTTTTCTTTTTGGAGAGGTTGAGAGTTGTACCTATATATAGAGACCACCCCTTTTGTACCTTTTTGGAAATGGTTATTGTATAACTTTATGTTTTACCATTAATTGCTAGTTATGCTCTATTTACTGTCGTTATAGTTGATAGTCGTATTCTTGCTCTGATATCTCTAGTTGTAGTTCATCTTGGCTTTACTTTTTCACTGTTGTTGTAGACACCTTATATGTGTAGACATATGGCGGGTCTGGGCGCGCTACCGGGAGGTCCTCCGCCGGTCCCGGGGCGTGACACGGGTCTCACGGGCGGGCACTCCCAACCGCTTTTCTGGAAAAGAACACCCTCTTGCAGTGGCCAAACCGCTAGTATTCGTGAAATGCGTACAAGCAGTGGTGATCAATACTAAATGCTCAATAGCCAGCCGTCGGCAACTAACCGACAATCATCGCCCCTCGGGGCACACTGACTAATAGGTCATCGAACTGTAGGGAAGCACAAGTACCGACCAATCAGGTCAACTAGGACGGACCAACTCAACATCCTACCGAAAGTGTGCAAGTACTGACTACTAAAGTCAACTAACATATATGCATAACGAACCGACAAATAGGTCACACAAATATCACATCAAGTATCACAAGAATCCAGAACTACCGTCAGCCACAAGCCGACAATCCAACCCCTCAGGGTACACTGACCTCAACGGTCATCGAACGATAGAAGGCAAGGAACCGACCGAATAGGTCACCGATATGAGATACAAGAACTGACCAACCAGGTCACAAGTATCACATACAGATAAACTACTCTACTCCTACACATGATACTAAGCATGAAAAACATCTGAGTAGAGTATAACCAAAACAAACGGGTGAAAAGCTCAATAAATACTATGCAATAGCAACAATAGGAGAGCAAGGGTAAGAAACCATCACCGAGCGTGCACCACTGTATCGACTTCGGATCGAAGTACCCACCTGTAAGGATGTCGCGCATGTCTCCTGACTGCAAAAGAATGTCAACTGGACCTAAGAAAGGTCCACCGGGTTAGTGTCTAATCTACAACTAATAACCACTAAATCCACAACCCACAAACAATCCCACGGAGATCGGTTTCCCGAAACCAATTACCGTAACTCGCCGGAAGTCCCGAAAATTGCACTAGGACTCCGCCGGGACCCACAAACTGTCCCGGAATACACAAACTCACGCTACGAGTCACCCGCTGCCACTAAACATAATTAATCGTGCATCATGGCAGCAAACGCAACTTCTCACGTCGAAACAATTATCATTGGATAATCGTTTCGATCCGGGTTCCCGAAAGTGTCAATTTCGACACCGGAACCCACCGTCGCTCACCCGTCATTTCTGAACTCTCGAAATGACGCGAGTGACCAGCCAGCAAGGCTCAGCGACTACAAAATAGCTCACGAAGCACCGTCGGAATAATTCCGAACCGTAAACGCGTTCCGCCAGCGGATTTCGCTGAAAAGGCCTTGGAAGATCAGTCCATAGGTTATCTTTGGAAGATCAGTCCATAGGTTATCCTGGGAAGATCACTTTCCGATTTTCGAAAAGGCCTTGGAAGATCAGTCCATAGGTTATCCTCAGCCCATACTTGCTGCCAACAGCAGCCACGACGAACAAAGTTGCATAAAAGCCCTCCCGATTACCCAAAATCATATTATTTTATGTGATTTCGGCACTTTTATTGTCCGTCTACACAAACCAGAAGTCATTTAGCCAAACTGAGACACCTACTGTCACGCCCCGAAACCGCCAATTTGGTCGGTTCGGGCCCGTACACAGACGCCGAACGGACAGCACCTCCCCTGTCCGCCCAAGGCTTAACCATAATTATCAAACATGTATAGAGAAAGAAACAATCCCAGGATGACATTTCAATATACATGGCTTGCACGAGGGCAAGCAACAAGTACAAGTGAAAGTAAACTAACTAAACCATTCATACATTGTATCTTGATTACTTTAAATCAAATACAAAGTTTACCATTTGATCACATACATACATTCCTTAATATATACAATTATCATCTCTCAAATAAATAATTTACATTTGCTTTTATCAACTATAAACAGATGAAATATACAAGGTACAACTATACTCGATGGATGTCGCGCTGTCCATACCACAATCCTTGATCACCTCGCACGAGCTAGAACCTGCATGGTTAGTGGGGTGAGAACTACTGAAAGTTCCCAGTGGGTTCGGCCGCCGACCTCGCCGACTCACCCANGCACGAGCTAGAACCTGCATGGTTAGTGGGGTGAGAACTACTGAAAGTTCCCAATGGGTTTGGCCGCCGACCTCGCCGACTCACCCACTATGTCTATTCAGGCATATGTAGGCAAGAAAAGATAATAGATAGTAACCAGTTATAACATGTAACGACTACAATGCCTGTATAAAGCTGAAAGAAACTGTAGATAACATATGAAATTTATGCATGCATGGTATAAATAATCAATACCCAATCCATTTGGTTAACCATTTGGTTAACTATAACTCACCAACGCAATCCCTAAGTATCGGGCCCTAACCTGCCTCCCGATGAAATCGTCTACTGGGAAGGCTTATACGATCAACCCAGTTAATGACACACTCCGGAGTGCACTGCTTGGGGGGAGAAACCACCACCAAGCCAAAACAGAATAGGTGAGTATGATCCAATCCTCACTTAGAGGATTCAATAACTGACGATGCCACAATTTAATTTCTAACTAGCACTTTGTGCTAGTATTACAGTTCCAATATTGATGCTAACCAATGTTTCTAAGTCATAATGTCACCAAGTTTACTATTGTCATAGTCCACAGTAAAATTCACACATTCATAGGGTTATATGTCCACACTCTATAGTTCACATGTTCTTAATAATGAGATTTGTTCAATTGTTCATTTCATAACTACACAATGCTGATTACCCTATAATGCATGAATATTATATGATTCATATAAAAATATGCTCAAAAAGGCAACATAGACATAAAGAGGAATCGATGACTTCGGATACCACCACCCACCGTTAAATGATGCTGGAATGCGAGAAATCCACTTTCCACGATTTATGAACCATCACGATCCTCGCTCGCGACAAACGAAGCTAAAATGAGGTTTTCATCATTAGCGTGCCGTAGGCTCATTGGAATGCCGATCCAAATCTTCCAACACGTTTGCTTTACCTTCAATTAGGATTACAAGAGATCAAACTCATGTTATACTTTAATTCCTACAACTTTGCATTTCTAACCCAAATCTTACATACACAGTTAACATAGAGTTATACTTAGGCTTCTAAGGCAAACTACCAATGCTAGCATTCAAAATTCTATAACCCAAACCTTTCCTCTGGACCAAATACCATAAAGTACAACCAGGGATTATAACCCACTTATCACAAGTTCTCTGCTTCATATATATATATAGATATATACAACATATAGCTTAATTACTCTAGGTCCATCATGCAAGCTTTAGCAACCCCAAAATCTATAGCTTAGACTTCTTTAGAGCAAATAGCTTAACCCATTTTGTAGAGTAATTATCTTAAATATTAATAACCCAAGAAGCTCAAATTCAATTAATTTAAAGGATTGCGAGAGATTAACCTCATATCATATTCCCACAGGTTTCACATTAACTCAAGTTTACATATATGTTGTTAGCATAGTATAGGTTTTAGATTTTCATGACAATTTCAGCTTTAGAAACCAAGAAACTCTAACCCAATTTCTCCTTTAGGTTAAGCAAACATACATTCAACAGCCCAAGTTTTACTTCAACCCAAACATATATACACATGCTACTTATAACACCATTTCTAAGTTCACATAGCAATATCTAGCACACATCTTATCTCTAAGTTTCATGGTAACTTCAAAGTCTAGCAATTAAGAAATTCTTTTATAGAGTAAATACCATAACTCTAATCAAGAAATAGCACACTTACTTTGGGTTTCACTACTAACCCTTAGCTCACATATATGATGTTCACAATGTAGTTCTCTATCACTAGGTTCTCATGGCGATAGGAGCTCTAGTTTAATATAACATGTTTCTACCTAGGTTCTATAAGAACCAATATAGAAATGTATGCTTTAATAATCCAGTAACTTCCAAAACCAATTAATTAGGTGCCACATGCTGATGGAAGCATCACATAATTAGGTACCATGTCCTAATAGAAATAATTCACGAAGTCGATATGTTCCGTTAACAAGTTAAATTAACTTCTATTTAATATAAATGCCCTCCTCCCATTTCCAAACGGGAATTGGTAGGCTTTGAAGCCTTCCCGCTGGAAATCGACGCTCCGCCTTCACTTGTTGGCAAGTCAAACACTTAGCCATGAAGATCCTCAAGACAAAGGAAATCGGCGATTCCTGATGATTATGTAGTTTATCTTCAGGAGTCTGACTTTGATGTTGGACACCATAAAGACCCATGGACGTTTTCAGAAGTCATGCAGGGAGATAAATCCTCACTATGGTATGATGCCATGAAGGAAGAGATGAGATCTATGACGGATAACAAAGTTTGGGATCTCGTTGAGTTACCACAAGGAGTCAAAGCCATTGGCTGTAAATGGGTCTTCAAGACTACAAAGGACTCTTTAGGTAACATAAAACGACATAAGGTGTAACATACCGAAACTTCGGTAGAATGTTGGACTCTAGCCAAATTGGCCAAAGAGCCCAAGAGAAGTGGTTGGATGAAGTCTATTTAACATTCCAACAGTGTTGGAAGGGTTAAAAGTGAGTTCCAATGAGGTTAGAAACGTTTTAGTATTGCTCGGTGCGAATTGGAGTCGAAACAATGCAAGATTGAGGTCGGGAGCATTGGGTGTTTTCGGTGCGCGTGGGCGCGAAAACGGGACCCGAAAGGCTATGTCGGACTATGAGCTAAATCCGACATTAGTGTGGATGAAAAGATGATGAAATCGTGATCGAAAATATGTTTTGGGGTCTCGGTGCGATTTGAAATGAATCGGAGGCCTAACGAACGAAAACGAGCGAAAACGGAGAAAAAGCTGAAAATTGGCTAAGTCCTGAAAAAGGCTGTGTACCGGTGACACCAGCCCGTGTACCGGTACGCAGTGTAAAATTCGAGAAGATAGCTCTCGGGTTTTGTTGTTGCGCGACCGTGTACCGGTGACACCAGCCCGTGTACAGGTACGCAGTGGCAGAACAGTACAGAATTGGTCTGCTGTAATTATAAATGTTTGGGGGGTTTATTAGCAATTGTTGCAACACATTAGAACTCCCCAACCCTTCCCTTTACAGCAGCTCTCTCTCTCCCTCTCTCTCTCAACTGTGGAAAGAAAAAGTGGAAAGAAGAGAAGGAAAAAAAGAAGGAAAAAAGAGGAAAAGAGAAGAAAAAAAGAAAAGAAGGAGAAGAAGATCTAGGAGGAGATCATCTTCTCCATCATCTTCTTCCTCACCTTGGAGCAAACCTAGAGAGGTAAGGTTGAGCTTTTTTTATGTTGTAAGATTAGGATTAGGGTTTGGTTTTAAACCCTAGATCTTTGGTTTTGATCTCCCTACAAGTGTAGAAACCTCGTAGTAGACGAAGAACACATGAAATCCATGGTTTCTTCGTAGTGCTCTAATGGTGAACTTGTAGGGTTGGCTCTAGATGCCCTAGAAATGGTTCAAATGGTTTAAAAATGAGATTAGAGAGCTTCTTGGGTGGTTCTAAGCTTAATTATGCTTAGTTACAAGATCAATCCTAAAAAATTTGATTTTGGCATTGTTAGGGCACCAAATTTGGGACTTTTGCCTCCGAATATTTCTAAGGCAAATTAACATATTGGGGATCAAATGAACGCGTTGGTGCGCTCGGTTCGGTGAAACGAAAAGTCTATGCGAAGTTATTGACGAAACAGTCAATTTTGGTACAGATAGCCGCAGCACGCGGAATAGATGTCTAAAAATCACGAGATCGGATCTGGAGCATCGTGGTATCGAGGAATAAACTCGAGAACAGATGGATCGCGGATTGGTGGCCGTTCGGGTGGTCGCGCGAGAGTTCGGGCCGAACCGGGTCACGGGTGTCGCGGGAGGCCGATTGTAAGTGACTACAAGCAATCGGAACGCGTTTTGAGGTGGGTTGTGTTTACCTAAGCGACTAGGTCGCCTGTATGTCTAAGAATAGCGTGGTTTCATATTGATGCATGCTAATGACATAAAGTAGAAATGCTAATTAAGAATGCATGATTAAGATGGATGCTAGTTGTAAATGTATAGAAAGTATGCTAAGTGAATGTCAGGGCTAAATACTAAATGAACGCATAAGATGTATGCTAAGAAATGCATGTTGACATATTGTAGAAATGTTAGATGAGACATGAATTAAATGCTAATTGTATATGCATGAGTAAGATGTTACTTAACATGAGCTAGATGTCAAATGAATGCATAGAGTATATGCTAGTTAAGAATGCATAAGTTAAATACTAGATTAATGTATAAGATAGAGATGCTAATTATGAATGCATGTGCATGAGATGCTAATTATGAATGCATGTGCATGAGATGCTAATTATGTATGCATGTTCATATTGTGGGCATATGCTAGAATGATATGAAGGTTGAACTAAGATCGATAACTCTAAGTAGAGTAAAGAACTTAACATTGTAAAGTATGAACATCGAGTGGCATGTCAATTAAGAATCCTAGGTATGGACAGCTAGGAAACTAAGAACATTGAGTGGCATCAACTAACAATCCTAAGTGTGAATAATTAGGATGACAAGTATAATGAGTGGCATTAAACCTAGAGTCAAAGGAACCTAGGTAATAAAGAACATGAACCTAGTGTTAATGAACCTAGGCTATGATCTTAGTAGCATTGAACCTAATGTATTAACTTAGGTTGAGTAAAGGCTTGGACCTAGATAGGTCGATACTATAGGGATAAGGCCAAACCCTGAGTTATGTGAAATGGATTCCGGAATCCTAGAGCTTATGGAACACAGAGAGTGGTGTTGGGCGTGTGCAACAATTTTGCCGCCCGAGGCTATACCATTGACGTGGCGTGTGCGACGATTTCGCCGCCGGGTGGCTAAGTCATAACCTAGGCTGTTGTTGGGTGAGGTGCGATGCGTTCGCCGCCAGACGGCTAGGTCATGGAGCGCGGTGAGCTGTGGTTGGCTGAGGTGCATGTGAGCGAGTTCCTTTACCTCAAGCTAGACAATGCGCGGACTATCCGCGATTGATTGACTCAAGACCGAGTCGGGTTGCATAGAGAATTAAGGTAGAGTAACCTTAGAAAAGAGTGGCCATTGAGTAAGCGCTACAAAGAGTAAAGAGTAAAGAACAGCTAAGAATAAAGAAAAGCTAAGAATAAAGAATGGCTAATAAGAAAGAATGCAAGTAGTAAAGAATGGCTAGCAATAAAAAATGAAAATGATAGAAAGCAAAATCATTTACTCTACTTGCATAGTTGCATACATTTCATATTGCATATCGCGAGGCATGACATGTAGTTCAATATCGAGTAAAAGCATAAATATCTTTCGTATGTATTGGACTAACTTATTGAAGTGCCTCATTGGACTTATTGGTCGAGCTTTTCCCTTGGGTGGCCGTACCCACTGGGAACCATGGAGTTGGTTCTCACCCTACGTTGTTTTGGGGTATTACAGGTTCGCACGTGAGCGGCGCGGCGGCGCGAGGCGAGGGCGTAGCATCATAGTTAGCGCCCTACCACCGAGATCAGAGATAGCGGTACCCTGAGTTGGCTTTACTTAGGGATGTAAAGAATAAAAAGAATTAAGTTGTAATAACCATGTTAAAATCGGATTGTATTTGGAAGTTAAGTGAAAGCAAATGTAAGTAATATGTATTTGTGATGTAAAATGTATCTAGTGAATGTGAGTTGAATGATTGTAATAAACTTAGTTGTAATTATGTTTTTGATACTTCCTTATGCAATCTTTGATTGAAATGTGTTTCTGGTTGGAACTTCGTACATTGTATTGATTGCGACGCCTTGAATGTACAGGGGAGACTCTGTCCGCGGTACAGGGGAAACCCTAGCTATCCGTTCGGAGGTCTGTTGGCGTGCCCGAAACCGACCAAATTGGCGGGCTAGGGGCGTGACAAATAAGATGGTATCAGAGTATAAAAAGAGTATAAAAGAACATGAAAAGAACATAAAAAGAATAAGAAGAAATGGTTTAGTTGGACCTAGGAGACCCTAGGATAGTAAACCATAGGAGATTAAGGCTCGTGAGAGACGAGGACTAGTGACTTTTGGCGAAAGGTTAATAGATTGGGTTGTGTAGTAAACCTCTAAAAAGGAGATTAGAGGTAGATTCAAGGTGTGGTTTATCCTCAACTAAGGGTGTTCATGTTGGCGCGCGACAACATGAAACCTAGTGATGAGAATAGACGCCCTTGCGTGACTTTCGCCCGATTTGAGTCGGTATAAGTTGTCTTGTGTACGACCCAGAGGGTCGAGGGTTAACGAAGTTGTCATGTTTGGGAAGCGATGGCACCGCATTGGCGATCTTCGTATTGATCGGCGCGGGATGGGACAAGTGGTGTCCCTGAGCAATTCGAGGCGAGCGGAGACTTGGAACTTCGCAAGTAATTGGCCACTCTCGTGGGATTGGCAAGGTACGAGCCGATTAGGTGCAGCAACAGTAGGAAGCTGCCATGCACTAGAGGGAGCGAGCTTTGGCGACCCTCATAACCTTAAAGAGGTTAGTGAATCCTCGTCGTGTTAAACCACTCTCGATCAAATTGGCTGAAGTGCGTCGAGAGAAGAAGTCGGACAAAGTCCAGTTGACATTCCAACAATGTTTGAAGGGTATAAATTGAGTTCTAAAGGAGTTAGAATGGTTTTAGCATCGACAGGTGTAAGATGGAGTCGAAAACAAGCTAAAACTGTATTCTGGAGCAAAGCGTACCGGTACATGTTGATGGTTGTATCGGTACAGCAAGCGACCCGAGGAGAGAGAGCTTGCTCTCGGGTTTGGCCTCTGCGCGATCATGTGACCGGTTACACCCCTGACGTGTACTGATACCAACTACAGAGAACTACAGTTTTGGTCTGTTATAATTGAGGGTTATTTGAGGGGGCTTTTATGCAATTGAGGCAGTTTATAAAAGGGCCCCAACTCCTCATCTCTTGATCACAGCCAGAGACCACCCTTAAGTGTGGTTTTTCTCCTTCTCCTTTTCTAGGAGTATTTTCCAAGTACGGAATAGCGGAGATGGGAGGAGATTTGAGGATTAGGCCTTGTGAATAGAACAAGGCGGTGCAAATGTGCGGAAGGAGCGTGAGTCTAATTGCAAGGAGTGGGACTCGTGGTAGAGATGGAATTGGTAGATTTACTCTCAAAGCAATGTGAGTAAGTGATTGCGGGAGAGTTGAGTCATGGCACTTATAGACACTCGAGTAATCCAAGTGATTCGGATGTTGTTCCGATGTATTGAATAGTGAAAGTGAATCACTATTGGGGGAATAGTTGTTTGGTAACCAAGTGCAAGCGCGTGGGCCTAGTAGTGCCTCGATGTGAGGTAGTAGGGTCGTGCTGGTGTAGTCGGCGTGCATAGGCGATGATTGCCTAATGCTGGACTTCGTATGGGACGCTTTAGAGGCATGGAGCGCTCGAGTGTGGTTACTCGTGTAGTGCAGATTTGATTCAGCCGAGTGAGTGTTGGCAGTAGCACTTTAGCGTGGCTAAGTGTGAAGCGGGCCATCGATCACTCGTAGGGCTGGTGGCTCGCACTAGGTGCGTAGGAGCCGATAGTGGTATGTGCAACTCGATAGAGTATGTCGTGTAGGACGACGATCGCGGGTATTGCTTGGGGACGACCCGTGCTTGGATCATTTGTGGACTGTGGAGCCTGGGCCCTTCGGGTAGGAGCAGTCAGCTGTGGGTGACAGCGGCCCGGTACCTACGGGTGGGGCAGAGTTTGATCAGGACGGTAGTCCGAGCTTGGACCCGAGTACGTGGAATATCACGTGTTAGATCATGAGATCAAGGACACACAGAGTGTGTAGCGACCCAACCCGAGGACTTGACGTGGTTTGGGGGTCTTGATAGCTCCTGGTTGGAGTGTGTGCGAATTTCCAAGTGAGAATTTTGCCCGAAAATATTGATTGGGTCTGCCCTTGCGAGCGAGAGGTGTTGCGCGTATCGAGACAGGTTAGGCGGTGGGCCTACGAAGGGTTGGCGGTCGATGGACCACTTGTGGAAACCGAGGAAAGCGGCTTGGCCGGTAACTCTATTACCGAGGATTGATGATTTATTTGATCAGCTCCAGGGATCTTATGTGTATTCCAAGATCGACTTGCAGTCAGGATATCACCAGTTGAAGATCAGACCTGAGGATGTGTCGAAGACGGCTTTTAGAACACGGTATGGACATTATGAGTTTACCGTTATGCCGTTCGGGCTTACTAATGCCCCGGCAGCTTTTATGGATCTAATGAACCGTATTTTCAAGCCTTATTTAGACAGGTTCGTCGTGGTGTTGATCAACGACATTTTGGTCTATTCCCGAAGTGATGCGGATCACGAGGAACACTTGAGACTTGTACTTCAAGTGCTTCGGGAAAAGAAGCTCTATGCCAAGTTGAAAAAGTGTGAGTTTTGGCTTAGAGAAGTGGCATTCCTGGGCCATTTGATTTCAGGATCAGGTATAGCTGTGGATCCGAGGAAAATTGAAGCTATCAAGGATTGGCCGAGGCCTACGAGCGTGACCGAGATACGGAGCTTCATTGGTTTGGCCGGCTACTACCGACGGTTTGTCGAGGGATTTGCAAAGTTGTCTACCCCCCTCACGAGACTCACGCATAAAGGCACCAAGTTTATTTAGAATGATGCGTGTGAAAAGAGCTTCCAAGAATTGAAGCAGCGATTGATGACCGCCCCGATCCTAACCTTGCCAACTGCTGTAGCAGGGTATATGATTTATAGTGATGCTTCCTTTAATGGATTGGGCTGTGTCTTGATGCAGGACGGAAAAGTGATCGCGTATGCATCTCGCCAATTGAAGGATTATGGAAGGAACTACCCTACTCACGACTTGGAGTTGGCGGCCGTGGTCTTTGCATTGAAGCTGTGGCGACACTATCTGTACGGCGAGCGATGCAAAGTATATACAGATCACAAGAGCTTGAAGTATCGATTCACTTAGAAGGAGTTGAACTTGAGGCGGCGTAGATGGTTGGAGCTACTCAAGGATTATGACTTGACTATCCTTTACCACCCAGGCAAGGCTAACGTGGTGGCTGATGCGCTAAGTAGGAAATCGACGGAAAACTTAGCGATGTTTGTGGTTACTCAACCGCCGTTGATCGAGCAGATGAAGCGGTTGGAGTTGGAGGTGGTGGTTCCTGATACACCTTTGAGACTGATGACTTTGGTGGTGCAACCTACACTTATGGAAAGGATTAAAGAAAAGCAAGCCTCCGACGTGAAGTTGCAAAGTATTCGAGCTAAAATGATTGATGGTTGCACCGGTGATTTTACTTTGGACGGTAATGGATTGATTCGTTTCCGCGGACGGCTATGTGTACCGGCGGACTTGGGCATTAAAGAGGACATTCTTCAAGAAGCACACCGAGCACCGTATGCTATTCATCCGGGAGGCACCAAGATGTACAAGGACTTGAAGTTGTTTTATTGGTAGCCCGGGATGAAAAAGGATGTTGGTGAGTTTGTTGCTAGATGTTTAACTTGCTAACAAGTGAAGGCTGAGCACTGAGTTCCCGCGGGAAAATTGCAGAGCCTACCGGTTCCAGTGTGGAAGTGGGAGAAGATCACTATGGATTTTGTGATGGGATTGCCTCGCTCACAGGCCGGGCACGACGCTATTTCGGTGATCGTGGATAGGCTGACGAAATCGGCACATTTTATACCTATCCACACTACTTGGACTGGTGATAGACTCGCACAGGTTTACTTGGATGAGATTGTGCGATTGCACGGGGTACCTACTTCTATAGTGTCAGATCGAGATCCCCGTTTTGTATCCCACTTTTGGAGGAGCTTACAGGATGCTCTGGGTACGCGCTTGGACTTCAGCACTGCTTTCCACCCCCAGAGTGACGGGCAGTCGGAGCGTACGATACAGACTCTCGAGGATATGCTTCGAGCTTGTGTGATTGACTTCCAGGGAGGATGGTCGCAGCATCTACCGATGGTAGAGTTTGCTTATAACAACAGTTATCAAGCAAGCATCAAGATGGCACCGTTCGTGGCACTCTATGGACGGAAGTGTAGATCTCCACTTCATTGGAGTGAAGTTGGCAAGAGATTGGCTTTAGGCCCAGATGTGCTCCAGGAAGCAGAGGACAAGGTTCGCATTGCTCGGGAGCGACTGTTGACAGCCCAGAGTAGGCAGAGGAGCTATGCCGATAGGCGTCGACGAGACTTGGAGTTTCAGATTGGAGATCATGTTTTCTTGAAAGTCTCGCCGACCAAGGGAATTAGAAGATTTGAAATTCTGGGTAAGTTGAGCCCCCGATACATTGGACTGTATGAGGTTTTGGAGCGTGTAGGCCCGGTGGCATATAGACTCGTTCTACCACCGAACCTATCGGGTGTACACAACGTATTCCATATATCGGTCCTTCGAAAGTACATCCATGATCCGGCTCACTTGTTGGACGCTACACCTGTGGCGCTGAGGGATGATTTGAGCTTTGAGGAGCAATCTTTGAGAATTTTGGCTCGCGAGGTAAAGAGACTGCGGAACCGTGAGATTCCCTACGTGAAGGTGCTTTGGAGCAACCACGACGAGCGTGAGGCCACTTGGAAGCTGGAGAGCGCACTGAGAGAGCGCTATCCCCATCTTTTTCAGATGGAGTCTTGAGGTACTTGTCTTTTCGAGTTTCGCAGACGAAACTCCTTTTTAGGAGGGGTGAATGTAACACACTGGACCTTTGCAAATTGCGAGGTTTGAGTGATTTGCTGTGTTTTGAGTTTTTCCAGATTTTCTGGTGGGTCATTGACTGTGTCCCGACCTATGGCACGTATCCCGAGAATTGAGGTTTAAAGCTTAGCACCAAAACCCGAAAAATCAAATTTTTGGTCAGCTCTCGGGTAGCCTTCAGCAGGGCTTGTACCGGTACAAGGCTGATGGTTGTACCGGTACAGGGGGGCTTGTACCGGTACAGGGCCGGTTACCCCGCCAACCCGAGCCTCGGGTTGTGATTTTCATGGGGCTTGTACCGGTACAAGGGCCCGTGTATCGGTACAAGGAGGCAGTTTTTGAGTAGTTTGATTCTGCAGGGGTGTATTTGCAATTGTGGCATTCTATATGTGTCCCCACGCCCCTAGGGCTCTCCCTGAGCTGGAGCCAGTGGAGGAGCAAGGTAGGGAGCCTCTCTTTTCCCCTCTTTGGATTTATACTCCATTTTGTATGGATTTTTGATGGATTCTCCTCTCTTTTGCTCTTTGGTGCTACTTCCACCATTGTTGAAGCATGAAACTTGGATTTGAGGCTTGGTTGAAGAGAGATCTTGGTTGATAGAGGACTTTGAGCTTAGTTTGAAGCTTCTAAGAGGTAAGCAACTTGTTCTCTTCCTCTAGATTTGAGTTTTGTTGCTTTATAGTAGATGAAACCCTAGAGTGAGGTTTTAGGGCTAATTTTGGGCATTTTGATTCTAGGGCTTTTTGAGCTAGATTGTTTGGATTAGAACCTTCCTCTAGGCCAGATTGGAAGGGTTCTAGCTCTCTTTTGGAGCTTTGGAAGAGATTTCTACTCTTGAGGTGAGTTTTGACCCTTTTGCTAAATGGTTAAAGATTGAGTTTAGGGCTTTTCGTTTCGTTTGGGTAACCCTATTTTTGATGTTTCTAGGGTACTAGGAAGCTAGTGGATACCTCCTTTCGGCGAAACGACGGTTTCGATTTTGGTGGGTTTGACCTAGCCTATAATATGAGAAATTCTCATATTGGGTATTTTATATTTCGTAAATTGAAAAACCATGCATATTCATACTAAATGTATTTGTTATGATTTTTAGAATGCTTAAAATGCCGATGTTACATATAAAGCATTTTTGGACCTCTATATAGTAGAGGGAGTTGCATATGAACCTTATGCTTGAGCTTAGCATTCTTATTGGACTATGTTCTTTATAATGAAAATGAGCTTTGTTTCATGCATCTAAACTTATGATTACTTGAGACATGAAAGATAACTAAGTGTCATAAAGAGGCACCGAACTAGTGTATGGTTTAATTTGGAGAGCTAATGTCATAAAGCGGCATTGAGCTCGGGTTATGTGTGAACCTAGTATTAATGTCATATTTGAATCATAGAACATAAAATGGACTTAGTGGTTAACATGCTTAGGTGTCATAAAGAGGCACCAAGTAAGGTGAGTGTTGAAACTTCATATTGTGACTTAGAACTAGATCTTCGGGATGCTAGTGACTATACCATGTTAGAGACATGATGATCAGACATTTGAGACTTGGACTATACTTGCTTGCCATTTGTGCTCATTCGTACATGCTTGTGTGGGTCGCTCCCCACAAGCCGGCACTCCGAAGTTAGCCTACGCGACTTATGTTCGCCTGTGCGGTATCGAGAAGCCTACGGGGTCGGGAGGGATAGACTCATTCCTAGAGTAGGAATGCTGGAGCTACCACCGACACTTAGGCGGCACAAGCTGGACTACTGTAATGTAGGGCCTAGAACATGATTGAACAATGACATTGAACCGGGAATGGATAATCACTACTAAATAAGGCTTAGTAGTTGGATTACTTTGACATGCTATGGCATAGCTTTGGGACATATAGTATACCTGCTTGTTTCATTTATTGCATTGTAGTATACTCGATTGCTTTGATAGAGCTTACTCCCTATGTATGGACATATTGTATCGAGATGCTTACTTGTTTGTTATGATTGGAACTTAATAGTCATGCTTTAGACATACATATCATGATAGAGTAGATGTACTATACTTTGACATCATGCTTACTTGAGACATAGTGGTAGTATTTCATTTATGCTTTCTTTCAGCAGTTCTTACACTCGCTCTTTATTGCTTATTGTTATTGTTGTTACTTACCCTTCTCTTTTAGGGCCTAGTGGTGCTTGAGCTGAGGTCAGTAATTGCCCACTGGGAACTATAAATTATAGTTCTCACGCCCTCTTTTTCTCGATGTTTTTCAGAGCCTTCCACCCCAGTAGAGGCTAGGGATCGCGGAAAGGGTATCGACTCGGGCTAGCATGCTTGCCGAGGGATCGTTGGATAGGTGGTCTACCTCTCTTTGTTTCTTTTTGTTAGAGGTTGAGAGTTTTACCAGTGTACTAGAGACCACCATTTTTGTATTTGAGACAGATATTGTACTACTTTATGAGTTACTTTTATTGTTCAGTTTTGTTTTTTACTCTTGTTGTAGATGATAGAATCATACTGCTTTGATATCATTAGTTGTTGATCTTCCTTTCTATTTTATTTCTCGCTTTATTTCCGCTGTTGTTGTAGACGCCTTATATGTGTAGACATATGGCGGGTCTGGGCGCGCTACCGGGAGGGCCTCCGCCGGTACCGGGGCGTGACACATACATTTCGATCGAACTCCAACTTTTTGGAGTTATCAAAGAAACCCAATCATGATACTTTCGCTTACAAATCAAACAGACATCGTCTCTCGCGAGTCTAATTCCTATAGTCCAACCGGCCTAAAGGTTCATTAGGTCCACTAAGACTCAACCTTAGGCTCTGATACCAAATTAATCTGTCACGCCCCGAGACCCGGTATAGGCCCGCCCGGAGCGTGCCCAGACCCGCCATATGCCAACACATATAAGGCGTCTACAGCAAAAGCGGTAAGTGAACAAGAAAATAGAAAGTATCTAGAGATATCAGAGCAAGTAAACAACTAAGTTTTATCAAAGTAGAGATAAAGAGAACTAATCTACTAAAACATAAAGTAAACTAATACATCAAAAGTCTCAAGATACAAAAGTTCGGTGGTCTCTATAACAAGGTACAAACTCCCACAACCTTTCCAAAAGAAAAAGAATAAAAGAGAGGTGGACCATCTATCGCCAAATCCTTCGATAGCTAGCTCGAGGCGAAACCTTTTCCGCGATCCCGAGCCCCTCCCGAAGTGGAAGGCTCTGAAAGAAAACATAAAACAGGGGGCATGAGAACTATAATTTATAGTTCCTAGTGGGCAATTACTGACTTGCACCAAATGCACCACTAGGCCCAAAATATAAGCAGATATGTATAACAGAAATTAACTGCGGTAAATGAAGCATATAATAAATGCTACTCTACTATGCCACAAGTAACAAGAATGTCAACATGGAGTACAACTACTCTACATGATCCAATATGCCAATACTTGAACAAATATGCCATAATGCAACAAGTAATATTATGAAGTATGCTATATGTCCCAAAGCCAACTATATATATAGTGCGTACTATCATGGCAACCAAGTATACTACAATGCACTAAGCGTTACTGTCAAGTGTACTAGAAATCCAAATGTCCAACCCTATGCCATAGCATGTCACAAATCCAACTACTACAACCTGTCTAGTAGTGATTATCAACTTGTTGTTTAATATTCTGGTTCAATCTCATTCAGGACCTACACAGGTGTGGTCTGGCTTGTGCCGCCTAAGTGCCAGTGGTAGCTCCAGCATTCCCACTCTAGGAATGAGTCTAACCCTCCAAGTCCCGTAGGCTACTCGATACCGCACGAGCGAACATAAGTCGCGTAGGCTAACTCCGGAGTGCCGGCTTGTAGGGAGCGACCCTCACAAGCATGTGCGAATGAGCACAAATGGCAAGCAAGTATGGTCATCGTCTCAAGTACCCAATCATCATGTCTCTAACATGGTAACAGTCACTAGCACTCAAAGGTCTAGTACTATGTCTCAAAGTGAAGGTTTAACCGTTCAATAATTTCTATGTCAATGACCCTAGTTTAACCAAGTTCAAATATATTCTAAGCTTAGTGCCTATTTATGACACTTAAGCATTGTCATGAGTTATCATATTTCATATTCTATGCTCCAAGCATAACATTACTACTAGGTTCTCATTTAACCCGAGCTCAATGCCCCTTTATGACATTAGCCCAATCATTCACAAGTAGCACAAGTCCCCAAGCCTCTTAAGGTTTACTAAGCCCCTTATGTCTTAGTTGGGTATAGGTTTAAATGCATAAAACAATGCCCATTTTATGTTAAGAAATATGGTCCCGAGTCCCACATAAGCATGGCCAATGCTAGTGCAAGCTTCATATGCAATTCACATGTCATTCATGTCTAATGCCCCTTTTATGTTAATAGGTTATCAAGTCCACATGTATGCCAAGCTTAATGCCCCTTTATGACATTAGCTTGCTAAATCCATATCTAGTCCAAGCCCAATGCCTATTTATGACATTGGCATATTATACAAAGCATGGGTCTAAGTCCAAAAGTGCAATGCACTCATTAATTTTACTAAATGAAACATGATCCACAACCAAGTATGAGAATGCTAACCATAGGCCCCTAGCCCAACATGAAAACTCTCTACTACATAGAGGTCAAATATGCATTGTATATAACATGAGCATTTTAAGCATTCTAAAATTCTCAAATATTCTATCCAATAAGAATATACATGTGTTTTCACTTTACGATAAATAAAAAAACCCTCATATGAGAAGTTTATCTCATCTAGGTGAGGCCAAACCCACCAAAATTGAAACCTTCGTTTCGCCGAACGGAGGTGCCCACAAGACTCCTAGTACCCTAGAAGCATCAAAACGAGGGTTACACAAACGAAACGAACAACTCGAAACTCAAACATTAACCATCAAGGCAAAAAGGGCTAAAATTTCACCTAAGGGTAGAAAATCACTTTTAAGCTCCAAATGGAAGCTAGATCCCTTCCAAACCAACCCAAGGGAAGGTTCTAAACCGATCGATTGAGCTCCGAAAGCCCTAGATCAAAAATCCCCAAAACAAACCCTAAATCCTCATTTCTAGGGTTTCTNTATGACATTGGCATATTATACAAAGCATGGGTCTAAGTCCAAAAGTGCAATGCACTCATTAATTTTACTAAATGAAACATGATCCACAACCAAGTATGAGAATGCTAACCATAGGCCCCTAGCCCAACATGAAAACTCTCTACTACATAGAGGTCAAATATGCATTGTATATAACATGTGCATTTTAAGCATTCTAAAATTCTCAAATATTCTATCTAGCATGAATATGCATGCATTTTTATTTTACGATAAGCAATAACCATCATATGAGAATTTTATCTCATTTTGGTGAGGCCAAACCCACCAAGTCCTCTCGAAGCCCTTCGTTTCGCCGAAAGAAGGTGCCCACAAACCTCCTAGCTCCCTATAGGTTAAACTAGGAGTGTCACACGCATCAAACGAACAACAACAAGTTCAAATATTAACCAACCCAAAGAATAGGGCAAAACTCACCTAAGTGGAGAAAATCCCTCTCAAGCTCCAAATGAGAGCTAGAACCCTTCCAAACCAAGCTAGAGGAAGGTTCTAAACCGATCAATTGAGCTCCAAAAGCCCTAGATCAAAAATTGCCAAATCAAACCCTAAATCCTCATTTCTAGGATTTCTATACAAAAATCATAAAAATCAAGATCAAAAGGGAAATAGTAAACAACTAACCTCTCATGAAGTCCCAAACAAGGTTCAAAATCCACTAGGGTTGAAGATCTCTCCTCCAATAAGCTCAACTCCAAGCTCCCAAGCTTCTCCCATGGTGGAAAGGTCACCAAAATACAAAAAGAAGCAAAAAGAGAGGATTAAACCTCAAAAATTTCAAAAAAATAAAGAAAATCAAAGAGAAGGGGTGGAGGGCTCCCTTACCTTCTCTCCACTGCCTCCAAGCTCAGGGAACAAGAGGGGAGGCGTGGGGTACTTGTAGTGTTGCTACAAATGCAAAAACACCCTCCAAACCCAAGCATACTGCATTCTGCACTGCGTACCGGTACACGGGCCCACGTACCGGTACGGGTCCCACGAAAATGGTAAACTCAAGCCTCGGGTTGGCTGGGAAGCTGTCTGTGTACCGGTACATGGAGGCGTACTGGCACAGCCATTAACCCTGTACCGGTACAGCCATCAACCCTATACCGGTACACAGCCTGTTGAGGTCAATTCGACAGTAGACCAAAGTCCAATCTTTTTGGGTTTTGGTGCTACGATTAAAACATCGATTCTCGGGATGCGAGTCATGGGTCGGAACACTGTCGACGACCCACCAGAAAGTCTCGAAAAACTCAGAACACAACTCAAACACTCGGACCTTGCTATTTGCAATGTCCAGTGTGTTACATACGTAGGGTTGGCGGTCGATGGACCACCTGTGGAAACCGAGGAAAGCGGCTTGGCCGGTAACTCTATTAAAGCGTGGGATTAGAATTCGTGAGCGGTGTGTTCGTGTGAGCTAATGGCGACAACGAAGTCGAGTCGGTCGTGGCTATGACAACAGAGGATGAATGTGCTTGTGAGGCACTGAGCTAGGAAAAGCCACGTGAGAATTGGAGCTTGAGGAAAATGCTTTTTTGTAGATTAAGATTGGAGATGTGCCGGAGTGGGCCATCTCGCAATAGAGCAAGGATCCAGTTGGGATTGGAGCACTCGCGATTGGTCGATGCACCAACGATATTGCTTCTAGGCAATGCCGGTGATCGAATCGGAGTGAATTGCCCGATTAGGCGTGTAATGCAAAGAGCAATTCTTTACAGAATGGTAATGCACTTTTGGAGTTACGCATGGTAAGTGTGAGTAAATTTGGTCTCACATCCTCCGTAGTGAGCCTTTGGATAATTCCGATGAGTGAAAGGCAATTTCGGAGTGGGAAAGTGTGTTGGTACCCTCAATAGCTCGGCAAGTCGAGTTGAGGTGTGGTTTGAATTTCGCAGACGAAATTCTTTTAAGGGATGGAGAATGTAACATACCGAAACTTCGATAGAATGTTGGACTCTAGCCAAATTGGCTGTGACGCCCTAACTTCCCAGGGGTCACCCATCCTAGGACTACTCCCGTCCTAGCACGCTTAACTCTCTTAACCTCTTGGGTCTTGCCACCACCCAAAATGCTTAACCCGGGTTAAGCATTTTGGGTGGTGGCAAGACCCAAGAGGTTAAGAGAGTTAAGCGTGCTAGAACAGGAGTAGTCCTAGGATGGGTGACCCCCTGAGAAGTTGGGGCGTCACCTTGGCCAAAGAGCCCAAGAGAAGTGGTTGGACGAAATCTATTTAACATTCCAACAGTGTTGGAAGGGTTAAAAGTGAGTTCCAATGAGGTTAGAAAGGTTTTACTATTGCTCGGCGCGAATTGGAGTCGAAACAATGCGAGATTGAGGTCGAAAGCATTTGGGTATTTTCGGTGCGCGTTGACGCGAAAACGGGACCCGAAAGGCTATGTCGGACTATGAGCTAAATCCGGCATTAGCGTGGAAGAAAAGATGATGAAATCATGCTCGAAAACATGTTTTGGGGGTCTTGGTGGATTTGAAATGAATCGGAGGCCTAACGAGCGAAAACGGAGAAAAAGCAGAAAATTGGCTAAGTCCTGAAAAAGGCTGTGTACCGGTGACACCAACCCGTGTACCGGTACGCAGTGTAAAATTCGAGAAGATAACTCTCGGGTTTGGTTGTTGTGCGACCGTGTACCGGTGACACCAACCCGTGTACCGGTACGCAGTGGCAGAACAACACAGAATTGGTCTGCTGTAATTATGAATGTTTGGGGGGTTTATTAGCAATTGTTGCAACACATTAGAGCACCCCAACCCTTCCCTTTACAGCAGCTCTCTCTCTCCCTCTCTCTCTCAACCGGTTGCAAGAAAAAGAGAAGGAAAAAGAGAAGGAAAAGAGAGGAAAAGAGAAAAAAAAGAAGAAGAGGAAGAAGGAGAAGAAGATCAAGGAGGAGATCGTCCTCTCCATCATCTTCTTCCTCACCTTGGAGCAAACCTAGAGAGGTAAGCTTGAGCTTTTTTTATGGTTTCTTGTAAGATTAGGGTTAGGGTTTGGTTTTAAACCCTAGATCTTTGGTTTTGATCTCCCTACAAGTGTAGAAACCTCGTAGTAGACGAAGAACACATGAAATCCATGGTTTCTTCGTAGTGCTCTAATGGTGAACTTCTAGGGTTGGCTCTAGATGCCCTAGAAATGGTTCAAATGGTTTAAAAATGAGATTAGAGAGCTTCTTGGGTGGTTCTAAGCTTAATTATGCTTAGCTACAAGATCAATTCTAAGAAATTTGATTTTGGCATTGTTAGGGCACCAAATTTGGGGCTTTTGCCTCCGAGTGTTTCTAAGGCAAATTGGCCTCTTGGAAACCTAATTGGGGATCAAACGAACGCGTTGGTGCGCTTGGTTCGGTGAAACGAAAAGTCTATGCGAAGTTATTGACGAAACGGTCAATTTTGGTACAGATAGCCGCAGCACGCGGAATAGACGTCTAAAAATCACGAGATCGGATCTGGAGCATCGTGGTATCGAGGAATAAACTCCAGAACAGACGGATCGCGGATTGGTGGCCGTTCGGGTGGTCGCGCGAGAGTTCGGGCCGAACCGGGTCACGGGTGTCGCGGGAGGCCGATTGCAAGTGACTACAAGCAATCGGAACGCGTTCTGAGGTGGGTTGTGTTTACCGAAGCGACTAGGTCGCCTGTATGTCTAAGAATAGCGTGGTTTCATATTGATGCATGCTAAAGACATAAAGTAGAAATTCTAATTAAGAATGCATGATTAAGATGGATGCTAGTTGTAAATGCATAGAAAGTATGCTCAGTGAATGTAAGGGCTAAATGCTAAATGAACGCATAAGATGTATGCTAAGAAATGCATGTTGACATATTGTAGAAATGTTAGATGAGACATGAATTAAATGCTAATTGTATATGCATGAGTAAGATGTTACTTAACATGAGTTAGATGTCAATTGAATGCATAGAGTATATGCTAGTCAAGAATGCATAAGTTAAATGCTAGATTAATGTATAAGATAGAGATGCTGATTATGAATGCATGTGCATGAGCTGCTAATTATGTATGAATGTTCATATTGTGGGCATATGCTAGAATGATATGAAGGTTGAACTAAGATCGATAACTCTAAGTAGAGTAAAGAACTTAACATTGTAAAGTATGAACATCGAGTGGCGTGTCAATTAAGAATCCTAGGTATGGACAACTAGGAAACTAAGAACATTGAGTGGCATCAACTAACAATCCTAAGTGTGAATAATTAGGATGACAAGTATAATGAGTGGCATTGAACCTAGAGTCAAAGGAACCTAGGTAATAAAGAACATGAACCTAGTGTTAATGAACCTAGGCTATGAGCTTAGTAGCATTGAACCTAATGTATTATCTTAGGTTAAGTAAAAGCTTGGACCTAGATAGGTCGATACTATAGGGATAAGACCAAACCCTGAGTTATGTGAAATGGATTCCGGAATCCTAAAGCTTATGGAACACCGAGAGTGGTGTTGGGCGTGTGCAACGATTTCTCCGCCCGAGGCTATACCATTGACGTGGCGTATGCGACGATTTCGCCGCCGGATGGTTAGCCGGTTTAAGGATTATATCGCTAGTGGACTGAACCATCGACGTGGCGTGTGCGACGATTTCGCCGCCGGGTGGCTAAGTCATAACCTAGGCTGTTGTTTGGTGAGGTGCAATGCGTTCGTCGCCAGACGGCTAGGTCACGGAGTGTGGTGAGCTGTGGTTGGCTAAGGTGCATGTGAGCGAGTTCCTTCACCTCAAGCTAGACAGTGCGCGGACTATCCGCGATTGATTAACTCAAGACCGAGTCAGGTGGCATAGAGAATTAAGGTAGAGTAACATTAGAAAAGAGTGGCCATTGAGTAAGCGCTACAAAGAGTAAAGAGTAAAGAACAGCTAAGAATAAAGAAAAGCTAAGAATAAAGAATGGCTAATAAGAAAGAATGCAAGTAGTAAAGAATGGCTAGCAATAAAAAATGAA
This sequence comes from Ananas comosus, assembly GCF_001540865.1. Lineage (NCBI taxonomy): Eukaryota > Viridiplantae > Streptophyta > Magnoliopsida > Poales > Bromeliaceae > Ananas > Ananas comosus. The sequence continues at coordinate 5,585,471 of NC_033631.1, read as the reverse complement.
AATGATAGAAAGCAAAATCATTTACTTACTTGCATAGTTGCATACATTTCATATTGCATATCGCGAGGCATGACATGTAGTTCAATATCGAGTAAAAGCATAAATATATTTCGTATGTATTGGACTAACTTGTTGCAGTGCCTCATTGGACCTATTGGTCGAGTTTTTTTCTTGGGTGGCCGTACCCACTGGAAACCATGGAGTTGGTTCTCACCCCACGTTGTTTTGGGGTGTTACAGGTTCGCACGTGAGCGGCGCGGCGGCGCGAGGCGAGGGCGTAGCATCATAGTTAGCCCCCTACCACCGAGACCAGAGATAGCGGTACCCTTAGTTGGCTTTACTTAGGGATGTAAAAAATGAAAAGAATTAAGTTGTAATAACCATGTTAAATCGGATTGTATTTGGAAGTTAAGTGAAAGCAAATGTAAGTAATATGTATTTGTGATGTAAAATGTATCTAGTGAATGTGAGTTGAATGATTATAATAAACTTAGTTGTAATTATGTTTTTGATACTTCCTTATACAATCTTTGATTGAAATGTGTTCCTGGTTGGAACTTCGTACATTGTACTGATTGCGCCGCCTTGAATGTACAGGGGAGACTCTGTCCGCGGTACAGGAGAAACCCTGTCCGTTCGGCGGTCTATTGACGTGCTCGAAACCGACCAAATTGGCGAGCTCGGGGCGTGACATAAGGCCAGACTTGTTGCCAATGGTTTCACTCAGAAAGAAGGCATTGATTATCATGAAACCTTCTCTCCGATATCAAAGAATGATTCATTAAGAATTATCATGGCTTTGGTAGTTCATTTTGATTTAGAATTACATCAGATGGATGTGAAAATGGCATTTCTAAAGAGGGATATAGAGGAGATAGTCTATATACAACAGCCCGAAGGTTTTAGTACAGATAAAAATAATCACCTTGTTTGCAGACTAAAGAAATCTATATACGGACTTAAACAGGCTTCCCATCAGTGGTATATCAATTTTCATAATATAATTACTATATTTGGTTTCGTAGAAAATATTGTGGACCAGTGTATATACCTTAAGGTTAGTGGGAGTAAGTATATTTTCTTAGTTCTGTATGTGGATGATATTCTGCTTACAAGTAGTGATTTGAGTTTGCTCAAAGAGACTAAAGATTTTCTTTCTAAGAATTTTGAGATGAAGGATATGGGTGAACCCTCTTTTGTCATTGGCATAAAGATTCACAGAAATAGATCTCAAAGGATTTTAGGTCTATCTCAGAAAGCGTACATCGAAAGAGTTCTAAAAAGATTTAATATGGCAAACTATGCACCTACAGCTGCGCCTATTATAAAAGGCGACAAATTCAATCAGAAACAGTGTCCTTAGAATGATTTAAAATGAGAACATATGAAGAGCATACCCTATGCCTCTGCAGTAGGGAGTTTGATGTATGCGCAGGTCTGTACCAAACCTGATATAGCTCATGCAATGGGGTTGTTTGGTAGATACCAAAGCAACCCTGGTCTTGATCATTGGAAAGCTGCAAACAAGATTATGAGATATTTACAAGGAACAAAGAATTATATGCTCACCTACAGACATTTTGACCATCTTGAGGTGGTTGGATATTCGGACTCTGATTTTGCTGGATACGTGGATTCTAGAAAGTCCACATCATGATATATTTTCTTACTTGCTCAAGGTGCTATATCTTGGAGGAGCACTAAGCAAGATACAGTTTCTGCATCCACTATGAAGGCAGAGTTCATCGCTTGCTATGAAGCTTCGTCACAGGCTTTATGGCTGAAAAATTTTATCTCAGGTTTAAGAGTTGTCGATTCTATCTCAAGGCCAATTAAGATTTATTGCGACAACTCTGCTGCAGTGTTCTTTGCCAAGAATAGTCGAGTTACAGATCGCAGTAAACATATCGATATAAAGTATCTTGCTGTGAAGGAATACGACAAGAAGAAGGTGGATATCCAACACATTGGGACCGAGAGTGTCACGCCCCGGGACCGGCGGAGGCTCTCCCGGTAGCGTGCCCAGACCCACCATATGTCTACACATATAAGGCGTCTACAATAACAGCGGAAAATTAAGCCAAAGATAATCTACAACTAGAGATATCAGAGCAAGTATAAATCTAACATCTAGCACAAGGTAGAAAGAACATAACTAACAATAAAAGTAGAGTATAAAGTAATACAATAATCATCTCATAGGTACAAAAAGGGTGGCCTCTAATACACTGGTACAACTCTCAACCTCTCACAAAAGAAAACAACGAGAGGTAGACCACCTATCAAACGATCCCTCGGCAATGAACGCTAACCCGAGGCGATTCCCTTTCCGCGATCCCTAGCCTCTCCCGGCGTGGAAGGCTCTGAAAAGAAGACCAAAAACTGAGGGCGTGAGAACTATAGTTTATAGTTCCCAGTGGGCAATTACTGACCTCAGCTCAATGCACCACTAGGCCCCAAAAGAAAAGGGTAAGTAAGATAAACAACAGTAATAATGATAAGCTGTAAATATAATAGCAAGTAAGTTTACTAAGATTACCATATCATAAGCATTACGATGTCAATGTGATGTACATTTACTCTTTCATAAGAAATATGTCCAATGCATAGGTAGTATGTCTCAACATGGCAACAAAGTATACTATGATGCGGTAAATATACTATCAAGTATACTACATGTCCCAAAGCTATGTCATAAGCATATCAAGGTAATCCAACTACTAAGCTATCAAGTAGTGATTGTCATTTTCCTGTTCAATGTCATTATTTAATCATGTTCTAGGACCTACATATTTGTAGTCCAGCTTGTGCCACCTAAGTGTCGGTGGTAGCTCCAGCATTCCCACTCTAGGAATGAGTCTATCCCTCCCGACCCCGTAGGTTTCTCGATACCGCACAAGCGAGCATAAGTCGCATAGGCTAACTCCGGAGTGCCGGCTTGTAGGGAGCGACCCTCACAAGCATGTGCGAATGAGCACAAATGGCAAGTAAGCATAGTCAATGTCTCAAGTACCCAGTCATCATGTTTCTACATGGTAATAGTCACTAGCATCTTAATGATCTAGTTCTAAGTCACAATGTGAAGTTCCAACGTTCATTAAGTCTAGTGTCTCTTTATGACACTTAGACATTTCGATGTTCAAGCATGTTCCAAGTCCCTCAATGGTCCTATCCACTAGGTTCTCACATAACCCGAGCTCAATGCCGCTTTATGACATTAGCTCTCTTGATCACATAATATTCTAGTCCGGTGCGTCTTTTATGGCATTGTAGTTATCTTACCAGTCTCAATTATACATAGGTTTAAGTGCACGAATCCAAGCTCATTTTCACTCTAAGGAGCATGGTCCAACATTAGAATGCTAAACTCAAACATAAGCTTCATATGCAACTCTCTACTACATAGAAGTCCAAAATGCATTACATGTAACATAGGCATTTTAAGCATTCTAAAAATCATAATAAATATATTTAACATGAATATGCATGATTTTCCAATTTACGAAATATAAATCACCAAATATGAGAATTTCTCATATTGTAGGCTAGGTCAAACCCACCAAAATCGAAACCTTCGTTTCGCAGAACGGAGGTGTCCACTAGCCTCCTAGTATCCTAAAAGTATCAAAAATAGGGTTACCCAAACGAAACGAAGAGCCCAAAGCTCAAACATTAACCATCTAGCATAAGGGTCAAAACTCACCTCAAGAGTATCAATCTCTTCCCAAGCTCCAAAAGAGAGTTAGAACCCTTCCAATCTAACCTAGAGGAAGGTTCTAATCCAAGAGATTGAGTCTCAAAAGCCCTAAATCAAAAATGCCCAAAATCAACCCTAAAACCTCATTCTAGGGTTTCAACTCCCAAATCCACCAAAACTAGGTCTAGAGGGGAGAAAATAGCAACTAACCTCAAGAGAAACTCCAATCCAAGCTCCGAGGGTGTAGATCTTATCTCTTGCAAGCTCCAAGCCCAAGCTTCAAGCACCAAAGGAAGAAGAGAGGGAGAGGAATATGCTCCAAGTCCTCTAGTGCTCTTCTCCTTCTCCTTTCTTCCTTCTTCTCCTCCTTCTTCTTCTCCTTCTTCTCTATCAAGGGTGTAGGGTGAGTGTGAGGAGATAAATGAGGAGAAGAGAGGGTGGATGGGTCATATAGACCATCTATTGTAACAAAATCCAGAGAAGCCCTTCAAAAATCCAAAATTGCATCAGGCCGGTCTGGACAATTTTCACCCAGAGGGACCGATCTCTCCCTGCCTGTGACTGGTCTCTCACGTCCATCTCGAAAAACCAACATTCGGGAACGGGTCTCTCCCTGCTTGGGACCGGTTGACTCAGGGTCTGCCGCGACCTCAGCATGATGGGACCGGTCTCTCCCATCAGGGACCGGTCCCCGAGAGTGAAAACTCTCAGGACTCGTCCAGAAATTCAGATTTTCGAACTTTTATGTTGGAATACCATCTACAACCTTCCACTAAGTGTGGAAAAAGCTCGAAACACCAAACCCAAATACTCGAACCTTGCAATTTGCAAAAGTCCAGTGTGTTACATTCACCCTCCTAAAAAGGAGTTTCGTCCGCGAAACTCGAAAAGACAAAGTACCTCAAGCCTCTATCTGAAAAATATGGGGATAGCGCTTCCGCAGTGCGCTCTCCAACTCCCAGCTGGCCTCGTGCTCGTCGTGGTTGCTCCAAAGCACCTTCACATAAGGAATTTCACGATTCCATAACCTCTTTATCTCGCGAACCAAAATCCTCAAAGGTTGCTCTTCAAAGCTCAAATCATCCCTCAGCTCCATAGGTGTAGCGTCCAACACGTGGGCCGGATCATGGATGTACTTCCAAGGGACCGATACATGGAATACATTATGTACACCCGATAGGTTCGATGGTAGAGCAAGTCGATACGCTACCGGGCCTATGCGCTCCAAAATCTCATACGGTCCAATGTATCGGAGGCTCAACTTACCCCGGATCCCAAATCGTCTAATCCCTCTGGTCGGCAAGACTTTCAAGAAGACATGATCACCAATCTGAAACTCCAAGTCTCGTCGATGCCTGTCAGCATAACTCCTCTGCCTACTCTGGGCTGTCAACAGTCGCTCCCGAGCAATGCGANTAGCCTTGCTGCCACGAATCTGCCAGCTTGTACCGGTACAAGGTGATGGCTGTACCGGTACAGCAAGCAGAAAATGCTGATTTTGGCCAGTTCAATGCACTTTCTCACTTTTAGCATTCCAATCATCCTCTAACTTATCCAAAAACTTGTTCTAACCTTTTAGAACATGTAGGAGTGATCCACACACCATTTCCCATACTCGAACTCCGCAATTTGCAAAAATTCAGTGTATTACAATCACACAGGCTCGAAACATGTCCTCGAGTGTCTGTATCGTACGCTCTGACTGCCCGTCGCTCTGGGGGTGAAAAGCGGTGCTGAAATCCAAGCGCGTACCCAAAGCATCCTGTAAGCTCCTCCAAAAGTGAGATACGAATCGGAGGTCTCGATCAGATACTATAGAAGTAGGTACCCCGTGCAATCGCACAATCTCATCCATGTATACCTGTGCGAGTCTCTCACCAGTCCAAGTAGTGTGGATAAGTATGAAATGTGCCGATTTCGTCAACCTATCCACGATCACCCAAATAGCATCATGCCCGGCCTGAGAGCGTGGCAATCCCATCACAAAGTCCATGGTGATTTTCTCCTATTTTCACACCGGAATCGGTAAGCTCTGCAATTTCCATGCTGGAACTCGGTGCTCAGCTTTCACCTGTTGGCAAGTTAAGCATCTAGCAATAAACTAACCAACATTCTTTTTCATCCAGGCCACAAATAGAGCAACCTCAAGTCCTTGTACATCTTGGTGCCTCCCGGATGAATAGCATACGGTGCTCGGTGTGCCTCTTGAAGAATGTCCTCTTTAATACATAAGTCCGCCGGTACACACAGCCTTCTGCGGAAACGCATCAATCCATCACCATCCACAGTAAAATCACTGGTGCAACCATCAATCATCTTAACTCGAATCCTTTGCAACTCCACATCGAAGACTTGTTTTTCTTTAATCCTTTCCACAAGTGTGGGTTGCACCACCAAAGTCATCAGTCTCAAAGGTGTATCAGGAGCCACCACCTCCAACTCCAACCACTTCATCTGCTCGATCAACGGCGGTTGGGCAACCACAAGCATCGCTAAGTTTTTCGTTGATTTCCTACTTAGCGCATCCGCCACCACGTTAGCCTTGCCCGGGTGGTAGAGAATAGTCAAATCATAATCCTTGAGTAGCTCCAAACATCTGCGTTGCCTCAAGTTGAACTCCCTCTGAGTGAATAGATACTTTAAGCTCTTGTGATCCGTATATACTTCGCATCGCTCGCCGTACAGGTAATGGCACTATAGCTTCAATGCAAAGACCACGGCCGCCAACTACAAGTCGTGAGTAGGGTAATTCCTCTCGTAATCCTTCAATTGGCGTGATGCATACGCGATCACTTTTCTGTCCTGCATCAAGACACAATCCAATCCATTAAAGGAAGCATCACTGTAAATCACATACTCTGCTCCAGCAGTTGGCAAGGTTAGGATCGGGGCAGTCGTCAATCTCTGCTTCAACTCTTGGAAGCTCTTTTCACACGCATCATTCCAAATAAACTTGGTGCCTTTATACGTGAGCCTCGTGAGGGGGGTAGACAACTTTGCAAATCCCTCGACAAATCGTCGGTAGTAGCCGGCCAAACCAATGAAGCTCCGTATCTCCGTGACACTCGTCGGTCTCGGCAAATCCTTGATAGCTTCAATTTTCCTCGGGTCCACAGCTAAACCTGATCCTGAAATCAAATGGCCCAAAAATGCCACCTCTCTAAGCCAAAACTCACATTTCTTCAACTTGGCATAGAGCTTCTTTTTCCAAAGCATTTGAAGTACAAGTCTCTAGTGTTCCTCGTGATCCGCATCACTTCGGGAATAGACCAAAATGTCGTCGATGAACACCACGACGAACCTGTCTAAATAAGGCTTGAAAATACGGTTTATTAAATCCATAAAAGCTGCCGGGGTATTAGTAAGCCCGAACGGCATAACGGTAACTCATAATATCTATACCGTGTTCTGAAAGCCATCTTCGACACATCCTCAAGCTTGATCTTCAACTGGTGGTATCCCGACTCCAAGTCGATCTTGAAATACACATTAGATTCCTAGAGTTGATCAAATAGATTGTCGATCCTCGGCAATGGATACTTATTCTTGATCGTGACTTTATTAAGTTCACGATAGTCCACGCACAAGCGAAGTGATCCATCCTTCTTCTTGACGAACAAGACCAGTACTCCCCAAGGTGACACACTCAGCCGCACAAAACCCTTGTCCAGAAGATCCTGCAACTGTGCTTTCAGCTCCTTCAATTCTGCCGGTGCCATCCTATAGGGCGCTTTTGAGATTGGGGTAGTCCTGGAAACGAGATCTACCACAAACTCAATCTCCCTATCAGGTGGCATGCCTAGAAGCTCTGCTGGGAACACATCTCCAAACTTCCGTACTACGGGGATATTGTGACGGCCCAACTTCCCAGGGGGTCACCCATCCTAGGACTACTCCCGTCCTAGCACGCTTAACTCTCTTAACCTCTTGGGCCTTGCCACCACCCAAAATGTTTAAGCCGGGTTAAGAGTTTAGCCCTATTATATCTCATATATAGGACTATTTGGGGTCTCACATGTAGGTTGCACTACCAATGTCATCAACCTAAAAGGCGTGTCAGGAGTCACCACCTCCAACTCTAACCGCTTCATCTGCTCGATCAACTGTGGGTGAGTAACAACATGCATCGCTAAGTTTTCCGTCAATTTCCTACTTAGCGTATCCTCCACTACGTTAGCTTTGCCCGGGTGGTATAGGATCGTCATATCATAATCTTTGAGCAGCTCCAACCATCTGCGCTGCCTCAAGTTCAACTCCTTCTGAGTGAACAGGTACTTCAAGCTCTTGTGATCCGTGTATACTTCACAGCACTCGCCATATAAGTAGTGGCGCCATAACTTCAATGCGAAGACTACGACCGCCATATAAGCATACGCGATCACTTTGCCATCCTGCATCAACACACAGCCCAATCCATTAAGAGATGCATTGCTGTAAACCATATACCCTGCTCCAGCAACAGGCAGGGTCAAGATCGGGGCGGTCGTCAATCGTTGTTTCAACTTTTGGAAGCTCCTCTCACACGCATTATTCCAGATGAACTGGACACCTTTATGCGTGAGCCTCGTGAAGGGAGTAGATAGCTTAGCAAATCCCTCAACAAATCTCCGGTAGTAACCGGCCAATCCAAGAAAACTCCGAATCTCCGTGACGCTCGTCGGTCTCGGCCAATCCTTGATAGCCTCAATCTTCTTAGGATCCACGGCTATACCCGATCCCGATATCAAATGTCTAAGGAAAACTACCTCTCGAAGCCAAAATTCACACTTTTTCAGCTTGGCATAAAGCTTTTTTTCCCGAAGTATTTGAAGTACCAGTCTCAAATGTTCCTCATGATCCGCATCACTTCGGAAATAAACCAAAATGTCATCGATGAACACTACGACGAACCTGTCTAGAAAAGGCTTAAAAATACGGTTCATCAGATCCATAAAAGCTGCCGGGGCATTAGTAAATCCAAACGACATAACTGTGAACTCATAATGTCCATACCGTGTTCTAAAAGTCGTTTTCGACACATCATCGCGTTTGATCTTTAACTGGTGGTATTCCGACTGCAAGTCTATCTTGGAATACACACACGATCCTTGAAGTTGATCAAATAAGTCGTCGATCCTCGGCAATGGATACTTATTCTTGATCGTGACTTTATTAAGTTCATGATAGTCCACACATAGGCGAAGTGATCTGTCCTTCTTCTTGACGAACAAAACTGGCGCTACCCAAGGCGAGATGCTCGGTCGAATGAAGCCTTTGTCAAACAAATCCTGTAGCCGTGCCCTCAGCTCCTTTAGCTCCGCCGGTGCCATCTTATAGGGTGCCTTCGAGATTGGAGTAGTCTCAGGGACGAGATCTACCACAAACTCGATCTCCCTATCCGGTGGCATACCCGGTAGCTAAGCTGGAAACACGTCCTGAGACTCCTGCACCACCGGGATAGCCTAAATCCTAGGGGTGTCATGCACGCCCCTCAACACAACACTAGCCAAATAGGTTACACATCCTCGGCTGATCAACTGCCTAGCTCGAGACGAGCTGATCGACATCGCAAACAGCGAACTCCGGCATCCTCTAAACACAACCTCAGTCTGCCTCGGTTCTCTAAAAGTAACCATGCGATTCATACAATCAATCGTGGCATAATACTTGGTTAACCAATCCATGCCTAACACCACATCAAAATCCCATAGCTTGCGCAAGGCTAGCAAATCCACAGGCATAATCCACTCTTCTACCCTTACAGGGCAACTAGGGCAATACTCTCTAATATCCAAAGAGTGGTCGGGGACAACTACACGTCCCGGATGCAACAACGAAACTAAAGGAATGCCATGCAACTCGGCAAACAGTCAATCTATGAAAAAATGCGATGCACCAGTATCAAATAAAGCACGAACTCTAATGCCATTAAGTAAAATGATACCTGCAACTACATCCTCGGCTGCTGCCGCCTCCTTTGTCTGAGCGATATACATACGCCCGCTCGGGGCCTGTCGAGATCCCTCGCTCTGGCACTGGACGGGTGGCCGCCCAAGCGGGTACTGTGCCGAGGAGTTCCGTAGCTGGCAGCTGGTAGAGCCGGTGCCGATGCAGTCGACGGTGCCGGTGACGAACCTCTCGGGCACTCAGTTCGGACGTGGCCCTCCTGGCCACACTGGAGGCACCTGCCCGCCCGCTGTGGACACTGCGGTGGGTAATGAGGACCACTGCAGATCACACACGAGGAAGGCCGGCGACGGTCAAAACCTCCTCGCTGCGCTGCTGAGCCGCGTCTGCGCTGCTGAGCCGCGTCCACGCTGCTGGTTCCTAGGATGCTTCGTGTAACACATTAAACCTGTGCAAATTGTGAGGTTCGAGAGTTTGATTAGGGTTTCGAGCTTTTCCATACTTGGTGGAGGGTCGTAGACTGTGTTCCGACCCGTAGTTCGAATTTCTAGAATTTTGGCTAAGTCCTGAGAGGTTTACTCTCGGGGACCGGTCCCTGGTGGGAGAGACCGGTCCCCCCGGGCTGTGGTTGCGGCCGACTTTGAGGCAACCGGTCCCTCAACCAGAGAGAACGATTCCTGAACGCGTGGTCCGCAGGAGGGTCCTGAGAGACCGGTCCCAGGCAGGGAGAGACCGGTCCCTCCACCTGAAAACTGCCCAGTCCAAGCAGTGCAATAGTCGGATTGTTGAGGGGGCTAGCTGGATTTTGTTGCATGAGAGGGGCTTATAGGCCATTCCTCTCCCACTTACCCTCATTTCTCTCCCTCACACTCTCTCTACACTCTCTAGAAAGAGAAGGAGAGGAAGAAGAAGAAAGAGTAGAAGGAGAGCAAGTTTGGAGGCCTTGGAGCATCTTCCTCTCCCTCGTTTCTCACCATTGGTGGCTTGGAACTTTGGCTAGGAGCTTGATAGAGGATCAACCTTCAACCCTAGAGCATTTTGAACTTGGTTTGGAGCTACTAAGGAGGTTAGTATGCTTAATCTACTCTTTGGAGTATGTTTTGGTAGGTTTTACCATATGAAACCCTAGATTTTGGGATTTAGGGTTTATTTTGGGGATTTTTGATTTGAGGGCTTTGGAACCTAATTGATGGGTGTAGAACCTTTGTTTAGGTTGGATTGGAAGGACTCTACCTCCCATTTGGAGATCGAGAGAGTTTCCTTCGCACTCGGTGAGTTTTTAGCCCTCATGCCTAGATGGTTAATGTTTGAGCTATGCGATGTTCGTTTCGATTGGGTAACTCTTGTTCCTACATCTTTAGGGTGCTAGGAGCGTAGTGGATACCTCCATTCGGCGAAACGAAGAGTTTCGCTTTTCGGTGGGTTTGGCTTCATGAACCGGGGCAAAATGTCCCCTATGCATTATATACTTGTCGTAATGTTAAAATGACTTCATATTAATGCTAGATGCAATTTATATAAATTTTAGAATGCTTAAAATGTATGTGTTATGTGTAAGATAATTTTCACTCTTTTTAGTAGAGCATACTGGGTATTATACATGCATATGAGAAGCGTTCATGGTAGCGCACTGGAATCATGTCTCTTATGTTAGAAATAGCTCAAATCATGTATTTGTGAACCATAAACTCATGTTTGGATTTAGTGGATAAAAATGTCATAAAGAGGCACTTGACATAGTAAACTGTGAAACTGCAACATAGAGACATAGCGATAGGCCATTGAACATCTGCTATATTCCATGTTAGAGACATGATGACATAGAGATAGGTCATTGAGACACGTGATATATTCCATGTTTTATACATGAGGACTTGGTACTTGAAACGGATCCTATTTTACTTGCCTTTGTGCTCATTCGCACATGCTTGTGAGGGTCGCTCCCTACAAGCCGGCACTCCGGAGATAGCCATCGCGATACATATTCGCCGTGCGGGATTGGGCGCCGAAGTGGATTGCCGTGGGCTAGGCTCATTCCTAGAGTGGGGATGTTTACTACCACGGGGTCATTAGGCTCGGCACCGGCCAGACAGCCTACGGGTGGGTCTTCAGGCGAGACAGCCTACAGGTGGGTCTTCAGGCCAGACAGCCTTCGGGCGGGTCTCACGAAATTTAACTTTAAGTAGTTAATATGCCATGTGGACATTGCCTAGAATAGTAAACAATGACATCGTTACTATTTAGCTTATGGACATCATACTAGTGATGCTTTGGTACATTTATGCTAGTGTAGCCTTTTATTACTTGAGCAAAATCATGCTAAGTAGAGATATCTTGTAATAGCAAGTAATTATGTTTATTTCCTCGTTGTACATATCGTTCTTGTTTATACTTGTTTACTGACCCCCCCTTTTGTAGCTTTTGGGCCTAGTGGCGCATTTCATTGAAGTCAGTAATTGCCCATTAGGAACTATTATTTAATAGTTCTCACGCCCTCCGTTTTATGGTTTTATTTCAGAGCCTTCGGCACCGGCGGAGGCACGGGATCGTGGCAAGGGGATCGCTTAGCTAGCTAGCGAGGAGCGTTTCTTTTGCTTAGGTGGTTTACTCTTTTCTTTGTGTAGTAGAGAGAGAGAGATTTTTGTACCATGTATAGCAACCACCCATGTAATAAGTTTAGCACTTATTTTTGGGATATCTCCTGTATTACTTTATGGTTTTATTTAGTGGATTTGGCCTTTTGTTCATTTCATTTATTATAGAATCTAGATATACTTTGCTCTGATACTTCTAGATATTCTCCTTTTGTTGCTTTATTTATTGCTTCGATATTTCTTTTATCGCTTTGTTGTAGACGTCTTATATGTTTTAGATATATGGCGGGTCTGGGCACGTGCTGGGCTGGCTTCTGCTGGGTCCCGGGGCATGACACTTCGGCAGCCTCCTAGAGTGCGTCTGGCTCGCACCCTCAGCCGCAGGCCTCTTGGCCTTACCTTTGTCCATAGCCTCTCGCCACTCCTGGACATCCGCCGTGCCGCTGTTCACAATGAGCGCGTAATCCACCACCTCCAGGTAGGTTTAGGGGCTAGAGGATTGCACAAACCGGAAAATCGACGGTCGCAACCCTCGCTCGAAAATGCGGGCCTTGTTCTCGTCATCCCGCACGACGAAAGGCACGCAGTGTAGAAGCCGAGAAAACTCCCGCTCGTACTCGGCTATAGTCCGGTCTCCTTGGCACAAGTTACGTAAGTCCTGCTCCATCTTCCTCTTGACACTGGTCGGGAAGTAGTGCGCCAACAGAAGCTCCTTGAAATTCTTCCACGAAATAGCCTCCAAATCCGTGCTGGGGTTCTCCTGAAGATCCAACTACCAGCGGTAGGCCTCACCATCTAGGTGGTATGTGGGGAGCCAAACTCGATCTCTCTCCTCCATGAAGGTGTCGAGGAAGAGCTTCTCTATATGCATCAACCACTTTTCCACGATCTATTAGTCGACCTTCTCGCCATTGAAGATCTGGGGACCACATCTCCTGAACTCGTTGAGGCGCTCCATGAGTCGGTCCCGCTCTGCCCCCTCGACCATAGTAGGGAATACAACTTCAATCGAGGGTCTCGAAACAGGTGGCGCCGTGATCACCTCCTCCTGAGGCGCGGCCACGGGCGCCGCACGCGAAAAACTGGGCGCGGGGGACGGCGCTCTCGGTGCAACGTCCACAACTGGTGCTGGTGGTGTAGGGGCTTGGTCTTCCTGGAAGCTGTCGCCTGCTGCAGAAGAAGATCGTACAGGCGCTTCATTCGCGCCTCCTGTCGGCGCGCCGCCTCCGTCTGCTGTCGGGCCACCTCCGCCTGCTGAGTCACTAAGTCGGTGAGAGCCGCAAGCTGGCTCCTCAACTCACGGACCTTGCCGGATCCGGAGGTAGCGGAGGTCTCGACCTCCTCCAAGTTCACCGCATTATCCACTCCGGTAGATTGGAAGCGTGTAATAGGCATCGTCACTACAGCATCATAAAAGCGTAAGTTACTAAACTCACGCTATCGAATCCCCGCTCAAGAAGGTAATACCCCAAATCATGCGAAAGTAAGGAAGTGTGCTTCACTACTAACTCCCGATGTTACTTTGTCGGCCGCCAACGTAACCCTTCGTGAAGTTAGGTGCCATACACTTCGATTCAACTCTAACTTTCTAGAGTTATCAAGGTACCCAATCATAATACTTTCGCTCACAAGTCACATAGATCTCGTCTCTCACGAGCCTATTTTTTATAGTCCAACAGGCCTAAGGTTTGCTAGATCCACGAAGACTCAACCCTAGGCTCTGATACCAAACTAATCTGTTACGCCCCGAGACCGAACGGAAGCCCGCCCGGTACGTGCCCAGACCCGCCATATGTCTAAAACATATAAGGCATCTAAAATGAAACGATAAATAAGATAATAAAAAGAGAACATCTAGAAGCATCAGAGCAAAGTATATCTAAAAGCTACAATAAGGGAAAAGAACATAAAGCTAAATCCACTATGTAAAAACATAAAGTAGTACAATAGGAATCCCAAATACAAAAGCAAAACAAGGTACATAGGTGGTCTCTAAATGTGGTACAAAACCTCTCTCTCACTATCATAACATAAGAAAAAGCAACCACCTAAGAGCAAAACGAGCTCTCCGCTAGCTAGCTACGCGACTCCCTTGCCGCGATCCCGTGCCTCCGTCAGTGCCGAAGGCTCTGAAATAAAATCATAAAACAGAGGGCGTGAGAATTATTAAATAATAGTTTCCAGTGGGCAATTACTGACTTCAGTGAAATGCGCCACTAGGCCCAAAAGCTACAAAAAAGGGTTAGTAAATAAGTATAAGCAAGAGCGATATGTACAATGAGTAAATAAACATGAATACTTGCTACCACAAGATATCTCTACTTAGCATGATTTTGCTCAAGTAATAAAGGCTACACTAGCATGAATATACCAAAGCATCACTAGTATGATGTCCATAAGCTAAATGGTAAAGATGTCATTGTTTACTATTCTAGTCAATGTCCACATGGCATGTTAACTTCTTAAAGTTAAATCTCGTAAGACCCGCCCGAAGGCAATCTGGCCTCAAGACCTACCCGTAGGCTGTCTGGCCGATGCCGAGCCTAATGGCCCCATGGTAGTCAACATCCCCACTCTAGGAATGAGCCTAGCCCACGGCAATCCACTTCGGCACCCAATCCCGCACGGCGAATATGTATTGCGATGGCTATCTTCGGAGTGCCGGCTTGTAGGGAGCGACCGTCACAAGCATGTGTGAATTAGCACAATGGCAAGTAGCGTAAGATCCGTCTCAAGTACCAAGTCCTCATGTCTAAAAATATGGAATATATCGAATGTCTCAAAGGCCTATCTCTATGTCATCATGTCTAAAACATGAAAAGTAATAGATGTCAATGGCCTATCACTATGTTTCAATATAATAACTTTATAGTCTACTAAGTCAAGTGCCCCTTTATGACACTTTGTCCACTAAGTCCAATCATAGTGTAGTGTTTACAATTACACAAGTATGAGTTAATTAACATAAGAGACATGATTCCCATTGTTATCTCGAACACTTCTCACATGCATGAAGATTTTCCAGAATACTCTACTATATAGAGTGAAATTTATCTTACACATAGCACATGCATTTTAAGTGTTCTAAATTCACATAAATCCTATCTAGCATGGATTTGCATTCAAAAAGACGTTACGACAAGTATAGAAAGCATAGGGGCCATTTTGCCCTGTTTTCATGAAGTCAAACCCACCGAAAAACGAAACTCTTCGTTTCGCCGAACGAAGTGGTCCACCACTCTCCTAGCACCCTAAAGGTATAGAAAAGAGAGTTACACAATCGAAACGAACATCGAAAAGCTCAAACATTAACCATCTAGGCATAGAGGGCTAAACACTCACCTAGTGTAGCAATCCCTCTCCAAAGCTAAAATGTAAGCTAAATCCCTTCCAAAGCAACCTAAACCAAGGTTCTAATCCAATTAGATTAGCTCTAAAAACTCCAAATCAAAAAGCCCTAAGTAAACTCTAGATTTCCCATTCTAAGGTTTTATCTCCCAATAACCAACAAAACTAGGTTTAGAGGAGAGAAATGAGCAACTAACCTTCTTAGAAGCTCCAATCCAAGCTCCAAGAGTGATGATCTCCTCTCTACCAAGCTCCAAGTCCAAGCCTTCAAGCACCAATGGGAAGAAGAGAGGGAGAGAAAGATGCTCCAAGTCCTCTAAGCTTGCTCTTTTTCTTCTCCTTCTCCTTCTTCTCCTTTTTCTCCTTCTCCTTCTTCTCCTTCTTCTTCTCTATCAAGAGTGTGTGAGAGAGTGAGAAGTGAGGGAAAGAGAGAGAGAGGAAATGGCCTAAAAGCCCTCTCATGTAACAAAATCCACTAAGCCCCCTCAACAACTCAACCAATGCATCAGCCCGAACTAGGCAATTTTCGCCCAGAGGGACCGGTCTTTCCCAGCCGGGACCGGTCCCTTAGGACCCTCCCGCAAAACGAGCTTTCGAGAACCGGTCTCCCTGGCCAGTGGACCGGTTGCCTCATAGTCTGCGGCAACCTCAACCCGGGGGGACTGATCTTTCCTACCAGGGACCGGTCCCCGAGAGTAAACCTCTCGGGACTTAGCCAAAAATCCAGAATTCGAACTTTTAGGTCGAAATACAATCTACGACCCTCCACCAAGTGTGGAAAAGCTCGGAACCCTAATCAAACACTCGAATCTCGCAATTTGCACAGGTCTAGTGTGTTACAGATATAAAGTTTGCGCTTGGAGACCACGTATTCTAAAAAGTATCGCCAATGCGAGGAATAAAACGATTTGGAGTTTGTGGGAAACTAAGTCCCCGGTATGTTGGCCAGTTGGAAATATTGGAACGTGTTGGAGCAGTGGCGTACAAGTTAGCATTACCACCGAGGCTTGCGGGAGTGCACGATGTGTTTCATTTGTCGAATCTCCGCAAGTATGTTCACGATCCCGAGCATATTCTCTCGTTTGAACTGTCTGAGATTCAAAAGGATATGACTTATGAAGAGTTCCCGACGTACATCATCGATCGAGAAGTAATGAAACTACGGAACTGTGAGATTCCGTATGTTAAAGTCTGTTGGTGCAACCACGATGATCGGGAAGCTATTTGGGAGCTCGAGAGCGCAATGCGGGAACATTATCCCCATCTTTTCAAAAATCTGGAGTGAGGTATGAATCTAGATTTTAATGGAGTCAGTTTCGAGGACGAAACTAATTTTGAGGGATGGAGAATGTAATATACCGAAACCTCGGTAGGGTAATCCGGACTTTAGCCAAATTGACTAAAGCGCCTGAAAGAGATAGTTGGACATGTTCCATTTGACATTCCAAAGGTGTTAGAAGGGTTAAAAATGAGTTTCAAAAGAGTTAGAAGGGTTTTAGCATTGCTCGGTGCAAAAGGGAAGTCGAACAAGTGCTAAACTACAGTTTGAGCATTTTGTACCGGTACAACATCAAGATTATACTGGTACCAATGCCTAAACCGAGAGATGGTAGCTCTCGGATTTGAGAAAAATGATCGTGTTACCGGTAACACCCTGGTGTAACCGGTAACACTGTATTTCTATAGACTAATTAATTCAAACCATTGATGTAATTTCTGTTACATCAGTAAAACATGAATAATCTTCACATATATCAAATCACCAATATATAAGTTCAAATAAACTAATTCAGAAACTGCGACAACATTGGTGTAAGAACAGTTTTAAAACTCAGTCAAGAAGATATTGTTAATCTTGTTGTTCAAGAGAAAGGCAAATAGTTATAGATACTAAAGGAGATTATTCATACCTTAACACTGATGATTGCAGAAATATATATGCCACCAGATTATATCAACAAATCCTTAGTGTTTAATCAATGCCATTGTTCTATAGCATCATTAGCGGTTCGATCTTGATTGCAGCTAATCATGCCTTGCAGATCTCAATGCCAATAATTTCCTTCTTTATTGTGTTGTCAATTTTGAATGTTATTTAATGATGTTGCACGGAGCAAGCGCAAATTCATGTATATTTTTAAACTTGAGCTCAAAATACATGCTTAACGGATGCTGCCAAAAATCCAATTCGTGCATGCTTTATTTAAGCTTCCTTTGAATTGCATTCTCGTGACCTTTGATTCAGTGCACTTGATAGCGATATGGTATGTAGTCACCAATTTGCTGATAGGAGAACTCGGAGGATAATAACTTGTTTCTGTACAGGAGTGTGCCACTGTGGGGTTCTATGAACTATCTTTTAGAGAAGATTCTGAAGGATTCTTGCAGCAAGGTTTGAATTAACAAGGAACTCTACAGTAACAATGAGAGGTAACTCTAGCTGACCTGCTAAAGTTATTGTCGTAGAAGTGTTGTTTTGCTTTCTTCTTTAATTTACTTTTGCTTGATTTGTTTGGAAACTCTGTTTATGGTTTTTTTTTTCAATTTTTTTCCCTTTTCCTTTTCCTTTTGTTGTCTGTGAAAAGAAAACAAAAACATAGTAGTAACATATTTGAATGTAAAAAGAAACGAAACAAGAAAGGCAGGGCATCGAAATTTTGCATAAGCTGAAACAGGATTCATACAGTCCATTACAATGATACCCGGCTAAGGCTCGTTGTAGACAAGCCGACGATGAACTCAAAAGTACTTCAATTTTAGAGAACTTGAGACGAAAACGCCGTAAAGAACTTGAAGAAAACGAAAATAGCATTCACTTGGCCAAACGTAGCAACTCGCACAGTGCACACCGCTCAAACTTCCAATCCTACAAACACTAATTACTTCTGTATTGATGATCTTGGATGATGCAATTGGATGAGGGTCCGAATTTTCAGCTGAACGCTATGCGGTATGTGCAGGGTTCTCGACACGGCGCCAAACCTGCCGGACTTGAGGCAAATAGTTATATATACTAATTTGCTTGAGATGTAATTATTATTTGCTCAAGGATGAAGTTTGATTGTGTCTATCTTCACTTATAGTAGCTAATTTTTCATGTTGCCATTCATTGAAGAGATCATACAAGTAGAAAAAAAAAGGCCAAAAAAATAGGAGGTTCTTCATATTTAAATTTTGTGAGCTACTCAACAATCTCTTTTATTGTTTCCTAATTTGTAGGCTGATTCGAGCATGCCAGATGAAGCAAAATCAAGACTCCATGATGACTTTACTATCATAGAAGGTGATGACTTCATGTACCCATTGTAAGTTTAAGGAAAGTCCTGGGTTCTAATTTACCAACTAATAGTAACTTAATAAGACTTAATACTTGTGCTTGTTAAATGATTTTCCAGCGCTCACCATCCTGTGAAGTGTAGCTAAGGTGCTTGTAAATAAATGTCGTGTATCATGATTTCCTGTAAATTATTTCTTTCTCATGATGGAAATATATATATGAGTTGATTAAATAGCATGTGGTCTAGAGTTAAAATTGTGTTGGTCTAATGTTTTTCCTTCTTTTCTTACTACATATACAGGATACCTTAGGGCTGCAATTTTGTATTCATCAATTATGTTGTCTGTTGATTTTGACATGCACTAATTACCTACAGATATGTTTAGCTAAAAGTTGAATTTTGTCAACTCTATGCCCTCGCTTCTCATTTCAAGCTAGCTAACATCTTACATTTTTTAAATCGGATTAGATCCTTCTTTAACTAATTGCTGATTCTGATCCATGATTTTTAGTTAGACTAATCTGTTTGTTATCTTTTTTAATAAGTTGCCACTAATTATCACAATGGACACGTGCTTGCCAAGGACGATCGTGGCCTAAACTCTAATGATTATATATCCATGCTATAAGGTCTTGAATTTGAACTTTCTTTGACTAATGCGACCTTCAGCAGTAACCTCAAGTTATGTCTACTCTCATTATTTGAAAGTAATCACATTGTTGAAGTTGCATATGGTGTTATATTTTGTTCCCTTCAGCCACCTGTCTTTTTCCAGGTATCTAGCTGGTACAATTCTTGTGCTATTTAGATCTTGCTACTTAGATCTTGAAGAGTTTTTGTTATTTTTGACAACCTTCTTATATGGGTATGTTTAAGTTTGAGAACATCCTAATTTGAGACCTGCCAACATTTAGTTTAAGATCTTCATTTCTTTTTTCATAAAATATATTGAGCATGAGCTCCTGAGAATTGCTATCTGCTACAAATGACATTTTGTTAAATGACAGCAAGTGGGTGGACCTTTTAGTTTGGTAAGATAATCCATTGGACCAAGTTCTTATAATATGTTTTAATCTTTTGTTTTTGCCCAATTCTATTCTCTGTTTGCGATTATATCTCGGGTTCCTATAAAATAGTAGAAACTAAGAACTTTTAGTTTAGTTCGTTGCATTTTGAGTTAAAGTAGTTCAATTCTGAAATTTGTATTAGAAACTCATTTTCGCTCTTATCCTTGGTTGATCAATAATAAGCTTAAGTTATGTGGGACGACGGTTTAGTTGGTCTTTAACTTGGTTCTGGACTACATCACCTAGTTAAGTTAGGTAAAACAGTTGATTGATCTCTAATTTAGCTCTTTTTGCAATTACGACTGCGTCAACTAGTTAGGTAGAAAGGTCCAATAATGGCAAGGGTCATTCTCAAACTCAAATGAAATAGAGAAAGACAAACCAAGAGGGAAATTTTAGCACTTGTTCAAATTAGGACACACAGAATTGTTGTTTAATTTCATAGATTGCTCCTGGGAGGATTGAGAAGGAGACCAGCCAACTGTGTTATTAGAGGATTTTCTCATCCGAGAAGGGCTTGTTCTGTGGCATCTCATAACTGTGGTTTTAGCTAGCAATTCAACTACTAGCTAAGTTACTTGGATGCTATGTATTCTGCTGAGTGCCAGAAATACCTGATAGGAAGAGAAATCTTATCTAAGTGTCAAATCTGGATACTAAAATTAATCGAGTCCTACTTGATAAAAATGAAAAACTTTAGGCTGAAACCAGCATGTTATTGTTAATGTGAACGGTTACTTGACAGGGACGATATTTGATTACCACCTAACAGATCAGCAGGGTACTCAATTGCTAATCCGTGTTTTGAATCAAGTGTATCCTTTGACCACTTTACAGGGCAGGTCAATTTGATAAAGCCCCTGCTGAAGCCAGGTTATGAGTTTGATCAGCTTTTGGTGCTAGGTAAACTTATTTCTGCATTAGTTTTTCCATTTTTTGCTACCATAATCAATTATCTTTTAGCTCTTCCATAAAATATCAAGAGTTCTTGGTAATAGTATGCCACTGTACAAATTTTTTGCTCTTCTTTAAATTAACAGAGAATATAATTGTGAGTTAACTCTAGAATACGTCTGATGAACAGCAGTTCATCAATCAACCTTCTGAGTTGCTTCTGCTGGTTCTAGGCTGGGTTATCTGAACATGCCCTGATGTCCGCATCTGGGCTTAAACGAGAGTTTGTCATACTCCAACAAATTAACATTAAAGAGGAGATCGAGTATTTACAGGATTGCTTTGCTATTTCGTAGGCTAGAAAAACTGGTCTTCATCGTTTAACCTTTGAGTTTGACTGCAAACTCTGCAGCATTTCTTGATCTATCTATCATTTGCCATTCTAGACATCTATTTCTAGCTTTATTTTTCAGTTAGTTTTTAGCTTTATTTTGTTAAATTAAATTAGAAATTATTAGAAGATGAGGAAAGAGCATACATTGAGAAAAAGAATGTAGCCCCACTTGGATCATACTGATCCTTAAAACATCAATATTTTTTTATTTTATCTTTCTTTTAGATTTTAATTTTTCTAATTATATTTATTTTTGATTCATTGCAGGTAAGGATGAGTGGTGCAATTTTTACGCAGTGTTAGTGTTAGCATTCGATAATCCTTTATTTTGGATGTGGACCATATAATCAAATGTACTTATTTTAGATTGAATCATTAGTTTGAATTTGAAAACTCTTTGTTATGTAATTAAAAAATTGGAGATATTGGGAGGTATTTTGTATGACGAATGTGAGAAT
The DNA here is from genome assembly GCF_001540865.1 of Ananas comosus. Classification (NCBI taxonomy): domain Eukaryota; kingdom Viridiplantae; phylum Streptophyta; class Magnoliopsida; order Poales; family Bromeliaceae; genus Ananas; species Ananas comosus. The sequence goes on along the minus strand of NC_033631.1, from coordinate 5,563,855 downwards.
ATTAATGCCTTTTTATTATTAGAACTTAAAAATCTCGTCGATTTGTTTTTATAATAAATATCAGTTGGTTGTTTGGAACTGTATCATAAATAATGGTTTTGTTGTCACTAAATATTAGTGACAATATGTTGGTGATGAATATTATCGTTATAAATGCAATATTCTGTGACACATTTTATTATCACTAAATATTAGTGTGTAGTGAATAATCATCGTCATAAATGCAATATTTAGTGACGAATAATGATGTCACTAACTATTAGTGACGGCATATGTTGTCACCTAAGATTACTATTTTTAATGTTCAACAATTTCGTAAATATTATTTGGTGACAAATAAGTAATATTTAGTGACAAAATTAACTTGTCATTAATAATGTCACACCCCCACGTTCCTCGTAAAACGTGTCGAGTTTCGTCAAAATGAGCGGAACGCGAAGATAAATGAGTTAGAGTGGACACTAAGTGTATTAGAGTCCATAAATGAAGTTAGAAGGGACCCGAGAGAGCAAATGTGAAAATCTGGCTAAGTCCCAGAATTTGAGCTCTCGGGGACCGGTCCCTGAAGGAGAGACCGGTCCCCGCACGCACAGCCTCACAGGAGGCCCTGAGGCAACCGGTCCCTGGTGATGGAACCGGTCCTCGGGAGACCGGTCCCTGATGGGGAGACCGGTCCCCCGTTGCGCAGCAGCCGAGGGAGCCGAAAAATTGGCTAAGTCCCGAAGAGTCACCCTACGGGAACCGGTCCTTGGTAGGGAGACCGGTCCCTGGGAGACCGGTCCCTGAGGGAGAGACCGGTCCCTCTCTGCGTAACCTGCGGGAAGGCTTACGGGAACCGGTCCCTGGTCGGGGAGACCAGTCCCCGAATGCGAAAAATGCCCAGTCTGGGCAGTTTGAGAGAAAACAAGTTGAGGGGCCTAGCTGCAATTGTTACAACACATAATATGGCTAATGCCTCTCCTTCACAGCCATTCCACTCATCTCCTCTCTCATTTTCCCTCTTTCTCTCTCTAGAAACCCTAGCTTGGAGCTTGGAGAACTTGGAGGAGAAGAGCTTTTGGTGAATTTTGGTGGACCTTGGTGCTTCTACAAGCTCTCCAACAAGAAGATCTTGGTGGAGCTTGGGACTAGAGGTAAGTTTTTGTGAGGACTCCTCTAGGGTTAGGATTTTACCTTGGGTTTTGAAGTTTTTGGTCTCTTTAGAGGCTTTAGAGGTAAGCTAGCACCATGAACACCATGAAACCATGGATTCCTTGGAGCCCTCTCATAGTGGATTACTAGGGCACCAAGTGGATGCCCTAGGGATGAGTAGAATAGCTTTGTGATGGTATTAGAATGCTTCTTAGGTGTTTCTAAACTATTTTTAACTTAGCAAAGAGATCAATCCAAGAGCAAACCCTTTAGGGTTTGGTTAGGGCTCAAAATTAGGGCTTTTGCCCTAGGATTTTTCGGGGATGAATTGAACCCGTAGAAACCTAATTGGGGGTGTCCTAAACGCATGGGACAACTCCGTTATAGTATACGAAAATGTTTAAAAATGGTTAGTGTACATAGGGCCTAATTGGCACTATATGACTATAGGTAGTGGATTTGGCGGTCGAAAAGCGCGGGAAACTTCTCGAACCTCATCTTCTACTTCAAAAGGTGGGGGGTGCATGCCGGAATCATCGGATTCCCCATTATGTCTATTTTTCCTTTTGTTGAGCATACTTGTTCATACTCTATTCATGCATATTAGGGTAGATTACATGTGATTGATGGTTGATTTCAATATTATGTTTCTAATATAGTTGATTGTTGTGATTGAATATGAACCATAGTAGACATGTATGTAGAGATCCTATGACATGTGTGAATGTGTATTATGGATCATGACAATAGTAAACAAGGGTGATATGAACAATAGAGACATGGACTGGCATTGGACTAGTGAATGATTCAACAAAAGTTTAACCTCTTGACATTGTGACATTGTGACACAAGAAATAATTAAAAAGAGATATGGACACTAGGTAGAAAACCTATCATTAATGTGGTAATTGTGGCTATGCTTTCCCCAAGTTGGGAATTGGATCGACACTCACGATAAGTCTTATGCTTGGAGGGAGGTAGCACCCCCTCAAGCGGTGCGCTCCAGAGTCGATCACCACTGGGTATGGTAACAACCCCCAGCAGACGATCCCCAGGGAGGTTCGAGTCCCCCGTTATTAAGGGATTTGGTTGTGAGTTACTTGTGGTTAACGTGGTTAACCGGTGAGATTGGGTATAAAGGCCAAAGTACTTTGTGAATTGAGCATGCATGCATTACTATCATCGCATTGATTATATATCTATCCACTGACATCTTTCTGGCAGGCATAGTATTAGCTTCATTAGCATTGGTTATCTTTCTTTCCTTTGTATACTTATGCCTGGATAGACCTAGTGGGTAAGTCGACGAGGTCGGTTGCCGAACCCACTGGGAACTATGTTCAAGTTCTCATTACCACTAACCCTACAGGTCCTAGCACAAGCGGGGCGGCGGAGGACCGAGGCAAGGGTATAGTGCCGTAGATAGCGGCCACCGGGACTTTTTTTATTTTGTAGTTATTCCCCTTTTGTTCTACATGTATCAACTTTATTTTGTTGATTTAGAGTTTTAAAGATGTAAACAATCATGTAATTTGGTGGATGGCTAATGTAAAAAGAATTGAATGAATGATAGAATGTAACAGTTCATTTACTTGTATTTGGTTCAAATGTAATCAAGTATTATGTATGATGTATACTTTCTAGTTAGAGCTTTCGCTTCCGTTGTTGCTTGCCCTCGTGCAAGCCTTGTATTTTATATCAATTCTTTTGTTGATTGCCTTATCATACATGTTGTTAGAGCCTTGGGCGGACAGAGGAGGCTCTATTCGTTCGGCGTCTGTTGACGTGACCCGAACCCGACCAAATTGGCGGGGCTTGGGGCGTGACAGATATAGTGGTATCAGAGCGAAGTTGAAAGCAAAAGTCTATGAATGACTTAGGGACCCTAGGACTTGGAGACTTTAAGGACCTAGGAAACGTTTAACGTGGACTTCGACAATGCGGAAGCTAAGTGATTGGGTTAATAGTAGTACTTCTCTAAAAGGAATTAGAGATGAATTTAAATGCTTAGTTGTTTTCTACTTAAGGGATCTTGTGGGGCGGCCGACCACATAACACCAAGAGTTGAAAATAATTATGCTTAATGCTTTCGCTTAATTGGGTAGTTATTTGGAACGTGTAAGAGTCACGTGTTTCGAGAACTAATGTGTGTGCATGGCGTTTCAGGACGCGATGGCACCACCAAGGAGAGTTACGAGGTCCACACCGGCGGAGCCTCGGGAGGAGCCCGGGCAGTCGGGGTCGGACGACGTGCGCGAGCTGCGAGCCCAAGTAGCGGCGTTGGCCGGGGCTATGCGGCAGCAGGGGGAGCAGATCGGAAAGCTCCACGAGATGATGGCGCGACAGACGGCGGCGGCGACATCTATGCCGAGAGATCCGCCCACACCTGTTGCACCCGTAGCACCACCCCCTGCGATGGCGGCAGCGCCAGTGACGGCTGTTCCTCCGGCGGCATCGGGTTCATCGGCTCCTATACCCAGTGAGCTTGGGGCCGAGAAGGAACGATCATTGGCGGCTTTGACGACCTTTAAAAGGTTCAACCCTCCGACATTCGATGGTGATGTCAAGGATCCGTGGACAGTGGAGACATGGCTGTCCGCGATGGAGGCATTGTTCAAGGATATCTACACCCTCGAGAAGGATAAAGTTCGCCTTGCGGCCCATTGCTTTGAGGGGTCGGCGAGGATGTGGTGGGATCAAGCAAGGAAGAATCGCTCGTTGGACACTGCTTCCGTCACTTGGGAGACATTTCGGGAGATGCTACTGTTGGAGTACTTCCCCGATAGCGATCGGCGGAAGATCAAAGAGAACTTTCGCAAGCTAAAGCAAGGCAATCGGTCGGTGCGGGAGTACGAGCGGGAGTTCACGCACATGATCAATTGTGTGTCGGATTTAGTCCACGGCGATAGAGACCGAGCGGAGGTGTTTGAGCATGGGTTGCGGCCGGAGATCTTCAAGACTGTTCATGCATTCCGGCTCAAGACCTATGAGGAGGTACTCGACCGTGCACTATGGGTCGAGAGCGGCAACGCCATTGCGCGAGACGAGCGCGAGGCATATAAGCGAGAGAAGGATAGGGAGAAGGCCAAGAAGCGACCGGCTGGTGGGTCGGCGGGTCAATCGAGTTCTAAGCGACCCCCGCGACCTCAGCGATCATAGTGGCGGGGTGGTAGGAGTCAGACTCAGAGCCGTACCACCTACCCATGTGTGATTTGCGGCGCGGACCATCGAGTTGATGCTTGCCCACAGCGGGAGGGGCGTTGCTTTCGATGCGGCCAACCGAGGCACATGCGTCGGGAGTGCCCGGGCGGCGCATCCCCTGCTCCGTCCTCAGCCTCAGTTCAGTACACACCAGGACAGCTTGCGGGACTGCTAGCCGCGGTATCTGCTGGACGCCAGTCGGCTCTTCGACAGCCGGAGGCTTCTCGAGCACCTAGTGGGCGGGTTTTTGCCACTCAGGTGGAGGAGCAGCCGATCACAGTTCCCGATGACGTGGTGGCAGGTATTACTCTTATCAGAGGCACCAGAGCTAGGACATTATTTGACACAGGAGCATCGCATTCATACATGTCGATAGCATTTGCACTAGCTCATGATATAGAGGTCACGCATAATGAGGACTATTGGACGGTGAATACACCGGGACATTCATTTCATGTACACGACGAGTGTTTAGCATGTCCGGTGCAAATAGGTGATTGGATCATGCCGATCGACCTATTGGTGTTAAAGCAAATGTGGGGCTTCGATGTGATCTTAGGGATTAATTGGCTCTCCAAGTATTACGCGGTCATCGATTGTGATAGTAAGGTGATCACATTCCGCGCGCCAAATCAAGAGGAGTTAGTATATCGGGCATGTAAGGGTGCGCGCTTCGCGGCGACTATCTCGTCAGTCAGGGCGCGAAAGATGATAAAGGGTGGTTGCAAAGCCTATTTGGCGACCATCGTTGATGCCCAAGAGGAGCACCCGGATTTGGGGAACATTCGGGTGGTATGTGAGTATCCGGATGTGTTTCCGACGGAGCTACCGGGATTGCCACCAGACCGGGAAGTAGAGTTCGTCATTGACTTAGTTCCCGGGGCGGCGCCAATTTCGAAGGCTCCTTATAGAATGGCACCGGTGGAGTTGAAGGAATTAAAAGCCCAATTGCAAGACTTGCTCGATAAAGGCTTTGTGAGGCCGAGCGTGTCTCCGTGGGGAGCTCCGGTGCTATTCGTGAAGAAGAAGGACGGCACACTTCGACTTTGCGTTGATTATCGCGAGTTGAACAAAGTGACGATCAAGAACAAGTACCCACTGCCAAGAATTGATGACCTATTTGATCAGTTGCAAGGGTCAAGGGTATATTCTAAAATTGATCTTCAGTCGGAGTATCATCAATTGAAGATACGGCCCAATGATGTGCACAAAACGGCGTACCGCACGCGGTATGGCCACTATGAATTCACAGTTATGCCGTTCGGGCTTACAAATGCGCCGGCGGCTTTTATGGACTTAATGAATCGAGTCTTTCGTCCGCTATTGGACCGGTGCGTCGTGGTTTTCATTGACGGCGTATTGGTATATTCTCGGACTAAGGAAGAACACAAGGAGCATCTAAGACTCGTATTGGACATACTCCGGAAAGAAAAGCTTTATGCAAAACTCAAGAAATGCGAGTTTTGACTTTCGGAGGTTACTTTCTTGGGTCATGTTATATCCGGTAGTGGCATCTCGGTGGACCCAAAGAAAGTAGAGGCAATTAAGGACTGGCCTCGCCCGACAAGTGTATCGGAGATTCGTAGCTTTTTGGGACTTGCGGGCTACTATCGGCGGTTCGTGGAGGGGTTTGCTAGGATAACCACTCCACTAACTCACCTTACGCACAAAGGGGTGAAGTATGTTTGGAACCCCGAATGTGAGCGGAGCTTTGAGGAGCTCAAGGAAAAGTTAACTTCGACCCCGGTACTTGCCTTGCCGACGCCGGGCGAAAGTTATGTAGTATACAGTGATGCTTCACACATTGGTCTCGGGTGTGTTTTAATGCAAAATGGCCGAGTTATAGCTTATGCTTCGCGCCAGCTGAAGAATTATGAGAAAAACTACCCGACCCACGATCTTGAGTTAGCGGCGGTCGTCTTCACCCTAAAACTTTGGAGGCATTACTTGTATGGTGAGCATTGTGAGATCTACACCGATCATAAGAGCCTCAAATACTTGTTCACCCAGAAGGAGTTGAATTTGCGACAGCGGCGGTGGTTAGAGTTGCTCAAAGACTACGACCTTACTATTCTCTACCACCACGGGAAAGCAAATGTCGTCGCCGATGCTCTAAGTAGAAAGTCGGCGGAGAATTTAGCGACGGCAATTACACCTCAACTAGCTTTGCAAAAAGAGATGCAGCGGTTTGGATTGGAGGTTGTGGCACCGGGTCTGCCGGCTACACTTGCTACATTGATAGTGCAACCAACCGTATTGGAGAAGATTAAAGAATTGCAAAATTCCGACACATTTCTCCAAAAGGTACGGAGCAAAGTAGAGAGCGGTAGTGCCGATGATTTTGGCATAGGGACCAACGGTGCACTACGGTTTCGGGATCGTTGGTGCGTGCCCAAGGACGATGATCTTAGGCGGGCAATTATGCGAGAAGCACACCAATCTCCCTATAGTATTCACCCGGGCGGCACCAAAATGTATCAAGATTTGAAATTACACTATTGCTGGCCGGGCATGAAAAGGGACATAGGAGAATTTGTGGCGCAATGTCTCACGTGCCAACAAGTAAAGGCAGAACGTCGATTCCCGGCGGAAAAATTGCAAAGTCTACCGATACCCGTCTGGAAATGGGAAAATATAGCAATGAATTTTGTGACGGGTTTGCCTAGATCTCAAGGCGGATATGATGCCATTTGGGTAGTGGTGGACCGGTTGACAAAATCGGCACACTTTTTGCCGATCCAAACTACTTGGTCGGGGGACAAACTCGCTCAAGTGTATATCAACGAGGTGGTGAGACTATATGGGGTTCCGGCCTCTATTGTATCGGATCGGGATCCTAGGTTCACATCTCACTTTTGGAGGAGCTTGCAAGACGCGTTGGGCACACGGCTCGATTTTAGTACGGCATTTCATCCTCAAAGTGACGGGCAATCGGAGAGGACGATTCAAATACTTGAGGATATACTTCGAGCGTGTGTACTCGACTACAAGGGCGGATGGCACGACCATTTGCCGATGGCGGAATTCGCATACAACAATAGTTATCAAGGAAGTATTGCGATGGCGCCGTTCGAGGCCCTCTATAGTAGGAAGTGTCGCTCGCCGATCCATTGGAGCGACGTGGGCGAGAGAGTTGCTCTTAGCCCCGATGTGGTTAGAGAGGCGGAGGAAAAAGTTCGCCTCGCCCGACAAAGGTTGGCAACGGCGCAATCGAGACACAAAAACTATGCCGATCAACGACGAAAGGATATTGAGAGGTTGGGGACCGCGTATTCTTAAGGGTATCGCCGATGCGAGGAGTTAAACGGTTCGGTGTTCGCGGGAAATTAAGCCCCCGCTATATCGGACCCTATGAGATTTTGGAGCGGATCGGTGCAGTGGCATACAAGTTGGCTCTATTACCGAGGCTTGCGGGAGTACATGACGTGTTCCACGTGTCCACACTCCGCAAGTATATTCACGACCCGGATCACATCCTCTCGTATGTACCGACTGAACTTCAAGAGGACATGACTTATGAGGAGTTCCCGGCATACATCGTAGACCGAGAAGTAAGAAAACTCCGAAGCCGGGAGATCCCGTATGTTAAAATTCATTGGAGCGAACACAGCGACCGGGAAGAGACTTGGGAGCTCGAGGACGCGATGAAGGAGCGTTACCCTCACCTCTTCGAGGAGCTGGCGTGAGGTATGAACCTCGACTCCTAGATAAGTAGTTTCGAGGACGAAACTGAATTTAAGAGGTGGGGAATGTCACACCCCCACATTCCTCGTAAAACGTGTCGAGTTCCGTCAAAATGAGCGGAACACGAAGATAAATGAGTTAGAGTGGACAAAAAGTGCATTAGAGTCCATAAATGAAATTAGAAGGGACCCGAGAGAGCAAATGTGAAAATCTGGCTAAGTCCCAGAATTTGAGCTCTCGGGGACCGGTCCCTGAAGGAGAGACCGGTCCCCGCACGCGCAGCCTCACAGGAGGCCCTAAGGCAACCGGTCTCTGGTGATGGAACCGGTCCTCGGGAGACCGGTCCCCCGTTGCGCAGCAGCCGAGGGAGCCGAAAATCGGCTAAGTCCCGAAGAGTCACCCTACGGGAACCGGTCCTTGGTAGGGAGACCGGTCCCTGAGGGAGAGACCGGTCCCTCTCTGCGTAACCTGCGGGAAGGCTTACGGGAACCGGTCCCTGGTCGGGGAGACCGGTCCCGGAATGCGAAAAATGCCCAGTCTGGGCAGTTTGAGAGAAAACAAGTTGAGGGACCTAGCTGCAATTATTACAACAAATAATATGGCTAATCCCTCTTCTTCACAGCCATTCCACTCCTCTCTTCTCTCATTTTCCCTCTTTCTCTCTAGAAACCCTAGCTTGGAGCTTGGAGAACTTGGAGGAGAGGAGCTTGGAGAGCTTGGACTAGTGAATGATTCAACAAAAGTTTAACCTCTTGACATTGTGACATTGTGACACAAGAAATAATTAAAAAGAGATATAGACAATAGGTAGAAAACCTATCATTAATGTGGTAATTGTGGCTATGCTTTCCCCAAGTTGGGTCAGTAGTTGCCCACTAGAAACTATAAATTATAGTTCTCACGCCCCCTGTTTTATGTTTTCTTTCAAAGCCTTCCACCCCGGGAGAGGGTCGGGATCGCGGGAAAGGAATCGTCTCGAGCTAGCTAGCAAGGGATTGGTCGATAGGTGGTCTACCTCTCTTTTGGTTTTATTTTGGAGAGGAATGAGAGATTTGTACCTTTTTGTAGAGGCCACTCTGTTATGTATCTTGAGCTTTGTTTAGAGCTGAGATGTTTTACTTTGCTTTTATCTTAGTGGTTTAGTTTCCTTTGATTCTACTTGTTGATAGATACGGGATGTACACATGCTCTGATATCTCTAAATATTTATTTTCTCTTGTTTATTTATCGCTGTTGTTGTAGACGCCTTATATGTGCAGGCATATGGCGGGTCTGGGCATGCTACCAGGAGGGACTCCGCCCGTCCCGGGGCGTTACACCTGGTGTGTACCAGTACACTTTGGCAAAATCCGAACAGATGCTCTCGGGTTTCCCTCTACGCGATCGTGTTACCGGTGACACATAGGCCTGTATCGGTACACAATGGACCTGGCAGCAAAATAAAAACTGCTGTAAATATAAGAAAGAGTGGGGCCTAGGTGCAATTGTAGCACCTTATAAAAGACCCCAAGCACCCTCCCACCTGGTCCACAGCAGCATATACCCTCTCCCTCTCATTTCTCCCTTTCTCCCTCTAGGAACCTTTCTCCAAAGGCAGGAGAGAAGCTAGGAGGTGAATTTTGGTGGAGACTTGGTGGGTTTTGAAGGCTTTGAAGCTCTCCAACAAGGTGGACTTGGGTGAGCTTGTGGCTAAGGTGAGGTTTTACGAAAGATTGAGTCTAGGGTTTGATTTTGTACCATAGGAAGCTAGGTTTTGATCTTCTAATAAGTATGGAAACCTAGTAAAGGCTAAGAACACATGAAAACTCTAGTTTTCTTCACGTGCTCTCATGATAGATTTCTAGGATTTGTTTTATATGCCCTAGAATTGGTTTAGATGGTTCTAGAAGAGTTTCTAGATGTTAGACAAGCTTTCTTTTGCTTGTTCTAGAGATCAAAACCTAGGATTGAGCAAATGGCAAGGTTAGGGCACCAAATTTGGGGCTTTTGCCCTAGGTTGTTTTAAGGTAAATTTACCTTATAGAAACCTAATAAGAGGTATTTCCGACGCGTTGGAAGACTCGGTTCGGTGAAATGAAGAGTCTATGCGAAGCTATTTGGAAAAAAAACCTAATTTGGCTTCGTTTTGGTACAGATCGCCGCAGCACGCGGATTAGGAGCCCAAAAGTTTCAAGAATTGAACCGTAGCATCCCTACAACTAAGATGGGTGGTGCTATCCGAAATCGATGAATTTCCTTTTATGTCTAAAGTGGCATTTTTTTAGCATATGTATGTATACTTTGTTCATGCATTGTATGGTGAGTAGAATGTGTATAATTGCATGCTTTGGATATAAGATGGATTTGAGACATTATTGGCTATTGAAAACATGTTAAACCCTATGTATGCATGAAAAGTGATAGAGACCTAGATGAGGTAAACAATCAAAATGCCATTATGACATGAATCGAGTGGCATTAGTATATGACAAGAATGCATGAGAAAAGAGTTAACGAACACTTAGAGTGTGGCATCACGAGATTGAATGCTAGAGTTGAACACTTAGTGTGTGTGGCATTAGAAGGTAGTGTATATGACACTTGTGTATGTTAAAGAATACAAATAAAGAGAAATAGTGACATTGTGACATACAAATCTTAAAGTTAAGGGTCACATAAGAGTTGAAATCCTTAAAGTTAAGGATTGATCATACTCGCCTATAGTTTTGGCTTAAGGGAGGTCGCTCCCCCTTGAGCGATGCGCTCCGGATTTGTCATCACTACAAAGGGAAATCCCCAGAAGACGGTCCCGTCAGGAGGAAGCTCAGGGCCCGATATTTGGGATTTGAGGTGGTGAGTTATGGAAACCGGCGAGAGGAAGCTCAGGGCCCGAAGGGTTAGCCACAAGATTGAACAGTGTAAAGCAAACTTGCATTCATCATGAGCATTTCATTAAGCGTATATTTGACTATATATTATTCAGGCATATTAGCTGCATTTGTTAGTTGGTTACTATCTATTCTTTCTTCTACTATACTTGATTTAGACCTAGTGAGAAAGTCGGTGAGGTCGGCAGCCGAACCTACTGAAAATTTTGTTGTAGTTCTCATCCCACTATTTCCACAGAGCTGGGACCGAGTGAGCCAGCGGATGACCGCGGTAAAGGTATCGCGCCATAGCTAGAGACCACCCGAGTCGGTTTCACATTTTGGTTTAGTTGCATACTCTTATACATCATCTTTTGTATTTTGATGATTATAGATGTTTATATGAAGGAACATGAACGTTGTAAAAGAGTTTATGGTTTAATGTAAAAGCTTATCCTTTGGAGAAAATACTTTATGTTCATTTTGGTGATTATGTGATGTCTAAAAGAAAAGATGCAAAGAATGTAAAGGAATATTATTTAAGTTGAATGCATGTATATGATTTAAAGATAATCATATTACTTGTATGTTGATTAGTTAGTACTTTCACTTTGACTATTGCTTGCTCTCGTGCAAGCCATTATGTATGCTTCCGCATATGCAAATTTTACATTTTATTTGTACTTATTGTTGAGCCTTGGGCGGATAGGAGTGATGCTGTCCATTCGGCATCTGTTCGACGTATCCGAATCGGCTAAATAGGACCTGGTTTGAAGCGTGACAGCACTTCTGGGCTGAAGTAGTTAACATGACCGTCTACGTTATTAATAGAGTATATTTATGCCCGGGTACCTTGAACACTCCGTATGAATTGTGGTATAGTAGAAAACCAAACATTAAACACTTTCGTGTCTTCGGGAGTCGTTGTTACATCCTTAGGGATCGTGAAAACTTTGGTAAATTTGACTCACGAAGTGACTAAAGGATATTTTTAGGGTATTCTACTTCCAGTCGAGTTTATCGAGTATACAATTTGTCACGCCCCGAGACCGGTACCAATTTGGTCCAGTTCGGGCACGTCGAACAGACACCGAACGGACAGCACCTCCCATGTCCGCCCAAGGCTAAACAACTAGATTGTGTACAACAAGTGCCAACGAAAAACAACTTGATTACATACACAATCAACTACAATAGCGAGAGCACAACCAGTGCTAAAAATATAAGAGCAAGATACAAGTATGAAGCATACAAGTAACAGTAAAAAGAGAACATCTATCTATTACATTCATTCGTCTCAAAATTACATCTCATTTACCTTTCAATTACATTTAAACTTCAAAATAGAAACATAATACATACATTTCCCAAAATAGCACCTCACACCCTATACATCATCTACTCTCAAGTACATCGGGTGTCTCTAATGCAAAAGAAAAGTAACTAATGCAACTAGGGCGCCAGGCCCTTCCCGCGATCCTCGCCGTGTGAACTCGCGCTCGGCCCTGAAGTAAAATAGAGGTGAGAACTAACTTCCTTAGTTCCCAGTGGGTTCGGCCGCCGACTCCGCCGGTCTCCCCACGAGGTCTAAGTGGGCACAAGTAGATAACCAACGATAGATAGATAGATAGATAAGGAAAGCTATAAGCAATGACAGAATAGTAAATCTACACTACTATGCCTGAATCATAAATATATGAATGCATTTACAATGAAATGGTGAGCAACTAACCTGTCATCATGTCCAAAAAGTAAAGCTATTTACTTGTTCATCAAATCTCTTGGCTTACCTGAGGGTTCGCCTACTACTCACTAGCCATCTCGACGCGTAGGGAGAATCAACTCAACTACGAATCCGAAACCGTCTGCCGAGACCCCAAATAGGCTATCCCACGTGACCGACTCCGGAGCGCACTACTTGTGTGGAGCGACCATCACAAGTTAAAAACAGACCGTGAGCATGATCCAATCCTCTCGGCTCGAGGACACCTTAATGTCTAGGGTTACTATCATCATAGAGTCAATGGTGTCATATACACTAAGGTTCACACATGTCATTTGTTTTCTTGTTTACTATCAACTAGATGCCACTCATTCTTTGTTTACTAACGACTAGATGCCACTCGTTCTTTGTTTACTAACGACTAGATGCCACTCGTTCTTTGTTTACTATTTAACCAACCATTGAGCCCATCTTTTCACAAAATCTCGACCCAATTCTTATTAATCCACTATATCAAGTATCCAATACATCCTACGATATCATGAAGGAAAACATAAGGAAAGGCAATGCACAATCATCCTATAATGCAATAATACAAGATGTAAGAGTCAACATGTACTAAGACATAGAAGGGGGCCCAGTGGCTTCGGGATGGTCACCACCCACCTTTGGTAGCGCCGAAACTAGGAAACGCGTTCTTTCGCTATTCTTTGTCGCCGCTTCAACTCGTTGGGCCAAACCCAACCCTAGAGCACTCGATTCGGCGATATCTCCGCGCTCGTTCGACGGATCGACGAACCGTCTTCGCCTACGCGTTTAGAGACATAGCAATTAGGATTCTAACCACTCAAAATAGATCAAAACCCTAGATTCGCTAAAAACCCATTTTCGTGCCCTAGGTTTGCAACAATGAGAAATTCCATGGTTCAAGCTTCAAATTCGAGCTTGAACCATCTAACTAGCTCCAATAGGTTCCATTCGAACCAAATCCAAACCATAAAACCCTATCTAAAGAGATCTACTATTATAGAGTTTTGGAGCTAACCTCTGTTCCAAGCTCCAAGCTAGGTTGAGGGAGAGGAGGAAGAAGATAACCTTCTTCTTCTTCTTGATCCCCTTCTTCTTCTTCTTTCTTTTCCTCTCCTTCTTTCTTTCTTCTCTTCTCTTTCTTTCTCTCCTTCTTTTCTTCTTCTCCTTCTTCTTTCGGTTAGAGAGAGAGAGGTGTGAGAGGAAGAGAGAGAGGCTAAGGGTGAGAGAGAGAGAGACTGTGAGAGAGGTATGTAAGCCCTCTAATGTAACAAAACCCAAAAAGCCCCTCAACTTTTTTATTTTCTGAAACAGTCCTACTGTTCGGGGTCCCTTGTACCGGTACACGGGCTCTTGTACCAGTACAAGGCCTGGGTGACAGCCAAACCCGAGAGCTGGTTCTCTCGGTTTCGCAGCGGTACATGCCCCTTGTACCGGTACAAGGCCCCTTGTACCGGTACAAGGCCTGGCAGCTCCAACCCGAGAGCTTCGCTAGTTGTACCGGTACAACCATCGGGCTTGTACCGGTACAAAACATCCAGAATGTCATTTTTGACTTCGATTCCGCTCTACTTCGCGCCGATCGATGTCAAAACCATTCCAATACCTTTGGAACTCACTTTTGCTCTTCCAAACTTGTTGGAATACAAAATAGAACATGTCCAAACCGCTGGATTGCTCACTTTGGTTCATTTGGCCAAAGTTAGCCAATTTCATCGAGTTTCAATATCTTACACAATTTGCGCACCAAGATGGTGATAGAATCAATAAATGTAAATGTAGATGAAACTTCTTCCGTTGTCTCTTCTATGGATAAATCTTCTCCTGTGTTGAACAATGATGATGATGATGATTCTCCATTTGCTTTACCTGTTCATGATGAATTTTCTGTTGTAAATGAAACTGCATCTCATGAACCCACTGCATTGCATGACCTATCTATACCGCATGAAGTCCCTAGCACGTTTTCCAATTCTCAATGTTCGAGAGTCTCCAAAGACCATCCCTTGTCAAATATTATTGGAGATTCCCTTGAGGGTGTAAAAACGAGGAGACAATTACAATGTGCATTTGCATGCTATGTATCTTTAGTTAAACCAAAGAATATTGATGAAGTTTTTCTTGATGAATATTGGATAAATGCGATGTAAGAAGAACTTAGTCAATTTTCGTGAAATAATGTATGGAATTAGTGTAGTACACTGCACTTTGGTAAGTTGCGAAGTTCGAGTGTGGGAATAGCAATTGGAGCTATCCACAACTTTTGAGGGGTTGTCGAGAGGTTTTCGGCAAGTTAGTTGTAACACACTGGACCTTTGCAAATTGTGAGGTTCGAGTATTTGAGTTGTGTTTCGAGTTTTTTCAGTTATTCTGGAGGGTCGTTGACAGTGTTCCAACCTATGGCTCGCATTTCGAGAATCGAGGTTTTAATTCAGTGCCAAAGTCCCACAAGAGGGAAAAGTTGGGCTGCTCTCGGATTTACATTTGCAGTGTAGTGTACCGGTACAGATACGAGTCTGTACTGGAATGGAAAAGTTTACCGGTACAATATTGAGTTGTACCGGTACAGAAGGCCATTTTCTGCCAACCCGAGGCTCGGGTTTGCTGTCTGGCTGGTGTTGTATCGGTACACTTTCCCGTGTATCGGTACATATTGCAATTCGCAGACTGCATTTTCCTGAAGGGTGTTTTTGCAATTGTAGTTTCCCTATAAAGCCACCCATGCCTTTGGCTGCTCCCTGAGCTTGGAACAACAGAGCAGAAGGTAAAGAAGCTCCTCCTTCCCTTCTTTTTCATTTTCTTCCATTTTGGTTTGGACTTTTGAAGTTTAATCTCTTCTTTTTGCTCCCCCATGCTTCTTGGTGCTATTTCCACCATGGGAAAAGCTTTGGCTTGGTGTTTGGAGCTTGATAGAGGATCAATCTTCAACCTTAGTGCCTTCCAAGCTTGGTTGGGAGCATCTATAGAGATTAGTTACATGATTCTTTCTTTAGATTCATGATTTGTTGGATATTTATAGATGAAACCCTAGAAATGGAAATTAGGGTTTATTTTGGAGATTTTCGATTAGAGGCTTTTGGAACTCTATTGATTGACTTTGAACCTTCCATTAGGTTGGTTTTGAAGGGTCCTTGCTCCCGTTTGGAATTGAGAAAGGTTTTCACCATTATAGGTGAGTTTTCACCGTTTTCTTGAAATGGTTAATGATCGACCTTTGTAGTGTTCCTTCGATTCTTTTGACTCTCTTAGGGTGTTAGGAGAGTCCTAGACACCTTCGTCGGCACAAACGAAGGGTTGCGAAGAGTTTGGTGGGATTGACTTCATGGAATATGGGAGAAATTCCTCCTATGTTATTTTTACTTATCGTAAAATAGAAATGCGTGCATATTCATGCTAGATATTATGTGAATTTTAGAATGCTTAAAGTCCTTATGTTATGCATCATGAAAAATTACCTCTATATAGTAGAGAGAGATATATGTGTTGTTGGCATAACCATGCATAGTATCCTAATACGGGGATTAGATATCATATTTCTTGCAAAGAAAATGACTTATGTAACATGCTCTTGGACTTAAAATTCATGTTAGACGTATTGGACAAAAGTGCCATAAAGGGGCACTCAACCTAGTAAACGGTTAAACTGCAACATAATGACATAGAAATAAGCCATGAGATCACTAGCTTTTATACCATATTTTAGACATGATGACATAGTGATAGGCCATTGAGACATTGACTTTATTCCATATTTTAGACATGATAACTTTGGACTTGGGACGGACTTTTACGCTTGCTTACCATTGTGCTCATTCGCACATGCTTGTGAGGGTCGCTCTCCACAAGCCGGCACTCCGGAGATAGCCATCGCGACATAAGCTCACCTGTCACGCCCCGGGACCGATTCCTATTTGGGCCGGCCCGAGCACGTCGAATAGACGCCGAACGTACAAAGTTTTCCCTATCTGCCCAAGGCTCATCACCTGTACAATTTCAAATAGAAGAGAAATGTACTTGCGGAACCATACGATAAGCATACACGAGGGTAAGCATTAGCCAAGAGTGAAAGAAAGGAAACTAAACATTCAACTAGTAGTATGATTCATTTTCGATCACATACAAGTGTCCATTTCTCACAATCATTAACAGTCTTGATTCTTTACGTTACATTTGCATCATTTCTTTCTTACATCACATTTACTCAAAATATAAAACTTTACATTAACTTTATTCTTTACATCACATTGATTCTTTATTCCACACTAACTCAAGTGTCACATTACTTTACTTTATCGAATGCCACTCAATCTGTCTCATTATGTCACTCTGTTCTTTTATCTCACTTGGATGCTCACATTTTTCTCTCATGCATACATATAGGGTTTCATGTTCTTCTAGGTTCTCAACCATCATTAAGCAAGTTGTACTCACAATCATGCAATATCACATCATCATCATTTCATTACCCTAAAATGCATGCAACAATATATAACATATGCTCAACTGAATGACACATTAGGCATAGAAGGAAGTTCAACGAGGTTGGATAGCACCACCCACCTCTTTTAGGTATAGGAAGGCGAATCCGATACTTTCTACGCTTAGTCAATCGCCGCTTCGCGACCTACAACCCCAAAATAGAGCCAAATTAGGCCCATTACACATGAGCTATACTTTAGCATTTTCGTATCGCGAAACGGAGTTGCCCCACGCGTCGGGGACACCCCCAATTAAGTTTTTACAAGATCAATTTGCCCTCGAAAAATCCTAGGGTAAAAGCCCCAAATTTGGTGCCCTAGCTTCACACATGTATAAAACCTAGGGTTTGATCTCATTGGGAAGCAAAAGAAGCTTCAATTAACTCTAAAGACCTCATACAAACCATTCTTAGACAAATCAAAACCCTAGTTAGGGTTTCACCATGAGAGGTGGAAGCTCTACTTCAAGCTTCACCTCATATAATCCAAACCTTAGTTTTGATCTCATAAGAAGCAAAAGAAAGCTTCCATTTGCTCATTTGATCCTACTAAAACCATTTTCTAGGGCTTAGACATGAGAGGAATCAAAGCTTACCTTGCAAGCTAGCTCCTTGTTGCTCAAGAGAAGAAGAGGAGGAAGATGCTTCACTTCCCAAGCTTCTTCTTCACCTTCTTCTCCTTTTTGTTCTCTTTCTTTCTTCTTCTTTTCCTTCTTTTTCCTTTTTTCTTCTTCTCCTCCTTGTCCTCTAAAGAGAGAGAGAGACGAGAGGGTGTAAGAGGGAGTGAAATGAGAAAAGCCCTAATTTCCCCCTCATACATAACCATTAGATTGCAAAAATGCAATAAAACCCCTCAACTTTTCCTATTTCAAACTGCCCCAGGCTGGGCAGTTTCGGGCTGGGGGGACCGGTCTCTCGGACCAGGGACCGGTTCCCGAAGGTCAGATTTCCAGGACTTAGCCGGTTTTCGGCTGATCCTGCTGGCTACGAGCAATGCAACCGATCTCTCCCTGAGGGACCGGTCTCTCGGGGACCGGTCTCTCCTTCAGGGACCGATTCCCGAGAGCTGGCTTTCTGGGACTTAGCCGATTTTTCAGGTTTCTCAGATTCTTCGTGTTCGGGGACCGGTCTCTCCCACTAGGGACCGGTCCCCGAGAGCTCAAAAACTGCAGTTTGCAGATTTTTGATTTTTAGCTCTCGAAAACCTTCCACAACTCACCTTTACTTATTTTAACACCTTCGAACATTCCGAAGTGTACCATTTCGCACTTTAGTCATTTTGACTAAAGTTCTATATTTATTTACCGAAGTTTCGGCATATTACATTCTTCACCCCTTAAAATAATTTCGTCTTCGAAATTAACCATACCTTAACTTGTCGACTCGAATAAATGCGGATAGTCCCGCCGCATCGCTTCCTCGAGCTCCCAAGTGGCTTCTCGCACTACATGGTTGCTCCATTGAACTTCACATAAGAAATTCTGCGACTCCGCAGCTTTCGTTCTTCTCGGTCGAGGATGCATACGGGGTACTCCTCAAAAGACATATCTTCACATAGCTCCACAGTATGTCGAGTTGCGAATATACTTTCGAAGGTTTGACACATGAAATACATTGTGAACTCCCGCGAGTCTCGGTGGTAGTGCGAGCTTGTATGCCACCGCACCCACACGCTCCAATATCTCGAATGGTCCGACATATCGGGGACTTAGCTTCCCGCGGACCCCAAAGCGCTTCACTCCGCGCATCGGCGACACTCTCAAAATACACGGTCTCCAACCGCGAACTCTAAGTCCTTTCTTTGCTTGTCGGCATAACTCTTTTGCCGAGATTGCGCCGTCGCTAATCATTGATGGGCAAGGCGAACTTTCTCCTCTGCCTCCCGCATCACATCCGGGCCGAGAGCCGCTCTCTCGCCCACGTCGCTCCAATGGATAGGAGAACGACACTTCCGTCCATACAAGGCTTCAAACGAGCGATGCTCTCTTGATAACTATTATTATAGGCGAATTCCGCCATCGACAAGAAATCATTCCAACTTCCTTTATAATCCAGGACACACGCTCGAAGTAAATCCTCAAGAATCTGTATCGTCCGCTCCGACTGTCCATCAGTCTGAGGATGAAACGCTGTGCTGAAGTCGAGCCGTGTGCCTAGCGCGTCTTGTAGGCTCCTCCAGAAATGAGAAGTGAACCTGAGGTCTCGATCTGACACAATCGACACCGGAACCCCATGGAGTCTTACGACTTCGTCGAGATAAACTTGCGCTAGCTTGTCTCCCAATCACGTAGTATGTATCAGCAAAAAGTGTGCCGATTTTGTCAATCGATCCACAATCACCCATATTGCATCGTGTCCGCCTTGTGATCGAGGCAAACCGGTAATAAAGTCCATCGCTATATCCTCCCATTTCCAAACGGGTATTGATAAAATTTGCAACTTTTCCGCCGGAAATCGGCGCTCCGCTTTGACTTGTTGGCACGTTAGACATTGCGCCACAAACTCCCCAATATCTCTTTTCATGACCGGCCACCAATAATGCATCTTTAGGTCCTTGTACATTTTAGTGCCGCCGGGGTGTATACTATTTGGCTTTCTCACGCAGGGATCGCGTTCGGGACCCGGTCCCTCTCTGCCAGGGACCGGTTGCTTCAAAGATCCCCGCAACCCAGCCTGATGGGACCGGTCCCTCCCTGCCAGGGACCGGTCCCCGAGAGCAGTTTTGCCTCAGTGCAAGTTTTGCACTACTTGCTCTCGCGGACTCGTTTCCAATACACTTTTGGTGTTTCAATCATCTTTGGCCTTTCCAAAGAACACCAACACGACCCTTGGTCGGTTCTTCACGAAGTCTAACTCTCGTATTTCGAGAATTCACTTCCTTACACCCCGTAGGTGAAAGCCGCAAGAAAACCCGAAAAATGGCTAAGTCCTGGAATTCCTGCTCTCGGGAGCCGGTCTCTTGGGGAGGGACCGGTCTCCCGGGGAGAGACCGGTTCCCGTACTCGAAAAGCCCCCAGGCCGATGGGAGGGCCCTCGGGGGACCGGTCCCAGGTCGGGGAGACCGGTCCCCAGTCGGGGAGACCGGTCCCCTCTGGGCGAAAATGCCAAGTGATGGGCAGTGTAAAAAGTGAAAAATAGAGGGGCTTATGGGGATATTGTTACAATATGAGGGCTTGTGGCCCCTCCCCCTCTCACTCTCTCATTCCCTCTCTATCTCCCTCTTATATTCTCCCCCCTCTCTCTCTAGAAGGAAAAGAGAAGGAACAAGAGGAAGAAGAAAAAGGAAAAGAGAAAGAAGGAAAGGAAAGAGAAGAAGAAGGAGATCAAGGAGAAGCTCTTGGACATCTCCCTCTCCCTCTTCTCTTCTCTTTGGTGTAGCTCAAGAAGTAAGCTACTAAACCCTAGCTTTGTGAACTTAGGGTTTTTGGGGTTTTGGCTTTAGAAATGGGTTAAATGGAACCCTAGTAAGCTTCTAACTAGATCAATCCCAAGTTCTAGGGTTTGATTGGGTTGTTTGCTATAAGTGCAAACCTAGGGCTCTAAAATGGGGTTTTTGGCAAAATATGAGATTTATCTCATTTGAGGCCTTGCAAACCTAATTGCTAGGTAACGAAACGCGGGGGCGAAGTCGGATTTTCGATTCGCCAAGCGGGTAAAAAGTTAGAGGCAAAACAAGGCGACCGAGTTGATTCTACAAGAAGCACACCGCTCTCCATATGCTGATCACCCGGGCGGCACCAAAATGTATTATGAGTTAAAGGCACTCTATTGGTGGCCAGGAATGAAGGGTGATATCGGACGCTTTGTGGCTAAGTGCTTGACGTGCCAACAAGTAAAGGCCAAGCGTCGATTTCCAGTAGGAAAGCTTCAAAGCCTACCAATTCCCGTTTGGAAATGGGAAGACATATCGATGGACTTCGTGGT
This sequence comes from Ananas comosus, assembly GCF_001540865.1. Taxonomy (NCBI): domain Eukaryota; kingdom Viridiplantae; phylum Streptophyta; class Magnoliopsida; order Poales; family Bromeliaceae; genus Ananas; species Ananas comosus. Next base: position 5,542,842 of record NC_033631.1, on the reverse strand, counting down.
CGGCTTGCCTCGCTCAACTGGTGGCCACGATGCAATTTGGGTGATTGTGGACCGATTAACTAAGTCGGCTCATTTCCTACCGATCCACACCATGTGGGCAAGCGACAAGTTGGCGCAGGTGTATCTTGATGAGATAGTGAGACTGCACGGGGTGCCGAAGTCGATCGTGTCGGATCGTGACCCCCGGTTCACTTCACACTTTTGGAAGAGTCTGCAAGAAGCCCTTGGCACACGGCTCAATTTTAGCACTACATTTCATCCTCAAACCGATGGGCAAACAGAGAGAACCATTCAAACTCTGGAGGACATGTAGCGAGCGTGTGTCATCGACTATAAGGGAAGTTGGTGTGATCACCTACCCATGGCCGAGTTCGCCTACAACAACAGTTATCACGCTAGTGTGGAGATGGCACCGTTCGAGGCTCTTTATGGGCGGAAGTGTCGATCCACTATACACTGGAGCGATGTGGGTGAGCGTGCAGAGTTCGGCCCCGATGCTCTGCGAGAAGCGGAGGAGAAAGTCCGCCTTGCTCGCAAGAGATTGCTCACGGTGCAGTCGAGATAGAAAAGCTATGCTGATAGGCGCCGTCGAGATATAGAATTCACGGTAGGCGACCGCGTGTTCTTAAAGGTTTCGCTAATGCGGGGTGTGAAGCGGTTTGGAGTGCGGGAAAAGTTAAGTCCCGGTACATTGGACCCTACGAGATATTGGAGCGAGTTGGCACGGTGGCTTATCGACTCGCATTGCCACCGAAGCTCGCGGATGTACACAATGTGTTCTATGTCTCCAATCTCCGCAAGTATATTCATGACCCCGTGCATACAATGCTGTATGAGCCGTCGGAACTTCGAGAAGATTTGAGCTATGAAGAGTTTCCAGTGGGCATTATCGCCCAAGAGGTGCGAAGGCTAAGGAATCGAGAAATTTTCTATGTGAAGGTTCGGTGGAGCAATCACGACGATCGCGAAGCCACTTGAAAACTCGAGGACCTGATGAGGAAGCATCACCCTCACTTATTTGAGGAGTGAGGTAAGAGTTTAAATTAAAGTTAGAGAAATTAATTCGTTGCGAGGACGAAACTCCTTTTAAGGAGGGGAGGATGTAAGGAGATGAATTCTCGAAATACGAGGGTTGCACTTCATCCAGGATCGACTACTTGTCGAGTGGGTTGACTCCGGGAAGGCCAGAGTAGCATGGAACCCAAGAAGTGCATTGGAAGGAGTCCGCGAGAGCAAATATGTGAAAATCTGGACTGGGCAGATTTTTGCTCTCGGGGACCGGTCCCCGGAGCCAGGTGTTGCGGGGGTTGGCAATGCAACCGGTCCCAGGCTGAGGGGACCGGTCCCCATAGGTGAAAGCCGTGAGAAAACCCGAAAAATGGCTAAGTCCTGGAATTCCTGCTCTCGGGAACCGGTCGCTTGGGGAGGGACCGGTCTCCCAGGGAGAGACCGGTTCCCGTACGCGAAAAGCCCCCAGGCCGAGGGGAGGGCCCTCGGGGACCGGTCCCAGGTCGGGGAGACCGGTCCCCTCTGGGCGAAAATGCCCAGTGATGGGCAGTGTAAAAAGTGAAAAATAGAGGGGCTTATGAGGATATTGTTACAATATGAGAGCTTGTGGCCCCTCTCCTTCTCTCACTCTCTCATTCCCTCTCTATCTCCCTCTCATATTCTCCCTCTCTCTCTCTCTAGAAGGAAAAGAGAAGGAACAAGAGGAAGAAGGAAAGTAAGGAGAAGAAAGAGATCAATGAGGAGCTCTTGGACATCTCCCTCTCCCTCTCTTCTCTTTGGTGTAGCTCAAGAGGTAAGCTACTAAACCCTTGCTTTGTGAACTTAGGGTTTTTTGGGGTTTTGGCTTTAGAAATAGGTCAAATGGAACCCTAGTAAGCTTCTAACTAGATCAATCCCAAGTTCTAGGGTTTGATTGGGTGGTTTGCTATAAGTGCAAACTTGGGGCTCCAAAATGGGGTTTTTGGCAAAATGTGAGATTTATCTCATTTGAGCCCTTGCAAACCTAATTGCTAGGTAACAAAACGCGGGGGCGAAGTCGGATTTTCGATTCGCCAAGCGGGTAAAAAGTTAGAGGCAAAACAAGGCGACAGAGGCTTCGTTTCGACCTAAGTGGCCGAGAGGACATCGAAGCGAGTGCCGGGGATCATCCTTAGGACCTCCACAATGATTATCGACTACAAAAAGTGGGGGGTGTCATTCCGAAGCAACCGAACCCTTTTCTATGTCTTAGAATGTTATAAAATTTCATCTCTTGCATGTAGCATATTAGAATTGCATGTAAAACAATTTCCTTATGCCTTTCGATGATAACCTAGTGTACATGGAATACTCGGTGAAATGGATAGGTGTAGATTGGGTCGGGACATAGATTCTATAGTGCTAAAAGAGAGATGGTCTCGAAAATTGAGTGTTGACATAGAGAGTGATGTCTATATGTTTAAAGAACATGACGAGTGGCATCTATATGTTTAAAGAACATGACGAGTGGCATTAATGTAGTGTAATTGACACTAGAGGTCTATGGACTTCGGGATAGATGAACTCCCTAGTAAATGACTCGTGAACAAGAACTTAGTAAAGCTAAGTAGCAATGCATGTTGGTCGAAATAGAGTTTCGCAATTTGTTGGCCCTAGTTGTAGGGTATGTCCTCAGGTGGAGATGATAGATCGAGCTCACAGTCTGTTTTTCGGGATGGTATAGCCATTCATATCCTCACATGGAGAGGATGGTCGTCGAGTACTCCGGAGTGTCGGGCGATAGGGACCACATGGAGGTCCACAGACAATCCCGAGTTCGAGAGCACATGGAGCTCCCTACTCAATGGGATAGTGATGTGAGTCGTGGGCAAACCCAAGGGTGTTGCCACAGATTGGGTTAATATAGATTGGGTTAATATAATGGAAATATAAGAAAACACTCTTATTGAGCATTACTTATCGAACATGGATCGATTTGCTAGCATGATAGTACCGTTTATTATATGATGCATGCATTCATATACATGATCATGGGCATAGTAGCATAGTTTACTTTATGCTTTTACCGCTTTGATATACATATATATATATATATCTATCTTGTTGTTGCTTATGCCCACTTGGACCTAGTGGAGAGATCGGCAGAGTCGGCGGCCGAGCCCACTGGGAACTATGGAAGATAGTTCTCACCCCACTCTATTTCAGTTGTAGGTACAAGTTTGCCGGGTGAGGACCGCGGCAAAGGCATCGCGCCCGACCAGTGAGTTCGCGGTTGATAGTAGCTTTCCTTTTTGCATTTAGTTCACCTATGTACTTGAGAGATTCATGTGGTGAGGTTGGAGAGCTATGTATTTTGGATAGTGATGTATTCATTCGAGTAAATGATGTAATGTAAAAGATTGCAAATTATTGTAATAGCTAGTAAAGTACTCTTTTTATTTCACTTGTTTCTACTTGTGAATTACTTGCTCTTAGCTGTTGTTGGCACTGTTTGTGCCCTGTTGATTATGTATTATGAATTTAGTATTCCTGGGTAAATTCTTATACATGATCAGTTTTGTGAGCCTTGGGCGGACGGGGGAGGTTCTGTCTCTTCGGCAGTCTGCTGGCCGCGCCCGAAACGTGCCAAATTGGTAGTGTTTTCGGGGCGGGGCGTGACAGGGGTTCTCCTGGAGATCCAACCGCCAGCGATAGGCCTCGCCATCCAGGTGGTGAGTGGCGAGCCAAACTCTATCCCTCTCCTCCACGAAGGTGTCGCAGAAGAGTTTCTCCATATGCATCAACCACTTTTCTACGATCCAGTGGTCGACCTTCTCGCCGTCGAAGATCCGGAGACTGCACCTCCTGAACTCATTGAGGCGCTCCATGAGTCGGTCCCGCTCTGCCCCCTCAACCATAGTAGGGAAAACAGCTCCAATCGGGGGACTCTGCACAGGTGGTGCCGCGATAGCCTCCGGAACCGCGATAGCCTCCTCCTGAGGAGCGGTCGCGGGCGCTGCACGTGAAGAGCTAGGTGCTGGGGACAGTGCTGTCGGCACGACGTCCACAACTGGTGCCGGCGGTGTAGGGGCCTGAGTCTCCCTAAAAGCTGCCGCCTGATGCAACAACAAGTCATCCAGACGCTTCATCCGTGCCTCCTGTCGACGCGCCGCCTCGGTCTGCTGTCGGGCCGCCTCCGCCTGCTGAGTGCCAAATCAGTGAGAGCCGCAAGCTGGCTCCGCAACTCACGGACCACGCCGGATCCGGAGGTAGCGGAGGTCTCGACCTCCTCCAGATTTGCCGCATTGTCCGCTCCGGCAGATTGGGAGCGTGTAATCGGCATCGCACTACAATATCAGAAAAGCGTAAATTAGGAAAACTCACGCTATCGAATCCCCGCTCAAAAGATAATACCCCAAATCACGCGAAAGTAAGGAAGTGTTCTTCACTACTAACTCCCGATGTTACGTTGTCGGCCGCCAACGTAACCCTCTGCGAAGTTAGAAGCCATACACCCCGATCAAACTCTTAACTTTTTAGAGCTATCAAAGATACCCAATCATGATACTTTCGCTCACAAGTCAAATAGATCTCGTCTCTCACGAGCCTATTTCCTATAGTCCAACCGGCCTAAGGTTTGCTAGGTCCACTAAGACTCAACCCTAGACTCTGATACCAAACTAATCTATCACGCCCCGGGACCCAGCGGAAGCCCGCCCGGCATGTGTACAGACCCGCCATACGTCTAAAACATATAAGGCGTCTATGATAAAACGATAAATAAAGCAATAACGAAAAACATCTAGGAGTATCAGAGCATAATAACAATTAGATTCTACAATAGAGAAAGGAACATAAAGCGAAAGTCCACTAAATAAAAGCATAAGGTAATACAAAGAGGATCCCATAACAAGTACTAAACTGAATACAAGGGTGGTCTATCTATACATGGTACCAACAACTCTCTCTCACAAAAACAAAAGAAGAGAGTAAATCACCTAGGAGCCCAAAAGCAAGCTCCGCAGCTAACTAGATATGCGACTCCCTTGCCACGATCCCATGCCTCCGTCGGTGCCGAAGGCTTTGAAATAAAACCACAAAACAGAAGGCATGAGAACTATAAAAAAATAGTTTCCAATGGGCAATTACTGACTTCAGTGAACTGCGCCACAAGGCCCAAAAGCTACAAAGAAGGGGTCAGTATATAGGTATAAATAAAAGCGTAATAAAGAACAAGTGCGCAACCATGAGTGCTACTCTAGCATGATGTCCCTACTTAGCATGCTTTGCATAAGTAATAAAGCAACTATAACATTAATGTATATGTATGTGTATAACATGTATAAGCATAGATATGCAACCAACACGATGTACTCAATGCATATAGTAAAGGTGTCAATATTTACTATTCTAGTCTAAGTCAACTTGTCACTTAACAGTTTTAAGGTTCACATAGCATGTTCTGTCACTAAGTTTCAATCATGTAAGACCCACCCGTAGGCTGTCTGGCCTGCGCCGTGCCTAATGGCCCCGTGGTAGTCAACATCCCCACTCTAGGAATGAACCTCCCCCACGGCATCCCATTTCGGCGCCCAATCTCGCACGAGCGAGCATATATCGCGATGGCTATCTCCAGAGTGCCGGCTTGTAAGGAGCGACCCTCACAAGCATGTGCGAATGAGCACAATGGCAAGCAAGCAATGATCTATCTCAAGTCCAAGTCCTCATGTCCAAAACATGGAATATATCGAATGTCACCATGGCCTATCTCTATATCATCATGTCTCTAACATGGAATATAGCAGATGTACAATGGCCTAACTCTATGTCTCAATGTTGCATTTTCATAGTTGCTAGTCCAAGTGCCCCTTTATGACACTTTAGATCACTAAGTCCAAGCACGGTATTTATGTTCATGAATGCATAATTCTCATCATTTTTCATCGTGCGAGGCAAGTTCCCATCTCGCATAAGAACCACTATCCTCATGCATGCAATCAACACACTATTGCTCTACTATATAGAGTGAAAATTTTATGATACATAAGGCATGCATTTTAAGTGTTCTAAAATTAACATAAATTCTATTTAGCATGGAAATGCACTTAGAAATACTTTACGACGAATGTAGAAAGCACAGGGGCCATTTGCCCCGTTTTCATGAAGCCAAACCCACCGAATTTTCAAACTCTTCGTTTCGCCGAACGAAGATGTCCACTAGTCTCCTAGCACCCTAAAGATGTAGGAACAAGTGTCACTCAAACGAAACCAACATCGAAAAGCTCAAACATTAAGCAACTAGGCTAAGGTGGAGAAGAACTCACCTAGGTAAAGAAATCCTCAAACAAGCTTCCAAAAAGAGCAATAATCCTTCCAATCCCACCTAAAGGAAGATTCTAAACCCATCAATTGGGTCTCAAAGCCCTCAAATCAAAAATCCCCAAAACTAACCCTAGAATCCAAAATCTAGGGTTTCATCAAGCAAAAGCTCCAAAACTAGGATCTAGAGGAAGGAAACCATCTACTTACCTCTAGGATGCTCCAAACCAAGCTCAAAACCTTCTAGAGTTGAAGATTGATCCACTACAAAATTCCAATAGCAAGCTCCAAGCCTCCAATGGTGAGCAAAGAGAGAGGGAAAAGCTCCAAAGCCTCTAAACTTGATCTCCTTCTCCTCTTCTTCTCCTCCTTCTTCTTCCTCTCCTTCTTCTTCTCTTTCTAAGGTGCAAGAGAGATGAGAAGTGAGGGAGAAAAAGAGAAGAAAGGCTCTCTATAGGCCTCTTATGCAACAAAATCCACTTAGGCGTCTCAAAAACTCAAAATAGAGCTTCAGCCCGAACTGGGCAAAATTCGCCCAGAGGGACCGGTCTCCCCGAGCCCGGGACCGGTCTCTCAGGTCCTTTTCACAAAACCAACGTACGGGAACCGGTCCCTCCAGCCGGGGACCGGTCCCTCAGGACCTTCCAACCGATTCGACGTACGGGAACCGATCTCCTCAGCCGGGGACCGGTTGCATCACCACGGGGGACCGGTCTCACCTACCAGGGACCGGTCCCCGAGAGTGAAAACTCTCAGGACCATCCAGACTTGGATTTTTCGAGCTTCTTAAGTCGGGACACCTTCCACGACCCTCCACCAAGTGTGGAAAAGCTCGGAACCCAAGTCAATCTTACCGGTTAACATAGTTAACCCCAATAACTCATAACCCAAATCCCTTTAACCGGGGAGGCTCCAAGCTCTACCGACCCGAGGGACCGTCTTCAGGGACCTCGCTCCCTGTGGTGACATTTCCGGAAACACACCGCTTGAGGAGGAGCGACCTCCATCAAGCCAAGACTTATCATGAGTATCGATCAAATCCCCAACTTGAGGATACTTAGCCACTTGTCACGATGCCACTTTTGAGATAGGTTTTCTACCTATATTTTCCGGTCACTTTCTAGTCATTCTTACCACAATGTCACTATGGTTAAACCTATGTTTAACATTCATGTTCTCAAGGCCAATCTCGTTTTTAATGTCAATGCCACTTTTGTTTATTATCGTCAAGTCCAAGTCTCACAATCATGCAATCTCTAGGGTTCATCAATACATGTCCATTACGGTTCCATCTTTCTCTACTTTCAAATACATTTGATAAAACATAATGAAACAACCATAGTTCACATGTAAATTAACCCTAACATTCATGAGTGACTAAACTACCATATGCTCAAAAAGGTGAAATAGACATAATGAGGAATCTGGTGATTCCGGCGTGCACCCCCTACCTTGTGAGGTATGAGAATACGATCTCGATACTTTCTCCGCTCAACCGATCGCCGCTCCGCGACCTACAACCCCAAAAGAGAGCCAAATTAGGCCTTTTGTACATAAACTATACTTTAGCATTTTCGTTTCGCGAAACGGAGTTTTCCATCGCTTCGGGAGCACCCCCAATTAGATTTCTATGAGGTCATTTAGCCCCCGAAAATTTCTAGGGCAAAAACTTCAAATTTGAGCCCTAATAGTGTCATTCTAGGTTTTCTCCTAGATTGATCTCAACCCTAAGCAAAGAATAGCTTAGAATCTACTATGAAGTTCTCTAATAAGGTTTCCAAGCTTTTAGAACCATCCCTAGGGCATCTACTTTGAGCCCTAGTGATCCACCAAGAGAGGGGTACAAGAAATCCATGTTTTCATGGTGTCATAGCCATTAGAGGGTTTCTAAGTTAATTAAAGGATCAAAACTCTAAATCCCAAAGCTTAGAACCAAACCCTAGAGTTCTATTTGCAAAAGAACTCACCTTTGCCCAAGCCCTAGCAAGCTCCTTCTTGTTGGAGAGCTCCTAGGTTCACCAAATCCACCAAATCCACCTTCTCCAAGCTCTCCTCCACCTTCTCCTTGCCTTAGACCAAGCTTTCTAGAGAGAGAAAGAGAGGAAAATGAGAGAGAGGGTGTTGGGGGCTTTGGCTGTGAAGGGGAGAAGGGGTAGGGTTATGACATGTTGCAACAATTGCATTTAGGCCCTCCCAGTTTCTATTCTGCTGCAGGCCAATCCTTGCTGCCAGAGGAACTGCGTACTGATACACGGGCTCCCGTACCGGTACACGACCCATGCAGAGGCCAAACCCGAGAGCAGCCTCTCTCGATTTCGCAGGGTGTGTACCAGTACACGGGGTCCCGTACCGGTACACCACCCAGGTTGCCCAAACCCGAGAGCAACCTGTGTTCGGGTCGCTTGCTGTACCGGTACAAACATCATGGTGTACCGGTACACAACGTTCCAGACTGCAGTTTGGCTTCGATCCGACTCTACTTCGCGCCGGTCGATGCTAAAACCATTCTAAGTCTTCCCAAATTCATTTTTAGCCCTCCCAATGTTATTGGAATGCTATATGGAACTTGTTCACCGCTTTCTCTCGACACTTCAACTAATTTAGTCAAAGTTCGACTATCGTTTCGAAATTTTAATATGTTACAATATGGGTGTGCCCATTAACACTACAGATGTACCTGTGAGCTCTACAACTGTCCCATTATATTCTATAACTACAAAAGCAAAGCCTACCCTATAAAAGTGATAGTTATATGGATGTGCCTATTAACACTACAGATGTACCTGTGAGCTCTACAACTGTTCCATTCTATGCTATAACTCCAACAGCAGCGCAGGCACTACACAAGTGGACACTACACATGTACCGTGGCAAACTTAAATAATTCGAATTTTTTCTGCAATGTGCTAAAGAAAACTCACATTACATATATAGTTTTGACATTACAATAATAGAGATGTTGTAAGGAAGTGAACTCTCGAAATGCGGGGGTTGCACTTCATCCAGGATCGACTTCTTGTCGAGTGGGTTGACTCCGGAAAGGCCGGAGTAGCAGCGGAGCACAAAAAGTGCTTTGGAATCAAGTCCGCGAGAGCAAAGATGCAAAAATCTGAAACTTAGCAAATTTTGCTCTCGGAGACCGGTCCCTGGCAGGGAGGACCGGTCCCCGTGGCTGGAGGTTGCGGCAGAGGCCAATGCAACCGGTCCTTGGCCTCAGGGACCGGTTCCCGTAGCTCACCCAGCCTAGAAGGCTCTCGGGGACCGGTCCCTGGCGTGGGGGACCGGTTCCCGTACGCGTAAACTAAGGGAGGACCCTCGGGGACCGGTCTCTGGTCGGGAGGACCGGTCCTCCCTGGGCGAAATTGCCCAGTGACGGGCAGTGTAATTGATGAAAAGTTGAGGGGCTAAACTGAATTTTGTTATATTAGAGAGGCATATGGGCCCTCTCTCTCTCTCAGCCTCTCACTTCTCTCCCTCTATCTCACTCTCTTGCTCTCTCTCTCTCTCTCTATACGTGAAGGGGAAAGGAAGGAGAAGAAGAAAGGAGGAGAAAAGAGAAGGGAGAAAGGAAGGAGAAGAAGAAGAAGGAGATCAAAGAGAAGGCTTTGGGCATCTCCATCTCCCACTCCTCTTCCCTTGGAGCTAACACAAGAGGTAGGCTCTAAACCCTAGCCTTGTAAACTTAGGGTTTTTGAGTTTTTGGCTTTAGAAATGGGTCAAATGAAACCCTAGCAAGCTTCTAATTAGATCAATCCCAGGTTCTAGGGTTTGATTGGGTGGTTGGCTATAGGTGCAAACCTAGGGCACCAAAAATGGTGTTTTTGGAAATGAATGAGATTGATCTCATTTGAGGCCTTGTAAACCTAATTGCTAGGTAGAGAAACGCGGGGGCGAAGTCGGATTTTCGATTCGCCAAGCGGGTAAAAAGCTAGAGGCAAAACAACGCGGCCAAGGCTTCGTTTTCGACCTAAGTGGCCGAGAGGACATCGAAGCAAGAGCCGAGGATCATCCTTAGGACCTCCTCGACAAAAGTAGCGAACACAAGGTGGGGGGTGTAATCCCGAAGCAACCGAGCCCTTTTCTATGTCTTAGAAATGTAGTAACTTTCATCTTTTGCATGTAGCATATTAGAATCGCATGTAAAACCATTTCCTTATGCTTTTCAATGATAACCTAGTGTACGTGGAATACTTGGTGAAAATGGATAGGTAAGGTTTGGGTCAGAACATGGATTCTATAGTGCTAAAAAAGAGATGGACTCGAGAATTGTGTATTGACATAGAGAATGGCATCTAGATGTTAAAGAACATATCAAGTGGCACCTAATGTTAGAAAACGAATGAGTGGCATTAATGTAGTGTATTTGACACTAGAAGTCAATGGACTTAGGGATAGGTGGAATCCCTTAGAAAATACCTTGTGAACAATGAATTTAGAATAGCTAAGTAGCTATGCATGTTGGTCGGAATAAAGTTTCGAAAACTGTTGGCCCTAGCCGTAGGGCATGTCCTCACGTGGAGAGGATAGACCGAGCTCACAGTCTGTTTTTCGGAATGGTATAGCCATTCATATCCTCACGTTGAGAGGATGGTCGTCGAGTACTCCGGAGTGTCGAGCAATAGGGACCACATGGAGGTCCCCAGACAATCCCGAGTCCGTGAGCACATGGAGCTCCTTACCCAATGGGATAGAGATGTGAGTCGTAGGCAAACCCAAAGGTTCGCCACAGGTTGGGTAAATGTAATGAAAATGTAAATAAACATTCTATTTGAGCATTACTTATCGAACATGGATCGATTTGATAGCATGATAGCACCTTTTATTATATGATCCATGCATTCATATACATGATTATGGGCATAATAGTATAGTTTACTTTATGCTTTTACAGTTTTGATATATATATATATATATCTTGTTGTTTCTTATGCCCACTTGGACCTAAAGGAGAGATCGGCAGAGTCGGCGGCCGAGCCTACTGGAAACTGTGGAAGATAGTTCTCACCCCACTCTATTTCAGTGGTAGGTACAGGTTTGCCGGGCGAGGACCGCGGCAAAGGCATCGCGCCCGACCAGTGAGTTCGTGGTAGATAGCAGCTTTCCTTTTTGCATTTAGTTCACCTATGCACTTGAGAGATTCATGTGGTGAAGTTGGAGAGCTATGTATTTTTGGACGTTGAAGTAAATATAAAAGATTGCAAATCATTGTAATAGCTAGTAAAGTACTCTCTTTGTTTCACTTGTTTCTACTCGTGGATTACTTGCTCTTAGCTGTTGTTGGCACTGTTTGTGCCCTGTTGATTATGCATTTTTGAGTTTAGTATTCATGGATAAATTCTTATACATGATCTGATTCGTGAGCTTTGGGCGGACATGGGAGGTTCTGTCCGTTCGGCGGTCCGCTAGCCGCGCCCGAAACGGGCCAAATTGGTAGCGTCTTCGGGGCGGGGCGTGACAGATGTACACAGCATAACTTGTAACACGAGATTACAATAAAATGTGGAATTTAATTAACGCATCATAACCCCATGGCTCCAAGAGCAATGATAGATTGACGAAAATATAAAGTTACAAATATAGAGGGATACACCGTATACGTATAAATATTACTAATAAATATAGTACGACACATTAAGTGTACATAATGTCACTGCATGTACACACCAGTTATCAAAATAACAAAATTATGACTGCTTTCTTGCGAAATATACCACTGCAAAACGCACAGTTAGGTGACATTGGCAGCACATTAAGGGCTGCCGGTCTTGTGGTGATATTCTCATGACTCTACTTCAACATTTATTTTCCATTCCCGATTTCCCAACACGAGCGTAATACATTCAGGAATCATTAGGAGGTCAGCACATTTGATCAACAACCGATAGAACCTTACATCTTGACGAAGCCAGCTTCTCTCATCTCCACCTATAAATTCTCCAAAACTTGAAACAATAGTTTGTAAATCTTCATACCTATCGCACTGGAGTGGTAAGCCATGCAAACGGATCCATACATCATACCGAAATCTATGCCGGCGTTCACCAAGGTTGTATTCCCACGGCACAGCACTAATTGTGAGTTTGTAGGACTGAATTGGCGAACGACGGATAGCTTTATCCCGAATCTTGCCGGTAGGAAAGAATACTACATAGTCGCCGCCGTCAGGACAATGTACAATTTCATAATCACGGGGATCACCACCAAACCGCTCCGCTAGTAGACCAGTTACGCCATCCATCATGCCATCGTCTTCAGTGTCGGAGGATACAATATTCACTTTAGCTGCACGGTCGTACAAAATATTAGTATCTAAGTATCTATTGCAAAATGGAATAAAACAGTAGTTGAATCTTGGTCGGGTGGAGTTCGGGATTGACATGATAGATATCTAGTTATAACAATGAGCAAAAAACAATTAGGGATGAGGAATGAGCACAATAGTATTCGAAAGGAGGAGGGATGTGAAGTAGGAGGCTTATTTATAAGTGGACATATGGGTGTGGCAGGTATATTGGTAGGCCCTTTAGCCCTATAGATGTTCCGGAGAGCTGTATAACTGTTCCATTTTAAGCTATAGCTACACAAATAAAGCCTACCATATAGAAATGGACATATAGATATGGCAGTTATATGGGTGTTCTATTTAACACTTCAGATGTTTCGGAGATCAGTATAACTGTTCCATTTTAAGTACGTAATGCTAAAGCAAAGCCTATCATATAAAAATGGACATATAGATGTGGCAGGTATATGGTTGTTCCTTTTAACAGTACAGATATTCCGGGGACCAGTTTAACTGTTCCATATTCAGCTATAGCTGCTAAAGCAAAGTCTACCATATAGAAATGGGTATATAGATGTGGCAGGTATATGGGCGTGCTTTTCAACATGACAGCTGTACGAGACCCCTCTAAAAATGTCCCGTTCTAAGCCATAATTGCAAAAGTAAAGCCGGACATATAGAAGTGGACATTTAGACGAGGGAGGTGTATGGGTGTGCCCTTCAACACGACAGATGTACTGGGCCCTTCTACAATTGTCCCATTACAAGCCATAATTGCAAAAGTAAGTCATAGTTGTATAAGTATACCGAAGTGTCGTATAAGTGTTCTAATGCTGGCTATAAAGATTTACATGTACCGAACCACCATTTTCAGTGTTTCGTTGTTGGCTATCACTAGTAGGTACCTGGATTCGCCTTCTCACCACTGTATATGTATTTTGGCACACCTATATCTATTATTCCTGTTTTATAACATAGAAGTAGGTTTTGAGTAATGTAGATATTTCAACAAAACGTACAATGAAAAATCACTTTCCTACATTCAAATAGAATACTTATACTTGATTATAATTAACTTTTCTTATACCTCTTACTTAGCACTGTCAGATATAAGGATGTTCCACTCAAGGGTAAAAGTATACCGAATAGCGCTATAAGTGTTCCGTCTACGGCTTTAATGTGAAATATCATGTCACCACTATAAAGTGGTCATATGACTACTAGATATATGGGTGTGGCCTACACCACTATAGATGCACCTTGGTAAAGTTATGGTTACAGCCTTTTCTTATAATACTTAGTTAGCACTGTTAGATATATGGGTGTTCTACACAATGTTTAAAGTGTACTAAGTAGCGATATAAGTGTTCCGAGTATGGCTATAATGTGAAATATCATGTCTCCACTATAAAGTGGTCATATGACTACTAGATATTTGGATGTGACCTACACCGTCGGATCGAAGTACCCACCTGTACAACTGTCGCGTCTGTCTCCTGCCTGCGAAAGAACGTCAACCAGACCTACAAAAGGTCCACCGGATTAGAATCTCTAACATAGAACACTAACTCACAGGGCCCCACTAATGAACTCACGGGAATCGGTTTTCCAAATGGATAGCCGTAATACGCCGGAAGTCCCGTAGTCGCACCGAGACTCCGCCGGGACCCACGAACACTACAAGATAACTATCATTCGGTGGCAACTAAAGTCGCCACCAAATGTACAAAATATTGCCACCAAATGTCTATAATCACGACAAAAATTGTCGCCACAGGTTGCCGCAATAGATCCCGCCGGCGAATGAATCAGTGGCGAAATATGTATTTTGCCACTTTAAATGTAACTTTTTGTGGTTGTCGCCACGAAAAGGTATCATTCGGTGGCGACAAAATGTCGCCACTAATTTCTAGGATTTGGTGGCAACTACCTATTGCCACCAATATTCAACTTTAGGTGGCAAATATTAGTCGCCACTAAATATATCATTTAATGGCAAATATTTGTCGCCACTAAATGTGTTTCATTTGGTGGCAAATATATGCCGCCACTAAATGTGTTTCATTTGTCAAATACATGTCGCCACTAAATGTAACATTTGGCGGCAAAAATTTGTCGCCACTAAATATAGTATTTGGTCGCGACAAATTATATTTACCTTCGGTAGTGTTATTTTTTGCCACCAAATGTTCATGTACAAATATATATGAATAAAATAACAAAAATTATAGGCAAAAACACATTCAAACCCTCCAACATAATAAATCACTTCAAAATAATGTCATATATTAGTTTCTCCAACAATATCAACAAAAATAAAAAATAAAACAAGAATCCATTAAGTTGCCAACTAACAACACAAGTTCAATTTAGAGAAAAAAAAACTAAAAACTATTAGTCAGTCATAAAAGATAAAAAAGCATTCGAAGCCTCAGTTGATACTAGTAGATAGAACACCTTCCTCTGATCCATCTCAAAAACATCTCATTTAGACTTGGAGCATCCAAGCATATCATAATCTGCAAGTTATAAATAATTTAGAAAAATTACTCAAGAATAATTTAGCATGTTACAGAAAATGGGTTTATCCTAATTATGTTCTCTTGATATGTGTAATATCCCAGGAAATCTCATATAAGATAGGAAAAAAAAACTGGACACTGTTTTCCAAGTTGTCCTATTATCCACAGCTCCAACCTAGCTGCCAAATCATACTCTTTTTTTTTTTTCCTTACTGAAGGGGAAAATGATCACCATATCAAAAGAAGTATATTACGCTTACTCAAACATGGTTAATATGGATCTCTGGTTCAATCTGGCCACTTTATAATTCACAATCAGTTTAATATCACCAAACAGGTGCAAATTTTTGCAACTTAATATTAATAATACCTATCCAATGAGCTCTTCATGTATGGTAAGTCCTACACCTTTCCAATGAGCTCTTCATGTATGGTAAGTCCTACACCTCCAATTCTCTGAACACTTGCGCTTAGCTCATCCAATTCCTCATCTTGTTGCCTGCAGGTCAAGTTAGCTTGGCTTTTTAATAAGCAATCATAAAATGTGAGCTGTCAATCTTCAAGTAATAGTAGTCATAAAGCCCATGAAGTACTCGAGTCCCTAAAACCAAATATATTCTTTTCAATCAAGGACATATGCAGTATGCATGAATATACTCATGAAATATCTGTTGAAACATTAGAATGTAAATTGCCCTTTTTTCCTTAATTAGTAAAATCAATTCATATACCATCTAGCAGCAGTTTAATCTTCAAGGTTTAAATATAATATGCAGAAGGCATATATTGCATGGGATAATATATTCCACAATATGAAAAGCAAATTACCTTGTAATGAAAGCACTTGATCAAACAGACTGCTGTTCAAATTTTTAATTTGAGATTTTCTTTATTAAATGACATCTGAAGAGCACTGTTTCTATTTACATTGATGTAATTGATTTGACGTTCATTTTCATAAAATTAAAGTCACACGAGGTAAATTGATGATATAAGCCATTCTTTTATCTTACATGTCAAAAAGAGAACAAATTATGGGACGAGGCAGAGTGCTAGACTTGATATGGTTCAATAAACTCTTTCTCAACTAATTTCCAGCCAATCAAAAGGTACTGAGAGATGAAAAACAGGTTACTTTATTAGAAGCAGCTGCCGATCTGATTCTGAAGAGAAAAAATCATCGTTGTCTTCGGCTCCATAGTGGTTAGATCTTCCTGCTTGAGAATCATGCCCACATGGAAGACCCGTTAGGTCTTGGCGCAAACCAGTGATTAGACTGCTCTTCTCCTTTCCAGCTTCAACATTTCTCCTCACAGTACGCACCTAGGTATTTCCTAACTATATTAGAACATGCTAATTGACCAAAATCAAGTATAACCAAAAAAGGAAAAAGGAGACAAAAGACAGTAGTAGTTGTCTTTATTATGTCTTAGCATTACAACTTGTGCATATCAATGTGGAACAATGAAAATTAATAATGAAATAATTTTACAATACCTAGTTGTGAGCAGTGCTAGTCCAGTTTCTCTGTTTTCCAAGTTCAACTTCGTCAAGTCCACATATAATAAGCTGGATCTCTGGCAGCGACTGAAATTGCCTTGTCCAGTTCATCCACCTTTTCGCAGAAAAAAGTAAAATCTAAACAGAATGAAATGTAGAACCTCAAACGATTATGAAGTTCTTAGTTGGGTTTTAAATAGCCATGCATCATTCCAACCAGAATGAGACCGACATAAAAGCACAAAAAAAAAAGAAGAAAGAAAGAAAAAGAACAATGGCACTGTTTCCACTAATGCAAAAGCTTTACTATGGTGGTCAGTCACCGCGCGTCGATAGGATAGGCAAGTTTAAACCTACTAGAATTGAAAGTATATCAGATAATTAACTTCGATGGCCTCCTTACCTGCCACTCGATGCTTTCACAACTGGAGTGTATACAGGGGTTCGTTCCCATTGGTGAGAAGTACTTTGCAGCTTATCGATCTGAAGCCAAAATATTTACAAAAGAATAGAATAAGTCATCCAGATTTACCCCAAAAATGTATAACTAATATTGCATATCAAATCATTATTGTTGAAGAGTTGCCATGCCGCTGTATCCGTATAATCTCATGATGATATACCTTATCCAAATCCATGCATTGTGTAGTTGTTCACCAATCAGTTACTTCTATATCCATTCAAATCTCTTTTTATGTTAGAAAGATGAACCAAGTTAACATTTAACATAAGCAATCACCATTTGTCTGTTTTGATCATTAAGTAGCAAGCTAATAGCTTTTATTGTCTTTTGTTGCTAATTTTGCTAACTTTGCTTTCTTCTACTTCAGTTTTCTACCTAAAGCTAATAGCTTTTATTTTTATTTTGGCCTACTGTTATCTAATTTTAATGCAGCATGACTAGTGTTCTTGTTTTCTTAAGTATTTAGATTAGAGTACCTTTTCTAAAGCCAATTGTACTATTCATGCAATTGCTAATCTGTCATTAAACCAGCTCCCAACAACCCAACAACCCAAAGTGATTGGTTTCCCAATGGAAATAAAAATGGTAAGAAAATTTGCTATGGTGACCAAAAAAAAGCAAGACTTGCTAACACAGATAAGTTATGGATATGTCATGCCAGGTAAGGAGAAAGGGAAGGATATGACAACATCATAATCTGGATAACAAAGTCATGGGCAACATTCTATTAGAAATACCTTCAAAGCATGGTTTTGATTGAGTCACAGGGACTACCAAGGTCAAAAGTTTCTTAATTATTCTGGGGCTAGGGACTTTATTCAGCATTAACTATTGAAAAGAGTAACAACAGTGGGTCGTCAAAACTGGATTACATTGTATGTTAAATAAAGAAAAGGTAATCAAGATGTCTTCCATTTTGTAGTTCCTTCATTGGCTTTATTTACCAACTAAGTTGTTGACATGTGAACGCTCAATACAGTTGACAGAACAAAAGAACACTTAAACGGGAAGATTAGCCAAGAAGTGCTTTCCCAGCTAAAAGTATCATAAAAAATAGAAAAGAGACGAAAATATGATTTATAATTTAAGAACTATTAGCATTTAGCACGAACTTTTCCCCCAAATAAACAACTCAATGCAGAACTTCTGGGACAGCATTGCGGCATAAAGAATCATTTTCCTTGTGAAGGTCCTTTTTTATCCCTATTATAAATAGAAGAAGTGTAAAACATATCAAGAGCTAAATTTTTAGATATTTGTTGGAACACATTTCTTCCGTTTAAGTTATATGCATTTTTAATTTATTAGTGATTAATTATATAATTAATATATAATTATAGACCCAGAACATTATCATTCTATTTATATAAAAAAAAAGATGCTCAAATTTATCAGTGATTAATTGCAAAGATAAATACTAATTAAGAGTTAAATGTATAGAATTAATCAGCAACAACCATGATAATGATGATCTGAAACTAAGCATGCAGTAGTTCTCATCACACGCAATATCTACTAGCATGTAGCTGGTAAAAGACAAATAAAAAGAACAGAAAATTAAACTTTCAAGTACTCATATGTGGACATCAAAGCTAGGCTTAGATTATTGTTTAATTTCATAAGTATGCGTTGATTATTAAATTAGATCATGAACTTACATAGTTCATACAAGAAAAGGAATCACAAACAAAGCATATTTAATCTACATACAGAAATAGGCGAGAGGCTCACCGGCGAGGAGATCGGCGGCGAGGAGTTAACTGGCAAGGAGATCGGCAGCGAGGGGTTCACCGGCAAGGAGATCAGTTGTAAGGGCCTCACCGGCGAGGAGATCGGCGGTGAGGGACTCACTTGAAAGGAGCTCGGCGACAAGAAGCTCCGTTTTGAAGGGCTCGTCGGAAAGGAAATTAGCGATGAGGAGCTCGTTGCATAGTCACCGGTGAGGAGCTCGTTGCCTATGTCGCCGACGAGGAGTCGCCGGTGAGGAGCTCGCCGGTGACGAGATCGCCGGCGAGGAGTTCGCCGTGACGAGCTCGCCGACGAGAGATCGTCAAAGAGGAGAGGGAGAGGTTGGGAGCGGATTTGGGAAATGGATTTTTGAGGTGGTTTGGGTTTTTCTTTTATTAGAGTAGTTGACAGGAAGAAGTAGAGGGGAGAGGCCGGGTGAGCTGAGGGAAGTAAGGATTTTTTTTTAATTTTTTAAAATTTTAAAATTAAATTAAAATATTAATTTAAATAAATTAAATTTAATTAATTGGTGGTAATTTTTTTTATTGTCATTATAGATAATCAAATAATGGCGATTTATTTTATCGTCATAATCAAATAATGGCGATTTATTTTATCGTCACCATAAATAACTAAATAGTGACAATAAAATACAAGGATTGTGCGTGAGAGACCTGCTTATGTTCCTAAATATTCACATCCTATTTTAGCTTCTTATGACTGGTTCTATTCATTCAAAACCATGTGTTATGTGATGTTTCTGCACCAGCTTTTTGGTATCCTTCTTTCAGAGTTGTATTTTTTGGTATTTGGCCTGTGATTCTTCATGTCTTGGTTATATGTTTATATCTAATCCTTCGCGGATTTAGTTGTATTGATGTTAAAAACAGATTATTCAGTGTGTATTTTTATGTTTAGCATCGAAATTTTTATTACATGATTGACTCCCAAAAAAATTAATAGAAATGATCCTTTGTTTTCCTTGTGGGTTTCTGAAAATAATAAATATTTAAGATTATTATAGATAAACCTAAAGGGGTTTTTGCATTTAGCTCCTTCAAATCTTTTTTTTCACAAATGGCTCGAGCAAATTTATATTTGCATAAATAGCCACGTCGGCCATGTTAAGTTGAAGATGGTGACCTAGTCATCATTTCTAAACATGGTGATTGAATAATCATATGTTCATATCCTCCTTATTTTTCGACTAAGGACCGATATGAAAAAAATATAAATTGGAATACGATAATTTAATTACTGGACTTAAACACAGTGATTGAATTATCGTCAAAGGGCCGTGTTCACATCCTCTTTATTCTTTGACCAAGGGTCGAGTGAATTAAAGGAACACATTAAAAACATAAGGGATCCGATAATTCAATTACCGTATTTAAACAGAGTAATTGGATTATCATCCAAGGGCCGATATTCACATCCTCCTTATTCTTCGATCAAGGAAGAAGTGAATTAAAGGAACATGTTAAAAACACAAAAAAGAATACGGTAATTTCATTACCATATGTAAACACAGTGACTAAATTATCGTGTTTAACTTAAAAACGCCTACATAGTCCTTTCATGTCCAACGTGATGCCCGAGTGGTAGGAAGAGGCCATTTTTGCAAATAAAATTTATTGGGCTAGTAGTAAAAACACAGAATTTTGAGGGGGCGAAATGTTAAATAACAAACAACTTAACTAATTTTGTCGTGACTCGATACCAAAAGCGGCAAAAGGTCCGGCCCGAAGATTGAAATAAAAAACCTTGGACCAGTGCTCCGGTCTAGACCGGGCATGTTGAACCTAGTCCGTATCCGGCCCATCCGGCCGGTTGAAAATATATAATGAACTGCCTAAATTAAAAAAAAAAACAAAAAATAAGTCACCTCTAGGGGCGGCAATCCAGCTCGCGTTCGGCTCGAGATCGAATCGCTCATTTAGTAAACAAGTCGAACACGAGCTGAAATTTTTAGCTCATTTAATGAATGAGCTGAACGCGAGCTGAGGTCAGCTCGCTCTTATTCGGCTCGTTAACAGCTTGAATATATAAATTTTTTATATTTGTATAATTTATTTAATTTATATTTATATATATAAATAAATAATTATATATAACATATATATATATATATATATATATATAGAGCAGGGCTGCTGTGCTCTCAGGAGCACGGAGGCCCACGGAGGCCTCCGTGCTCCTGAGCCGTTTTCGATGATGGAATTTTCGAATTGACGATCGGCTCCGTTAGACTTGATCTAGCGCATTTGAAGTTTCTAGAAAATAATTTTTGCGATTTTTCGATATCATTTACCTAGTGATCGAAAGGATTCAAAATCAATAATTTTTAACGGCTGAAAATAAAAATCCTATAAAAAGTGGTGATATAGCACTAAAATTTTCGATCAGAAATATAGATCTTGTTGTAGATAGTATAAAGAATTTTCTATCAAAATTTCATCTGATTTGAATACTTCTACACCGTTAAACTTGAAAACGG
>NC_033631.1:5515617-5520633 GCF_001540865.1 Ananas comosus | reverse complement strand
TTCCCGCGGAGCTCGTCGAGAGGATCGCCGGGCTAAGGTTAGGTTAATCTTCGTTTATAGATTTAGATTGCGATTTAATTTTGGGTTAATTGTATAGAGGTCCCTGTAAACATTGTAAATAGATCAAAGTTTAATAGATAAGATTTTATAAATTTATGTTTTTTTTATATATCCAATCTAATTCATTTAGGTACATTTTCGATCGGAGATAAAGAGAACGCAAATTTTTTACTCGAGAATAGTAGTTCTCGGGTATATAAAATAAGCTAGTATAATTATTCTCACCAACACCTTCATTTTTTATATATAACTATCCACTATTTTTCTTATTTTATATTATCTATCCAAACGCTCTTTTTTTTATTTCGGGATCAATCCAATTTTCATTCAAACGCTATTTTTCTTATCCCTCTATTAAACAAGCCGAACAAAAGCCCGGCCCAGCTCGTTCGGCTCGTTGACGCCCCTATTCACCTCCCCTTCTTCTTCCTCTCGAGTTTTCAGAACCCTTATTCCGCGAGTTTCCAAAACGAATTTTTTTTATAAATAATCTTATTAATTTTTATAATTATAAAAATAATTTTGTTAAAAAAATAATTATAAAAATTGACCTCTAAATGCGGTGAATGATTCACCGCATTTATAACTTCTCATTAGGAGTAGAAAAGAAATAAAAGCGGTAAACCATTCACCGCTTTTATCATTGTAAAAATATAGAAAAAAGTGAGAAAAAATAAAGAAAGCAGTGAATAGTTCACCGCTTTTAAAAGCGGTGAATGATTCACCGCTTTCATAAGACTACATTTATAAATAAAAATTTAACAGATTTAATTTTAGAATAAATGTGTAGAAAAAGACTATTGCACTAAAAAGCTCTTCCAAAACCCTAGCGCCGCCCCTCCAGCAGAGCCACCACCTCCGCCACCATGAAGCTCGACGTAGACGCGCTGAGGTACCTCTCCAAGGACGATTTCAGGGTCCTCACAGCCGTGGAGATGGGTATGAGGAACGTACGTATATCTATCCCTCCTCCTCCTCCTCCTCCTCCTCCTTTCTCAGTCTCTCTCTCTCTCGTGATCTCTAATTCTACCTCTTCAATTCAATTTGGAGTAAACGAGAGAATTCATCTTGTTTAACGCTCGGTTTCAGCACGAGATCGTTCCCGCGGAGCTCGTCGAGAGGATCGCCGGGCTAAGGTTAGGTTAATCTTCGTTTATAGATTTAGATTGCGATTTAATTTTGGGTTAATTGTATAGAGGTCCCTGTAAACATTGTAAATATATTCCTACAATTATCAACTTTCTTATGTTATTATATTTTCAAATATGTCCCTGCTGTTAGGATCCATAAGAAAAATTTAGTTAAAAATACTTAATCTTGATTAGTTAGTAAGAAAAATTTAGTTAAAAATACTTAATCTTGATTAGTTAATGAGGTAAATTGATATTTTTACCCCTCTTATATTATACCTTATTCTCTCAATCGAAACCCTAGTAATGGAAACTCTTCTCTCTCTTCCTCTCTCTCCTTCATGCTAGTTTCGAACCCGTAACTAGAATTTCTCCGTCCTTATTTATCCATGACGTTTGTTGCTTAGCCTAATGTGTGTTGTTTTCCTATTCAATTTCCTCTATAATTTTTTTTTATTTTATTAAAAAAAAAGTTTAGGAGAAAAAAAGTGAGAGAAGAGGATGCAACAATTGTGGATTGGGTTTGGTTTTAAAGAAGAAGAAGAAGATGAGGAAGAAGATTACCATTGAAAATTTTGTAGGGATAAAAGTTAAAAGTTAAACTTTGCAGGGATATATTTGCTATTTAATATGTTTACAGCGAGCTGTATGCAATTAACCCTTTAGTTTTTATAATAATTATGATTTTTTTGTGCTAAATATATGCTAAATTATGTTACTTTCTTGTGTTTTAAAGACATGGGGGAACGTCTAAGGTGCTGAGGAATCTGCTGAAGCACAAACTGGTGCATCATGATTCATCAAAGTGTGAGTAGTTTAAGGCCTATTTACTGGTTCTTGTAATTGTAAGTAGCTCCAAAATTGCATCTTGGGTGCTGTTCTGAGTGAAATTTTTTTTTTATTTGCAATTTAGATGATGGGTTTCGGCTCACCTATCTTGGGTACGATTTCCTCGCAATCAAGACCCTTGTCAATCGCGGTGTATTTGCTGCCGTAGGCCGTCAAATTGGTGTTGGAAAGGAGTCGGGTATGCCTTTTTTTTTGGAACTTTTATTTCATTATATTTTCCAGAGTTTCTGCTTTATGGTTCCTTTTCCTTTCGAGTTTAATTGTCCTATGAGTCCTTGATACTACACTAATCACAATTAGGTGTGTAAATTTTGTATTATGGTACACTTGTAGAGCTCCCATTAAATTTCTCTGTTGAAACTAACAAATATTTTCACGTGTTCTATTGTAATACCGCGTAAGTGATTGTTCAGCCCCTCTCTCTATTTATTACAGTCGGTCTTGTTTTGTGTGGTGGCTACTTGGATATTTTCCATCCATTCTAATAGAGAAATTCAACATAAGGGTGAAGATTAAAGGGAACGTATTAATTAGGGACCAGATAGTAAAAATTGAATATGTCGAAAACTAGATTGAAACTTCACGAGGAGGTTGGGCACTAGTGCCATTCTATCATGCTTGTAGGTAATGCGCCTCTTTGTGATTACAGATATATTTGAGGTTGCCACGGAAGATGGGACGGTTCTCGCGATGAAGCTGCATAGGCTGGGTAGGGTCTCTTTCAGGGCCGTCAAGTCTAAGCGAGACTATTTGGTNAGTTTTTACTTATATTCGAATCAAACGAATCCTTAACTTAGTATTTGTTGGTCAACTTGTGAACCGGCTCATGCACAAGCTGAATTTTTCAGCTCCATACTTTAATGAGCCGGCTCGGCTCGTCTATTAAACAAGCCGAACAAGAGCCCGGCCCAGCTCGTTCGGCTCGTTGACGCCCCTGTTCACCTCCCCTTCTTCTCATAGTTAGTTAATTCGCGAATTATTTGTGAATTATTTGCGAATTTTTGAAATGCCGAATTAAACACCCGTTTTCGAAGTTTTGTCAAAAATTCGAAATAATTCGTGATTTTTTGAGCAAAAATAATTATTCGCGAATAAAACGGGATTCGCGAATAATTCGGCCTAAAAAAACGGCCCTCTTGCTTGCGACTGTGAGCGGACTTGTGGGCCTCGCGGTGGCCCAAAACAGGAAAAAGAACCTTTCGCCCAAAAGAAATAAAAGAAAAAAGAAAAGAAAGGATTTCTGAAAACCATCGCCCCCCTCCCACGAGGCGACGACTCCCACGCTCCCACCCCCACCCCTCCCAAAAAAAGGTTTGCCCTAACTTCTCACTCCTGCGGCGGTGCGGCCCTGCCATTGACCCCTGCGGCGGTCTCCCTCTTCCCTTCCGGCCGCTCGCCGAACGCCATCGGAAGCCCTCCTCTTCAGGAATCGAAGATCGAAGATCGGGTTCTTCACTCTTCAGGAATCGAAACCCTCCTCGTCGCCTCTTCCTCTTCCGCTTCCGCTTCCTCTCCCGCTTCCGCTATCCAACGATAGATCAGTAACCGGGTGGTTCTTTACAAACCCAAGTAGGTACGTTTTGAGTTTTTTTCATTCTTCAAAGAAAAAGTTGGAAGCTTTTAGTCATCTGATGGATTGTTTTATACACAAGTGGCTGAGTGCTTAATTGAATGTGTCCATTCTCTGTTATGCACAAAGAAGACCCAAACATAGTGCTAAATAAATAATCTTAATTAACTTTGGGACCAGGAACTTGTTACGATCCTGACCCTTTCGCAACCCGATACTAATCGTAGGAAGGCGAAATGGAATGATGTATCGCTTACCTGATCTGATTCTTTGATCCGATGAAGTTGCGCACAGAGGATCGAAGAAGAAGAGATGATGGGATTCAAAATTTGACTGAATCCAGACCCGTTGGTATCAGTGGAAGAGCTAGAGGAGCAAGAATAGATCTGAGATGAGGAGTGAGATGGGGAAGAAGAAGAAGAAGAATGGAGAAGAGTGGGGAAGAGGAGAGGATTGGGGAGAATTGGGGAATTTTTATTCAAATTTCTCATAGTTTGTTACAGGCGTGAGTTGCTACTTATACTCCTCAGCGTGAGGATCAAAATGTAAGAATTACAATGGCGAGGGTTAAACTGTAATTGTAATTACACTCAGTGGACTATAGTGGGCCTAATCCTGGCTTGGGCTGGGCTCCTTCACTGGCTTCAGCTCAACCGTCTCTCTCTAAACCTTCCGGATTCGGGTCGGTGTCACAGAGTAAGAGTTAAGCGGAACCATTACCCGCTATGGCTCCACACTGTTCCAGAGATGGCCCGTCACCCATTAGCTGATCCAGAGTTCGGAGTCGGGCGCGGTGATGCTACAGTGAGGTAACACGAACCCATTGCCCGATAACCCTTCTTCTATAGATTTCGCCGCCGCGCCACTGTTCTTCTTCACCTTCGATCCTCTCGCGTCTCACCCTTCTACTCCGCCTACTTACCCTACTCTTCTATCTGATGCAATGGTCGTAACAGAACTCTTGTATTATACCTAATCAATTTCATGATCTTTGTCGACACTTGCAAAAGGAAATTTTGTTGTGGTCTTTCATGGACCATTGACTCACTGGGATTTCTACTTAATTTTTAAAACATAACTTTGGGACCAGGTACTAATTGAGTTTTCATTCTTCAAAGCAAAAGTTGGAAGCTTTTACATTTAAATATGGACTATCTTGATCAATTATTTGCTTAATTATTTATTTATTTTGAGGAATAATATAGTTTACTTTTTTTTTTTACTTAATTAGTTTAATTTTATAGCTTTTTATTCTTATATTTTTTAAAAAATATGAGTATTTATGCTAATAGCATAAATTTTGAGAGGAAAAAAATTTAATTTAATAGCCGAATTTTTTATCCCGAATTTTTAATTGGTGAACGTATAATATCCGTATAAATCACGTATCCGAATAATTGGCGAATC
>NC_033631.1:5274252-5514120 GCF_001540865.1 Ananas comosus | reverse complement strand
AAGAGCACACACCTTTATGCTGCAAAAGATAGAGAAATGAGATTCAAAATGTCTAAAAGAGTTATATTTCAATTATTTGTGAAGTTGAACTTGTAGTGGGACGTTAAAATATTCTAGCATAAGTGAGAGGTGGCCGGTGCTGGTTTGCGACTCAAAATATCTATCTTACTATATACTTGGAATTGAGAATCTGTATAAATTGATGCTGAATCTATCCACTAATTGGGTGCACTATATAAATTATTTTAGTTTCACTGTCTTTGGTAGTATACATCAATGCTCTCATTTGACTGTTGAGAATTGTTGCAATAAGAAGTGATTATTTGTGATAAATACGCTTAGACTAGAGTGTTTCCAACAAAACTTGTAACTTTCGATCGGGAGGTTTTCTAGTTCAATCATACTGAAAAAACTGATGCTATGTTCCTTTCCTATTTTGATACCTCCTGATGTTACAGTACTTTTTTTTTTTTCCCTCTTTGTTTTTCAGCAAGTTAAAAGCTCATATTGCAATGATGAAGACAGAGTGGAGGAAAATCTAGATTCATGTAATGTGAAAGTTGTCAGGGAGAACGAACCTACGGCATCAGGAGAGCAGGTACTTTTATCTACTCTCTCTCTCTCGCGTGCGCGCGCGTGCTTGCTCTTGCTCTCACGCTCTTGCTATCTATTTCAATTTCAATTTTAATCTGTTTCTCTCTGTAAGGGAATTATGGTGTAGCGTGAGCCTTAGCTAAGGGTTATCTTTCAGTGCATGCAGATCTTTAATATTTTGTTTGTATTTTTCATTTTTTGTGCTACCTACCCTAGGCTTGGTTTTGTGCATGAAGCTGTTACTGACATGAATTCGCACGTGTACTGCTGTTGTCAAATACATGACGAGGCTTCAAAATTAGGGCCCATCTATGGTCCTCATAAGAGGACATGAATATTGTCTTTGGATCAAATGCTATTCACCCCCACTAAAGCATCCAAGAGCTAAAAAGTTGGGAGGACACACTATTCATGTCCTCATGAAAGGATAGTAACATTGGCATAAAATATAGATCTTTATGATTTATGCTAGTAAAACCCTTCACAGACAACGATCTTCAGATGCTTGATACTTTTGTTAAGTCTAGGAAAAATCTTTTATTGGATGGTTAATTTGTATTTTATTTTTCAATTCATGAGTAATGGACCTCAAAATCAAGAGATTCCTGTTGGTAGACGGTGGGAATAGTTTAGCTCGGAAGTAGGGCTGGCAAATGAGCGAGCCGGCTCGTGTTCGACTCGCATTCGACTCGATATTTGGCTCGCTCGAGCTCGACTCGAAATTAAATGAGCCGAGCTTGAGCAAAAAAAAAGGCTCGAAATTCATTTCAAGCCGAGCTTGAGTATTACTCGGCTCGTTTGAATTAGGCTCGAAAAGCTCGAAAAGCTCGAATATATATATATATATATATATATATATATATATATATATATATATATATATATAATAGAGCATACTGCTATCGAAAGTATATGAGATATGGTGCTTTCGATTTTTTATTCTTAGATCATCCCTTTTAATCGTTTCTTATTTGAATTATATCATTATTATTACCTTGTAGGGACCACTTAATCGCTAAAGTATTATTTATCCAGGGAGACGCGCAATCCATCGCCAACCATCAATTTTATAATCAAAGAGTCAAAAATCAAAAACATTAATCTCATTTTTCGATTAGCAGGCAGTAGTGTCTACCACTCTCTCTCTCTCTAATAATTATATATTAAAAAATATTATGATATAGATTGATGGTTAATGGTAATATATAGCCTGATGTGAATAATCTATGAGTTTAGTTAAAATCGGCAATGTTGTTGCGCCATAAAAACAAACCCAATAGAACAATAAAAGAGCAAAATATTTGGACTAAATTTATATATTTTGCCTTCTTTCTTTGTCTTTCTTTCGTCACAGGCTCCTAAATTTTCATTATTTTTCTCTTTCTTTTTTCTGTCTCTCACCTATATGGCATCAAGCAAGCCCTCTAATTACCAAGTAACATCAATAATCCCGCGTTGCCTACTGGCTATTAATGTGGACTGTTGAGAAATATACAGAATATTCTTAAATAAAAATTATCTAATTCAGTAGATAAAAATTTTTAATTTATTTAGTGATTATATTGATAGTTAATCAATATTATTAATATTTATTTTTTTTGACTGCTAAATGAAAATGAATTATGAGATTGAAGCCGAAGAGAAAAGCATGTGTGACGAAAAATTAGGATATTCAATTATAAATTATAATTTTTTTTCATATGTTAATACAATATATATTTATATATATTTGTACTTGAAAATATTAGACTATATTTTTGTATCAAATATAAATAATGTTCTAATACAATTAAACTATTGATCGTATAATGGTTAGAATTTCAAGCGCCGTTTAGGCGCTTCGAGCTCGCTCGGGATTTGGAAATAGGCTCGCTCGAGCTCGGCGTCGAATTTAATTTCAATCCAAAGTTGAGCGTTAATTTAGGTGCTCGAAATTAATTTCAAGCCGAATTTGATGCGAGTTAACTAGCTCGAGCTCGCGGCTCGATCCATCCCCTACTTCGGTAAAGGTATTGGTGTTATCAGTCATGAATTTAGATTGCTTTTCTTGAGTTTTATCTTTTTATGATGGTGCGATGCCCTTTTTTTTTGGGTAAAAGATTTAATGTAAAGGATGTGCCCAAACTTGTCACTTTGTTCATGTGGCTTCTACGAACTATTCTTTTCTAAGTAGGTCGGCAATTTTTTTCCCCTCTCCTCCAGGAAGATAGCAATGATTTGGATAATTCAGATGATGATGACGATGGAAGTGGTGATGCCGAACTAGTTAAGCGCCTCAACAAGCAGAGAAAGCGAGCTGTTGCCGCCGCACGTGGGAGAAGGGCTTTGGCCTCGAGAAACTCTTACAAGGACAAAGGGGGTAAGTCGTCTCACAACTCGAAAATCCAAAAGCAGGTTTCCAAGTGGTGATGATGACTGCAGAGCTGATGATCATGGAGCTGAACAAATTGATCGGTTTAGGGTTAAACCGAAGTTTCTGAGATCCTCGATAAAAATAAGCGGGACCACGATTTTGCAGGCTCAAGCATAAATGTTTAATCCCCTTGTACAGAAAAATTTTGGTGAGTGAGCAGTTCCTGTTTATCTTTCTTCTGTTTCACCCCTCCCTCTGTGAAATGAGTAAAAGGCATCCACAAATTGTGATATTTATGTTGCAAGTCTTAATCACCTGTATTCCCAGTTTTGGAAATTTAATTATCTTTGCAATGGCGTTTATGCCTTGCGTATGAATTTGTTTTGTGCTGAATATATTCAGTTCTTTTGAGGCCATATTCATTGAAGCAACATAATTACTTATTGAAGGTTCCTTCCAGATTTGGATTTGGGTATTTTGAGTTCTCTTTGGGCGAAACTTTGGTCCTCAATATTTAAACCTTGAATTTCATCTAGAAATAAAGTTATTAATGCCTTTTCAAAGAGTTCCACAAATTATGCTTATGTAATCAGAATATGCTAGCACAACAAATGACACAGAAAAAGGCCTTTTTTTTTTTTTTAATTTAGCCCACTGACAAATTTTTATTTTAAAAATAATTTTATCAAAATTTGATTTGCAAAAATAATGTTGCTCCTGCCACGCAGGCGTCACATCAGTACTACACAGGCAGGATTGAGATCAGTGTGTTAAGTTGAATATGATGAACTATTCACCGTGTTCAAACACGATGAACCATTCACCGTGTTCAAACACAATGAACCCTTCATCGTGTTCGAACACGGTAAATGATTTATCGTGTTTCATATTTATATTTCTTTTCTTCTCTTTTAGGGATGTCAACGGGTTGGGTTTGGATTGGATTTTAAAAAATCCGAAATCGAATCCGAAAATCAAATTAAAATCCGAACACGAATCCGAGCCCTACGACTTTTAAAAATCCATACCCATATCCATATATTAAAGTTATATGGGTATGAATTTTTGAAACCCACCGGGTTCGAAAATCCAAACCCGACCCATTGACATCCCTAAAAGAGAAGAAAAGGAATATATATATAAAATACGAAATACGGTGAATGATTTACTGTGTTCAACTTAACACACTAGTCCCAGCCTTGCTCGCGTGACGCTGAAGTTGTACCTGCGTGGCAGGGTCAGGACTATTTTTGCAAATTAAATTTTAACAGAATTATTTTTAAAATAAAATTTTTTCAGGGGACCATTTGCCAAAAAAGCCCCACAGAAAATTAAGTTCATTCATACAACATGTGGGACATATAATCTGCCCAATTGATACGAAACTCGAATTATCCTTTTCTCCCCCCTTTTTTTCTCTGATTTTATTGTACAGATAAGTACAGCAAACTCAACCGACCTGGTTAACTCTCATTGCCAAAGGTATAAATACTGAATCCTGATGCCCTCAAATTTCTTTCAAACACCCTCCTCTGTTTTCTTTCTTTTTCTTTTTTTTTTGTCCCGGTGATTCGGTCAGCAATTGATAATTATAGTAACATCCCTTAATTATGATTGGCGATTCGTCCACCTTCGAAGTAGCTTTGTTAGTCCATCCCAGAAAAGGGTAGCTGCGTCAACTCAGACTTCAGAGAGCTTTTTCTTGAGATCCTTCAACGCATCGACTACATCGCAGCCCAGATTATGCTGAAGCAGTTTCCCTTGCACCGAAGTTGACCTGCAAGTTGAACGAGAGAATTTTCTTTAGAAAAATTTTATGTACTTTTGAAAAGCAACTGCTGAAAAACCAGAAGTGCTTCTAATCGAAGACCAACAGCATGATTCGAAATGAAGAATGTGCGAATCGCTCGTAAAAGAATGGTTTATTGGTAAAATGCATTATGGAGTTCCTAAGATTAAAAGTAATGAAATATTCAACATCATGTGGCAAAAAATCAACGCATGTGGAAGAAAATTTAGCCAAAAGTTAAAAGTAGGACTACTAAGGGTATGTAAGACTGGTGTTCACTGAGAAGTGGATCATATAAAAAAGCTATATCCCATCTGTTTCTTTCAGTTCTTTTTTTCTTTTTCCCCCTTTTTGCACCTCCTGTGATTTCCCCTCAAGCCTTCTCACTTTCTGCTCATAAAATACTGAAGTCGGTTTTTGTATAAAATATGTTCATATTTTCACCAAAAAAGAAACTTTTTGTTTTCGCCTACCTAACAAACCGTAATAATCTATGTAGAAATTTTCTGAGATATAATTCATCTAACTACAAATGTAATGCTAAACCAAATCATAACATTGAAGAACAACATAAAAAAAAAACTATCTCAAACCTGTTGTTTGTTAAGCACATTTTGAAACTCTTTTTCCGAAGCCTTTATCTGCAAAACCAAGAGAAAAGTTAGTGCTAGTTTGACAGAGGAAAATATGACGTATGTAACGTAGAAACAAACATTGTCACGCTCCAATCCCCGCCAATTTGGTCGGGTTCGGGTCACGTCAACAGACGCCGAACGGACAGAACCTCCCCTGTCCGCCCAAGGCTCTAACAACATGTATAGATAGGCAATCAAAAAGATTTGCATATGTAATACAAGGTTTGCTCGAGGGCAAGCAACAACGGAAGCGAAAGCTGTAAAGCTAAAATATACATCATACATGATATTTGATTAAATTTAAACCAAATACAAGTAAATAAAACTATTACATTCTTTCATTCATTCATCATTTCTTTTTACATTAGCCATCCACCAAAATATTACATGATTGTTTACAACTTTTACAATTCTCTAAATCAACAAAAGCAGTTGATACA
Organism: Ananas comosus; assembly: GCF_001540865.1. NCBI lineage: Eukaryota > Viridiplantae > Streptophyta > Magnoliopsida > Poales > Bromeliaceae > Ananas > Ananas comosus. The sequence continues at coordinate 5,508,309 of NC_033631.1, read as the reverse complement.
TGTATAACAGAAGGAATGACTAAATGCAAAATATAAAAGGTCCCGGTGGCCGCTATCTACGGCGCTAAACCCTTGCCTCGGTCCTCCGCCGCCCCGCTCGTACTAGGACCTGTAGGGTTAGTGGTAATGAGAACTTGAACATAGTTCCCAGTGGGTTCGGCAACGGACCTCGCCGACTTACCCACTAGGTCTATCCAGGCATAAGTATATGTCACGCCCGGTTACCAGCGGAAGCATAACCGGCACATGCACAGACCCGCCATACACCTGCAGTATATAAGGCGTCTACAAGAAGACAATTCCAAAGGAAGAAAAGATAGAAAAATCCTATCCTGATATCAGAGCAAAGTACAAGTCTACAACATTATCAACAGAACAAAGAGTAACCAATCACAAAATTTCACATCATAAAGAAATATAAAACTATAATCTCTGGATCCAGAACTCATATACATCATAGGCTACTCAAAACAAATATATACTGGTAGTCTCTCTATACACAGGGACATCACCCTCGGCTGAAGCCCGAGCAACAAGGTGATCACTAACATGCTCCAATGCTATATCTAGCTAGACGTGACTCCCTTGCCACGGTCCCTAGCCTCTCCTGAAGCGGGCTCTGTAAAAACAACCACACAAAGGGCGTGAGAACTATTAAACAATAGTTCCCAGTGGGTAAGTCGCCAGCCTCGGCGAATTACACCACTAGGCTCATGATGTACTGAATGAAAGTAAAAGCAGTAAGTTGCATGATATATAAGGAACATGTAAGCAACGAGATACTTTCTACAGTAATGAAATAACTGAATAAATAAAGCTTAGCTACTACAGTAAGCATAAACATAAACACGAACATAAGCCCGAATGTGTAAGTAACGGCTATACACTGTAACTGGTAATTATTTATTACTGTCAGGTGTCATTTAGTACTTTCATTTCATTCATAAGGACCTACTCAAGGTAGTCCAGCTTGCGCCGCGCCTAATGGCCCCGTGGTAGTATACACTCCCCACGGCAATCCACTTCGGCACCCAATCCCGCACGGGCGAGCAACTGTCGCGTAGGCCAACTCCGGAGTGCCGGCTTGTAGGGAGCGACCCTAACAAGCGTGTGCGAATGAGCACGATGGCAAGCAAGCAAAGTCCATAACTCGACATGTTGTAATTCTCACTAGTTAACTTGTAATGTTTCCTTTAATCGGAACTTCAATATAACAAATATTGACCATAGCTAGTGTCCACTAGAGTACTAAACATGTGAAAGTAATGCTAAATTGCATATGGCATTAGGAACTTTTCCACTATCATGGCAACATCAATATAGTCACAGAGCATGTCAATGTTCTATACTTTCGAATCATTAGTATCATAAGAATGTCATTGTTCTCTAGTTCCCAAATAAAGTCATAAAAATGTCATTGTTCTCTACTTTCTAGGAACATATAACTAGCCAACATGAACATAAAGACTTTATGCATGAATGTCCTCTACTTCCTAGAGATTTCATTTCAAGAAGTTAAACATTGTGATGACGAATTGCAAACCCTTGATCAATCACATAAGCACACAATAAGACCATTTCTATAATACATATAGAACATAGGGGAGTTTCACTTGCTCTGGTTAGGTCCGACCCACCTCGTACTAAGCCCAAATCAGTCACAAGATGTCCCAATAATCAGCTCAACAAGATCCCAATCCTGCTGAAAACAAGGTAACAAAACTGCACCGAGCCGAGTACTTACAATTCCAATTTCGGCAAAATTCTCAATTACTACAAGGTGAAAGGTTAACTCCCTGGTTTGGGCTAGTTCAATACCTCAAATTAAGCCTCCAAAAGCTCCCAAAAGCTCTTCTAAGTCAACTCAAGACAATCCGAAGCTTGATCACACTCTCGCTGCGAACAATATCAAAACAGCGTCAATATGCTTGTATATAAGCTATTATGGCAGAATTCTTGTGAAATTAGGTGTCTAACTGAAATTCCTGCTTACCTCAGGTTAGAATACCTTCTAAACCAGTCCCCACGGTCACTAATTTAGTTCAACTTGCTTAAAAACCTGCTGTGAAGATACAAATTCCAAACTGCGTCAAGTTACGCGATTAAAGTGCAAATAGCTTCGAATTAGTTTCATAAATGGCTAACTACTTTTGTCCAACCTTAAAACAACTTTTCGCTGATAAATTACAACCAAGATAACTCCTCTTCACTGCTGAAAACAGCCCCGAAGTTAGGTGGAAGCAGCGAAACCCAAAAAGCATCAAATTCCGATGCTAGTTCACAAACAAGCGAGAAGTTGAGCTATTTCTGATTCTAAAACTGAGATTTAGTTTCTCTGGGACTAACCTCACAGAGAACTCAGAGAAAAATCCTCCTCCCCACTTGCTGCAAGCTTCCTTTGAGTCGTCCAATCAGCGAGCGTCGACCGGAGCGTGAAATCGACTCGAATCGGCAGCTTTTATGTAGAGAGAGAAAATTCTTAGAGAGAGAGAGAAGAAGATATAAGAAAACCCTTCTCTGAGCTCCAGCAACTTCCACTAAGCATCCCTGGTCGAGCTGGGTCAAATAGATAAGGATTGGAATGTGAAATGACCAAAAGCCCCTTGCTGCCACGATTCTGCCAGTCTGTACCGGTACAAGGTAATGGCTGTACCGGTACAGCAAGCAGAAAACTCAGATTTTTGCCAGAGCAATGCACTTTCTCGCTTTTAACCATCCAATCACTCTCTAACTTGTTCACAAACTTGCCCAAGCCTTTTAAAACATGCAGGATAGATCCACACATCATTCCTCACACTTGAACTTCGCAATTTGCAAAGTTTAGTGTATTACAATATAACAAAGGAAAGAAAAGTAACCATTTCTAATGTAACTAATGCTATGCCTGCAGAAAACAAGTCAGTGGACAGATATATAATCAATGCAATGATGATAATGCATGCATGCTCAATTCACAAGATACTTTGGCCTTTATACCCAATCTCACCGGTTAACCGTGTTAACCACAAGTAACTCACAACCCAAATCCCTTAATAACGGGGGACTCGAACCTCCCTGGGGATCGTCTGCTGGGGGATTACACCAAGCCCAGTGGTGACCGACTCCGGAGCGCACCGCTTGAGGGGGAGCTACCGCCCTCCAAGCATAAGACTTATCGTGAGTGTCGATCCAATTCCCAACTTGGGAAAGCATAGCCACAATTACCATATTCATGATAGGTTTTCTACCTATTGTCCATATTCCTTTCTAGTCATTCTTGTCACGATGTCACAATGTCAAAGGTTAAACCTATGTTTAACAATCACTAGTTCATGCCAATCCATGTCTCTAATGTTCATATCACCCTTGTTTACTATAGTCAAGGTCCAATCCTCTCAATCACACATGTCATAGGGTTTACATACATGTCTCCTATGGTTCCTTTTTCAATCATTTTAATCAACTATTTTAGAAGCAAGATATTAAAATTTAACCATCAATCACATGTAAACTATCCTAATATGCATGAATGGAATCTAAATACATATATGCTCAACAAAGGTGAAAATAAACATAGAAGGGAATCCGATGATTCCGGGGTGCACCCCCCACCTTTTGAAGTAGAAGATGAGGTTCGCGAAGTTTCCTCGGCTTTACGAACTCCAAGTCCAAGCCCTATAGCCAAATAGTGCCAAATTAGGCTCTATATACACTAACTATTTTTAAACATTTTCGTATACTATAACGGAGTTGCCCCACGCGTTTAGGACACCCCCAATTAGGTTTCTACGGGTTCAATTTGTCCCCGAAAAATCCTAGGGCGAAAGCCCCAAATTTGAGCTTTAACCAAACCCTAAAGGGTTAGCTTAAGGATTGATCTCATTGCTAAGTTAAAAATGGTTTAGAAACACCCAAGAAGCATTCTAATACCATCACAAAGCCATTCTACCCATCCCTAGGGCATCCACTTGGTGCCCTAGTGATCCACCATGAGAGCACTATGGAAACTCAAGTTTTCATGTGTTCTAAGGCAAATAGAGGGTTTCTAAGCTTTTAAAGAGATCAAAACCCAAAGATCCATGGTCTAAAACCAAACCCTAGACTCATTTGCACTTGAGACTCACCTTAGCCCAAGGCTCCACCAAGTTTTTCTTGTAGGAGAGCTTGTAGAGCCCACCTAAGCCACCAAAATCACCTTCTCTAGCTTCTTCTCTACCTTCTCCAAGCCCTAGTCCTTGCTTTCTAGAGAGAGAAAGAGAGGAAATGAAAGAGAGAAGAGGGAATGGTGTTTCTGTGAAAGGGGGCAGGAAATAAGCCATATTACATGTTACACAATTGCAAATAGGCCCCCGTACTTCTTCCCTGTCGCAGACTTCACGGTTGCTGCCAGACCGGCTTGTACCGGTACACGGGTTTCTTGTACCGGTACAAGGCCTTACAGTGAGCCAAACCCAAGAGCTCGGTCTCTCGGTCGCGTCGGGTTTGTACCGGTACAAGGGGACCTTGTACTGGTATAGCACCGGAGCCCTCCAGCCGCAGCCTGCGATGGTTGTACCGGTACAACCATCACCCTTGTACCGGTACAACAGCCCCAGAATGCTGTTTTTTGCTCTTCTTCGGCCCTACTTCGCACCGGTTGATGCTAAAAGCATTCTAAGTCTTCCCAAACTCATTTTTAGCCCTTCCAACACTATTGGAATGCTAAGAGGAACTTGTCCATCATTTTCTTTCGACGCTTTAACCAATTTGGTCAAAGTTCGATTATCGTTTCGGGATTTCAATCCGTTACAAACATAATGATAAAATGCGTGCGTTGGACATGTGAAAAATCGAAAGTGCACATTAATAAGCATTAAGGTATTCAATGAGATTCACAATGAGAACAATATAAAAGTTTATGAAGATAGGAGCTCAAAGTAAGAAAGTAGCCATGTAAATAGAAACAAAATAATCCACAATTAACAACTTCAAAGCACACTAGATCATTCCACAACTATGGATCCCCGAAAAAGTGAAACCATGAAACCATGCTTCAGAATATTAACTTTTAGAGGCCAATGATCCGTAATTACAACCTGAAGTTTGTGAAAGCAAACTATGTAGGATTCGTCTGTATGAATAATGGGCCATCTAATGTCTCGAATCGATATCATGGTATCATAATGATTGGTATGCCTATTTCAAGAAGTAGATGGTGAGAGGTTGCAGATGTACAAATTTGAGGCGCAGATGTCCAAGGACTCGGTAAAATTTGCATTATGATGGAGTGAGTAAGGAATATGATGAATGAATGAATGAAAGGAATAACAGTGAAGACACATATACTAAAGAAATTGAAAGCTATATAATTTTCGATTTTTCATTATCTGTTCATTTTAGATGAAAAAGAGAGAAAAGACTAAACGACTTTAATGCATGGCTTGAGATGAGAGAGCTGACTCTATAATTAAATTAGATTAGCAAGGCTATAACTAACCTCTGATACTAATGCTTTGCAGCTCCACACATAAGCACCCTAGAAGATGCATAGCGCAGATTAATCAACAAGGATATTCTGATCATCGCAGTGTATAACAACAGAAGTCAAACCTTTTGGAAAAAAAATAAAGAGGACCATAATATATGATGGCATAAAACGTGTCAATAATCAGTTCATTAGTTTTTGTACTTGAAGATGATTTCATATACTCTACATGCTGGCACGGAACTAGATAAGCTGGTGAACTTTTAAACAGCAGAATATAATAAAAATTTACAGCAGATAGCCAATAACTTGACATTGTAAATATCGCCAATTATTAGTCGCTGCTCACTAGAGAAATTTAGAAAATCCTTTGCTTGATTAAAAATACTTCAAGATTTCGAACTAATTATAATAAATCGTGACTGCAAGCCTCACAAGAGAGAGTTACTCATAGACAAAGTATGAATTTCAAACTTTCTATGCTATCTTTGTGCAGCTGCTTATGTCCTTTTTTTTCTTTTCTCTCTCTCAATCAAAGACGCCTTACAACCAGTTACCCATCAAAACAACGTCTCACTGAAAGTTCGCAAGGGATGGAGAGGACCACAATTCATCAAGATGGTCAGTTCTGTTTTAAATTCTATTCATCTGGTAATGGAATTTAAGAATTGTTGTAGAACCTAAATCTTAATTAAGAGTTCGGAAAAAAAATGATTGTAAAAAACCCCTAGTATTTAGTGCAGTAAATATAGTTGTAATTAAATCTAATGGTGTAATATATTGATATCAATGCATTTCCATAATATTGTCTCATATCTTCAATGTCTTATGGCAAGAATCAATGACCTATCTTAACGTAAGCATATAAAACGCTAAACTGCTAGAAGTAGGCACATCAAGTGGAAACTTGTAAGTTTGCAAGTTTTTGAAATATAGTCAGAAAATTATGTACTGCTCCATATGCTGCTTGTTGCTGACATACATCGGATGTGACAACCCAAACTTTTGGACAACCATCCACTCTCAGAGCTACAACCTGTATACGTGCATAAATTTGAAAGCCACTGAACATTTTAAAGAAAAGATACTAATCACATTTAAGAGCTGATACTTATTCTGCACATCAATGTAAGTTTTGCAAAATATAGAAGATAAAATCAGATTAATGTTCAACCACGTCAACAATCACTTACCTCCTTTTCAATCCAAGCATCAGCACATGTCTCACCTGAGAAAACTACATCAACACTGTCCCATTAAGCAAAAACAACATACATTACTTGAAGGCATCAACTTATAAGGCCGTCAACGATGAAAAAGAATGTAGATTATCTATTAGATTCAGAGTATCCACTGGACGCGCACATGTGGCATTGGTAGTTGAAAAGGAAATAACCTGCATAATTACTTTATGAATCTCTTTTCCATCCAGAGAAAAATAAAACACATAAATCAATTGTAAGTAAATTCGTAAATACGGTGGGAAGGAATCAAAGACAATTAATGCAGTGGAAAGAAATTATTTGTTTTTAATGCTTGAAAGTTTAATATATTAACTATGATCAGATTCAACTGAACCTAAATGTTTATGAACACTGGTAAGTCAAATAACACTTAAGTCAGCTATAATGTTTCCTTTTGAAGTGTCTAATAAAACTGAAGCAAAACATTAGACAATGGTAATACAGCCTTGATATAACTGCAAAATCTCATTGTCTAAGATCATATTTGAAATCTGCTTGCAGCTGTTAACCATGCCATTTAGCATTCAAGTAACATAAACACATTATCTTCTAATTGAATGAGCCAAAGATCTAGAACAAAATTTAAATTGTGAGGTGTATTATGAAGAAAAACTCTGCAAATTGCTACACCATCAACAATCTCCATTGTAGTTTTGTTTGTACAGTCTCATGAAACAATCAAACAAACAAATCCACTAACATGGGACAAAAGAATCATCATACCCAGCAAAAGTTTCCTTGTGAGTTGGAAGTCCAGACATCATAGCATCAAACACCACTACAACTTTTACCTCTGTATAGCTCGCAAAGTTAACTGTATAAGTTGATAAGCCATTCAAAAATAAATTATTAACTACATAAAAGACGACACCTTGTGAGTTTTTTGGGTTAGCTGAGTTCAAATTGATGCAGGAAAAGGAAGATGGTAAAATTTCAATCCGCAAAAAGTAATAGCATTGGGTCAGCAGTCAGCACAAACCTTTGAGTACGCTAAATGTTATCAGCTCATCGATGAGCTTCTGCCGAGCAATATCAAGCCTTCCTTTCATGAAATGCTTCTTTAGCTTTGCCCAGAAGCCGCATACATTGTAACCATCGACAAGCAAAACCGGAACAGCAGCGTCCAAACCCTGATTTGTGCTAGATCAAAATTGAAGATTCAGTTAGGAATTTAGGATTCTAATTTTTTCCCATGTTTTACGCTAAGAAGAAAGAACCAAGAGCCCACTACGCCTAGGTTCTCGAATAGCTTTGCTATTCGAGAAACAACAGTCAGACGTTTGGTAAATAGAAACTTTGAAACTTTATTGAGGGAAGAATGTAAAATAAGCTTCTGGGCCCCAGAAAATTGAGGATTTTAATGAAAATGCTCTAAGTGCTTCTCTGAACAACTCGACACAAATGGCATTCCCCAGAAACTTAACCAGGGCCAAACAGGCCCTTAAGCATTCAGGTACAAAAGTAGAAAAATGGGCCTGACTAGTAAAGATTTGAAGTAGGATCTTGATAAAGATCTGTATCTTCTGGAAGGTCTTCCTTCACTGCCTTCTTTCTGCGGTAACTAACGGCAAGCTTAGGTGTACTTGTCTTCTTCTTTTGAAATTCCTACAATTCAAAATAAGAGACATAAACCTTTGCAACATCAACCTTAATCACACACGAATGCTTGGTTGTGGTTGCCGATGATCAAAAGAAATGGTGTAAATATAGACGGCATGCAATATACAGAGACATGAAAGCATGCAAGCGAGAATAGAACAATAAATAACTACTTTAGAACTGTTAATGGCTAGGACTGCTAATGGAGAAAACCTTCTCATCGAGCAGTTGTATGTACTAATGGAGAAGATAATGGAGAAGATAATGGAGAAGCTGTATTGCTATAATGACTTCTACAAATTCAGGGAAGAAAAAACAAAAAAAAAAGTGATACATAAATATCTTACCTTCCACAACTTTAAGAATTGCAGGTTCTGCTTAACGTTTGATGTAATCCTTGGAGGAACTTGATCTGGACCCTGGAAGCGCAATAATAAAACATTACACCCTTGACATTATTAATCAATTTTCAACAGAAAGAACAAAGTCCATTTAGCTTCAAATTGATTCATATTAATCTAAATGAGAATGTCCTCAATGCAAAAGCAATAAAAGAAACACAAACTATCACTCAAGGATTTAAGTGCTGTAGCATAGGGTTGTGCCGAGCACTCGCTAGCACGATACGATCAGTCGACACACTATAGCATCAATATATTCTAATTACATATTATATATTATTATCAAATCTTTTGCACTTCATTGATGTAACGGTGGATATGGCCTGTGTTGATGAACACTTAAATCCTTACTCTCACTTATCAACACGATATTGTAATCAAAGTGGAAACAACTCGGCCCGATTTATCGACCAAACACTCCTCAAGCAGACAGCTACCTGTAACGTATTGAAATCCCGAAGCGATTATCGAACTTTAGTCAAAATTGGTTAAAGTGTCGAGCAGGATGGTCGGACGAATTCCAATTGGCATTCCAACATGTTTGGAAGGGCAAAAATGAGTTTAGAAAGACTTAGAATGGTTTTGGCGTCGACCGGCGCGAAGTAGAGCCGAATCGAAGTCAAAAACTGCATTCTGGATGTCTTTTACTGGTACAAGGGTGATGGTTGTACCGGTACAACCAGCGACCAGAGCTCAGATAGCTCTCGGGTTGGTGTAGTCCAGGCGCTGTACCGGTACAAGGCCCCCTTGTACCGGTACAAGACTTGCGAAACTGAGAGGCAGCTCTCGGGTTTGGCTCACTGCTTGGCCTTGTACCGGAACAAGAATCCTTGTATCGGTACAAGAGGCCCCAGACAGCATGGGTCAACTTGCTACAGAATAGAAAGTGGGAGGGCCTAAATGCAATTGTTACAACATGTTATTGGCCCTAATCCCCTCCCCTTCACAGCCAAACACCCCCTCACACTCTCTCTCTCATTTCTCTCTTTCTCTCTCTAGAAAAACCCCAGGGTTTGGTGGAGAAGGTGGAGAAGAAGAAGAAGAAGGTGGTTTTGGTGGATTTAGTGGACCTAGGAGCTCTCCAACAAGAAGGAGCTTGCTAGGGCTTGGGCAAAGGTGAGTTCTCATGCTTGTAGAACTCTAGGGTTTGGTTTAAACCTAGATTTTTGGGGTTTGTGGTCCTCTAAATTAACCTAGAACTCCTCTAACACCATGAAACCATGAAATCCATGGTGACCTTGAGGTGCTCTCATGGTGGAACCTTAGAACTTGCAAAGGATGCCATAGGAATGGTTTAAAGAGCTTAGCAGTAGTATTAGAATGCTTCTTAGATGATTCTAAGCTTCTTTTGCTTAGCAATGAGATCAATCTAGGGTTTGAGCACATATGGCATTGTTAGGGCACCGAAATTGGGGTTTTTGCCCTAGGACTTTTCGGGGACGAATTGACCCCGTAGAAACCTAATTAGGGGTGTTCCTAACGCGGTGGGAAACTCCGTTTCGCGAAACGAAAATGTTAGAGTATAGTTCATGTACAAGGGGGCTAAAATGAGCTTTCTTTTGGGTTGTAGGATGCGAGGTAGGCGTTCGTTGAGCGAGGAAAGTATCGGAATCATCTTCATACACCTCACAAGGTGGGGGGTGCACGCCGGAACCATCGAATTCCCTATTATGTCTATTTCTCTATTTTTGAGCATATGAATGTATAGTACGTCATGCATGTTAGGGTTAAGAATCATGTGAATGTTAGTTGGTAATCATTTTTATGCTTCTAACGTACTTGAACTTAGAAAATGAGAGAACCAAGAGAACATGTTTGGTAGGACCCTAATGTGGCATGTAAGAGAGACTTGGACCTTGATCATAGTAAACAAGGCGACATTTGACAATAGAGACATGATTGGCATCATGAGATGAGCCGTTAAACCTCGTTTAACTATAGTGGCATTGTGACATGAACAATTAGGTAGAAACCTATTGTGACAATAGTATTATGATTGGTGGCTATGAATCCTCAAGTTGAGGATTAGATCGTTACTCACGATATGTCTTGTCTCGAGGGTGGTAGTTCCCCCTCGGGTGGTGCGCTCCGGAGTTGGTCACCACTGGGCGTGGTAAAGTCCCCCCAGAGGACGGTCCCTAGGGAGGTTCGAGTCCCCCGTTATTAAGGGATTTGGGTTGTGAGTGATTGGGGTTAACAAAGTTAGCCGGTAAGATTGGGTAAAAGCCATGGTAAAGTAAATTAAAGATTGAGCATGCATGCATATTTATTGCTTTAATATCATTGATATATCCTCTGACTTCTTCCTGCAGGCATAGTATTAGTTACATTAGTAATGGTTACTTTTCTTTCCTTGAAATACTTATGCCTGGGTAGACCTAGTGGGTAAGTCGGCGAGGTCGGTTGCCGAACCCACTGGGAACTTTGTTCTAGTTCTCATTACCACTAACCCTACATGTCCTAGCACAAGCGGGGTGGCGGAGGGCCGAGGCAAGGGTATAGTGCCATAGCTAGTGGCCACCGGGACTTCCTTACTTTTGTAGTCATTCCCTTTTGTATACATATATCAACTTTACTTTGTTGATTTAGAGTTTTGAAGTTGTAAACAATGATGTAAAAATTGGTGAATGGCTAAAGATGTAAAAGAATTATGAATGTAATAGTTTAGTTACTTTTATTTGATGCAATTAGCAATCAAGTATCATGTATGTTTATATTATAGCTTAGAGCTTCCGCTTTCATTGTTGCTCGCCTCGTGCAAGCCTTGTATAATTGTTAATCTTCTTGCTTGATTGCTATATTATACATGTTGTTAGAGCCTTGGGCGGACAGGGGAGGCTCTGTCCGTTCAGCGTCTGTTGACGTGACCCGAACCCGACCAAATTGGCGGGGATTGGGGCGTGACATTACCCATTTCATCTCATAACCTAGAAAATGTGCAGGCTTCTAACTAGGAGAATTCCCTCAATCCAACTTCCAATTAGATTTAATTTGAATTCCAAAGAACCAAGGAACACAAAGATTAAAACTTTGGCCTCCAATAGTACAAAATCGACCATTTGGAGTGTTTTCACTTCACATAATTTAGCAAATTCACTACTCAGGGGAAGGAATAAGAAACAATCTACAATGCACACCCAAACTAGGAAATGTACCAGGATAGGTTGAGCATTTGCCCTAACCCCAATTTAATTAACCAACCTAGAGAGAGAGAGAGAGAGAGAGAGAGAGAGAGAGAGAGACCTTGTGGGATTGGGCGTTCTTGTTCTTCGCCATGGCGATGGGAGAAGCCGCGGGGGAGGAGGCGGTTCTCATCGCCGCATCAGAGAGAGAGAGAGAGAGAGAGAGTAGAGACTAGAGAGACAGGGGGGGAGAGATCTCTTCGTGGCTCTCGGATGAGAAAGAGAAAGGGAGAGGGAGTGGGTTAAAAATGCACGAAGAGCCCCACAACAATAGATATTCTAACGACGCCCCCTCAACAATATATTTTTTTTTCTTTTGTTAAGACCTCTGACCTCTCAACTTTTTTTATTTTTAATATTTAAGTTTTTATAGTTCGTTAAGTTAAAACGTTTCATTAAATTTGATGCAACTTTATATTCTATTTTATTAAAACTATTCGATTTTAAAAAGATCAAAAGTGAGCGGGAGAGAAAATTAAAAATTGACGGGGTGATTTGAAATTGAAGTATAGTTGAGGGGGTATTCATATATTTTACTGAGAGAGAGTAGTAGACTATAAGCGTTGTGGTCCTTGTGGATAAGGAAGAGGCCACGTAACAATGCGCCGGTTCTCAAATAACGGCTAATGCTATTAGCAGAGTCGGCGCCGCGTCTCTCTCGAAAACGAGAGATTCGGCGACGGCTTTCCAAGCAATAATACAAGACATCTAGGAGTATCAGAGCATAATAAATGTCTAAATGCTACAACAAGGGATAAGGATAAAACGGTAAATCCACTAAATAAAACATAAAGTGATACAAGAAAATTCCAGATACAAGTGCTATAGGTAGATACATAGGTGGTCTCTATACATAGATACAAAACCTCTCACTCTCTCAACTACAAAAGAAAGAGTAACCACCTAGGCAAAGTACCGCTCCTCGCTAGCTAGCTAAGCGATCCCCTTGCCGCGATCCCGTGCCTCCGCCGGTGCCGAAGGCTCTGAAAAGGAAACCATAAAACAGGGGCGTGAGAACTATTAAAAATAGTTCCCAGTGGGCAATTACTGACTTCAGTGAATGCACCACGAGGCCCAAAGCTACAAAAGATGTCAGTGACAATAACAGTAGAAAAGCGAAAGGTAAGTAAAAATAATGTAACCTACTACAACATGATATCTCTACTTAGCGTAATTAGCATAAGTATGAAGCAACTATGCATGAAGTAAAAGTCTCCAACTATCATAATGTTCACAATGCGAAATAGTAAAGTTCCGTTGTTTACTATTCTAGTCAATGTCAATTACAGTACTCTAGTCCAATACTGCTAAGTCGCACTCACATGTTCATGATGAATACGTCAAGTCAAATCTGAAGAACCCATCCGAAGGCTGCTATCGCCCTAGACACTCACGCGATAGGTTGGTTCTGGCCGTGCAAGCCTAATGCCCGTGAGTAAGTTCAACACTCCCACCCTAGGAAAGCTGTCACGCAATTCACTTCGCGCGCCCCATCCCCACGGCAATATAGAATCGTCGATGGCATTCCCGAGTGCCGGTTGTAGGGAGGACGCCTCACAACATGTGCGAAATGAGCACGAAGGCAATAGGCAGAACGATCTATTCACAAGGTACCGTCCCCATGTCTAATAATATGAATGTGTCAAGTATGCTCAACGGCCTATCCTTATGTTCATTCATGTCTCCCTAACTGGAATGTAGCGGATAAATAGTGGCCTATCAAATATTCTCATACTTGCAATTTTCAATAGTTCTACTAGTTTCAAGTGCCCCTTGTATGAACCTTGTTCTATGCAAAGCATGGCAACTATGCTCCAAAGAACATATTCCAGTCATAACTTATTAAGAGAGATGTATTTTCCACTTTGCAAAAATAAAACATTTTTTCGCGTTATGCCATGCATTCTATGTTATATGCGTCTACTAATATAGTGGATATTTCATATAGCATCAGGCATGCAGTTAAATGCTTCTAATTCTATATAAATTTCATTTAGACAGTTTAAAATAACTTAAAATATGTTACAATCGGAATAGAAAGAGCATTTGTGGCGCATTTTCGCACCCATTTCACGAAGCCAACCCCACCAAAATCCGATTTCTCGATTTCGCCAAACGAAGGTATCCACAACGCCATAGTACCTAGAAACATCAAAAATAGGTCACCAAACTAAACCGAAGAGCAAAATAGCTCAATCAATACACAACTCAAGCTAGGGTTGGAATAAATTCATCTCAATGAAAACCCTGCTACTAAATACTCACAATGGAAGGTAGCGGGTCTTCCAATCCAACCTATATAAAGTTCAAACGCTATTCAAAAGAGATCAAGGCCTCAAATTAAAACCCCCCAACTTAAAACCTTAAATCCAAAAATCTATGGGTTCATCTAAGCAAACTAGGAAAACACAGTATCAAATGTGGGATTATAACGCTACCAACCTCAAGAGAAGCTCCAATCCAAGCTTCAAACCAAATATGAGGTGAAGTTTGATCACTCCACAAAGCTACCACCGCAAATTCAAGCCACCAAAGTGAGAAATGAGGAAGAAATGGTGCTCAAGGCCTCAAGCAAAGCTCCTTTCTCTTCTTCTCCTTCTTACTCCTTCCTTCTCTCTCTAGAAGTTAGAGAGTGTGAGGGAGAGAAATGAGAGTGGATGAGGGAGGAAGGCGCCATATAGCCTCTAAGGATAACAAAATCCAATTAGGCCGCCTCAAAAACTCAAAATTTGCTATCAACCCGTCTGGCAGTTTTCGCCAGAGGGACGGTACCCCCGACCTGGACCGGTTCTCTCACCTGGCCCCGAAAAATCCAACGTTTGGGAACCGTTCGCCCCTCGCGGGACCGGTCTCTCCCGCGCAGACACGCGCTCGGACCGGTGCGTCGACTCGCCAGGGGACGGTTGCCCGCCGTACGCAGTACTGTTCACTGGGGACCGGTCTCTCCTATCAGGGACCTCCCGAGAGTAAAACTCTCAGACTCGAGCCAATAACTCTCAGATCGAACTTTAGGCCGGTTACCATCCGGCCCTCCACCAAGATGTGGAACACGTTCGATAAATCGACACACTTCGAACCTCGCCATTTGCAAACGTGCCAGTTGCTACAATGAGCCTATTGTATTGAATAAAGATCCCTATTTTTTGAACTTGATTGATAACATCTGTCAACTTGAGGGTTGCACTTATTTAGGGGCGAGTTTTTCCTGGAACTTAAATCTAGAATGGTCAAAAGTATGGTGGAAGTTACATTCCCTCATGGTGGAGTGTGAAAACTACACCGGAATGAGAAAGAAGCTACCACTCCGGCGTCGTCGTACGTTGTGTGCAGCTATCCACATCGTCTGTTTAAAGCATTCTCTTATTGATAAAGAAGCCAACAATATTCCGGTGATATATATATATATATTTAAAAAAAAAAAGGGTTACAAAGGTGCTTGGAATGATAAGGCATGAGGTACTATACAATGCATTTCCTAGGTGATATAAGGTGGAGTGTTGAAAGAGCGCTCAAAGAAGCCACTCCCTCGTCGTAATTTTGTGCATAACTCATTTGATCATCTTATTCTTATTTCTGGTTATGGGATCTTTTTAATTCCTCTATTTAGCAATTATGAAGACAATACGAGACGATTAATTTTTAGATCTTGATTGATGTGTGGATTTTAGCATTATACCCATTTAGAATTTGAATCGTCTATTTGTTCAACGAATATTGACATTTTGAATATTTTTGAAATTGATTTTGTTTTCCATATTTATAAAATTTTTATTATATGTCATTGGAATATCATTTTTTAAAAAAAAAAAATAAAAAGGGGAGGAATTTTTTTTTGTACGGGGACCGGTCCCCTGTCTTGAAGGACCGGTCCCTCTGCCCGTGCCTATATACGATTGTTGGTCCGGTCTCTCTCTTACTTTACCATTTTCTCTAAAACTCTTCCCACGGCTGGTCTAGGGTTCCAGAGGGTGTTTGCTCTGCTTTTTCCCATTTTTCTTTGCTTTGATTGGTAAGTTTTCTTTTTAGGTTTTCTTTTTGCATATACACTTCAAGATTGTGTTTTGGGGGTTTTGATCTGAGATTTTGTTAGGTATCTTGTTTCTAATCATTGATCTCTGTAATATTCTAGTGATTCTCGATCTCCTCATGCATTTTCTTTCTTCTCATGATGCATCATTTTGCCTTTTTCATGTGGACCTAGTTTTTTTTTTTTTAAAAAAGGAAAAATCTGAATGATATCTGCGTTTTTGTTTAACTTGATTGTAACAGGGATCTTTTTCGTAAACCAAAAATGTATTCACTTTTGCTTGTGCTTGTGTTCCTCATGGCTGGTGGTGGTCGTGGTGGTACGCGCCGGCGTACTTCGGCTCAGCAACATGTCGAGCCACCGGTAGAGGATGTCGGCAGTGAATATGCTCCTGATGACGAATCGGAAACTGAGTCGACGGATTGGGAAGCATTTTCTCTAGAAGTGGTGTCGACAAAGAAGAAAGGGAAGGAAAAGGTAGTTACAGAATAAGAAAAGGGATAGAGCAAAGCCAAAGGCAAAGGAACGGAAAAATTGACATACTCTCGGAGTAAGAAAAAGACTGGAGGTATTGAAATTCGCGAATCTACTGCTGATCTACCTCGTCGCAGTACTCAGGAAGGCAACGTTGATCCGAAGAGACGCTCTATGTACTCTTCGAAGAACTGTATTGGTGAGCGCCACGTTGGAGTTCAGAACTTGATTGACCGAGTTCCTGGTCTTCAAGACTTATTTGAGACCGGGGGTTTCTATGAAATTAGCGACTTTCCCGAACAAACTGGATATTGTTTGGAATTAATTCGGGAATTCTATATGAGAGCGGGATATTTGGAAGATTCCGATGGTGGACCGTTCATCTTTAAGACCTCAGTGCGTGGCATCGAGTTGACAATTACGCCTGAAACTATTGCTTCTGTTCTTGGTATGCAGGCTCGGACTGATGGCACTGAATACTTGCATGCTGGTTTTGATGCGGTGCGAGACTGGCGTCTGGTTATGAATGGCGTATGTTTGCCCAACGTTGAACCGAACGGCATTTGTGTAATGTCAAAGGAATTGAAGATCGAGTATCGTTTCCTGAATTTTGTGGTCTGCTACAATATAATGCCGTTGGCTAACACGAAGGTGGTGCGTTGGGATCGCATGCTTTATATGTATCTGGTGGGTAAGCCGAATGTGGTTCGTGATAGGAAGATCAATCTTAATGTTCCATTTTTGGTTTGGCGCCGTATGGCTAAAGACATCAAGACTTCTAGTCAGTCAGAGAGGTTGCCTTATCCATTAATCATTATGCGGATTCTGAGGATGTTTGATGTGGACACGAGATGTTCGTCATATGAACATAGTCTGGGCGTGATTAGTGAGACTACGTTCATTAAATCTTCGGTGCAGCTTCAGTCGCAGCGCTCTCCTCCACGACGTTCGTCTCAGCAGCGTTCCACTCCACCTCCTGGTCCTTCTCGTCCTTCGGCAGAGGTGTCTGAGGAAGAAATGTCCGTCTCTTCTGTTTATCGGGAACAACAAAGGTTATCTTTAGAGCAAGAACGCATCTCGGGCGAACTTCGACGGATTTCTGAGGATCAGGCTCGCATGGTTGCCGAGCAGGAGCGCCTCACTCGGCAAGTGGGCAAGCTTCGTCGTATGATGCGAGCTATCTTTGACAAACTAGGGTGTTGTAGCGCGGATCTTCCTGCGCCTGGTGCTGATTCCGACTGAGATCTTTTGGTGTTTCCTCCTTTTGGTCGTTTTGGCGTTTTCTTGACAAAAAGGGGAAGGATGATGATGATGATGCTTGTTAGGATGTAACTATGCTTGCATGCTTGTTAGGATGTAACTATGCTTGCATGCTTGTGCTTTTTGCTTTATGTGCTTGATGAACTATGCTTGAACTTTGCTTAGGATGTAACTATGCGTGAACTTTGCTTAGGATGTAACTATGCTTGAACTCTTGACTTATAACTGAATTCATTGCAAATTTTGATGAAGTGTGTGGAGATTGTTTTGCAGGGTATTTCAAGACTTCGAGACTCTATGTCATGTCCTAAGTCATAGAGTCTGTATTAGGATGTTAAAAATGTAATTCTGTTTTTATTGGATCGATCACGCAGAAGGTTGTTGTTTGGTGATTGCGATAACCTTCTTATTTTTGTCTTTGGATAAGCATTGTAAATTCTTTTTGTATTTTGTCACGAAATCGCCAAAGGGGAAGATTGTTAAGGATTTTATAAGTTGGCGAATTTCGTGAAGGTTTGGACGGAGTCTCGAAGAATTAGAAGATGAAGATTGACGAAAAGAATTGAAGTTTTTGTGATCAAAGACCCTTGAGAACTCAGGTATGATTATAAATAATTTGTGGTGAAGTTTTCATTGTTAAAAGATGTTTAGAAGACTTGGTTTCCTTTTTGTTTATTCAAACTTAAGTTTTCTGGAAAAACTCAGGGGTCGGGGACCGGTCCTTGATCAGAGGGACCGGACCCATCAAGCTTCTCTGCGTAGAAGGTTTGGGAGACCGGTCTCTGATCATGAGGACCGGTCCCCGTACGTGGTTTTCCTTGTTGCGCAGGGAAGGACCGGTCTCTGAATTGAGGACCGGTCCCCGTACGCATATTTTGACATCTACGCAGCGAAAGACCGGACCTCACCTTGGAGGACCGGTCTCCCAAGGACCGGTCTCCTCGAAAGGACCGGACCCTGAGACCGTCGTCAGTTTTTAAAATTGAGTTTTTGGAATCCTAATCTATCTAGAAGTCTTCTAAACCTATAAATATGATATGAGGATCTCTATTTGAAGAGAGTTGAGCGAGATAACTTTTTAAAAACCCTAACGGCTTGATTCGGAGTTTTGGTTCTATGTTTTTAAAACATCAAGCATTAGATCATCAATTTGATTCTTCGTTTTGATTCAAATTTTAGTTAAGGATCAAATTGATGATATTTTAATTCGAGTTTCTCCTCACATTATATGTGCTTTCAAAGATCTTTAATCACCACAAATTGTTGAACTTCTACGAGCTTCGGATGGAGCTTTAGCGCGTGGATCTCGCGTGGAGACCGTGGATTCGGTGGGCGTTTCGTGGAATCGAGGCGTGTGCGGCTGCAAGGACTTGCAGTGTGATCGGTTGGAGGGTTCCAAGCGATCGTGGACCAGCAAAGATAATCTACAACGAGGATTCGGTATTCTGAGTCTTGTATTTTTGCTAAATCACTTGTACTCATATTTTCTTAGTGGATTTCTTTGTGTGATCGGTCCCGTGGGTTTTTCTCTCCGATTTGGAGTTTTCTCACGTTAATTCTCAGTGTGCTGATTTTATTTTCCGCATTTATTTTATATTCGCATCGAGTTTATTTTATTTTACCGTTTACACCTATTCACCCCCCTCTAGGTGTTTTTCACCTTTTAGATCCTCGGGATCCATATCTCACAAGGACAGCCTCGGATCGCCGGAACAACGCACACAAACCGGAAATGGTAGCCAAAAAGGCTCAAACGGAGCGACATCGCCGAAATAGCAGATCGGGGCCTTCTCGACAGAAACCAAGGTGAGCACGGTGATCAGCGATGAGTCGCGATCATCGTGCTCCCTTCCGCAGAGGTCGGAAAGCCTTGAAAAGCACAGAACATCAAACCCACTCAACTAAGCCCTATTTCGGGCTTGGTCGGAGCAAGCTTGCTCCGGCCGACTTCCGGCGGCACGGCGAGGTGGGCGCGGGCTAGGGATGGGTGCGGGGAAGGGAAGGAACAAGGTACTCACCTCAGGTGGTGGCTGGAAGTGGTGGCAGCGGCGGCGGAGCAAACCGAGCCCACACCAGCTAGGGCTCGGTTCCAAGGGCAGCTGCGGCCACGGCTGCGGCTGGGGCGCTCGGGGACGGCGGCGGAGGGTTGCCTGAGGCCGGAGGGAGGCGGCACGGATGGCTCCGGGCGGTGGCAGCGCGAGGAAGAAGCCGCGAGCTCACCTCGGCCCGCACAAGTCTGGGGCGGCCGCGGGCTGGCCGAGGCGGCGACGGCGGCTCGCTGGGGTGGCGGCGACCGGCGGGGAGGGTCGCTGAGGGTGCGGGGACAGCAGCGGAAGCGGGCTCAGGCGGCGGCGGCCCGCGGGGAGGCCGTACGCAGGCCTAGGTCTGGGCTCGACCTAGGGAGCAGCAGGCGGCCAGCTCAGGTGCGGCGGCGCTCGGCGACGGCGGCGGTCGACGGGGACGCTTCGATGAGGTCGGGGCGACGCCGGCAAGGTGCAGGGAGGCCGCTGCAGCCTCGGCCTGGGCTCTAACCCGAGAAGAAAAGAGAGAGATGGAGAGAGAGATGGAGAGGGAGGAAGAAAGGTGGCTGCGGCGGTGGCTGGCCGGCCGGGGTTCAGTAGGCGGCGGCCTGGGCGCATGGCTAGGGCAGGGGAGGGAGGTGAGGGTGGCTGGGTGCTGCGGCAAGGCTAGGGTTAGGGTTTCCAATGAGCAAACCCTAGAACAAGCTTATATACATGGTGCAACTTTGCAATTAAGTCCACCAAACCTCAGTATTTAATACTGAGTCCTTCACAGCGCGTGTAAAACGCGCGAACACCCCTCCACGTACGATCCCACGCGAAACGGTACATAAAATATCGCGACTTTTGCGAAATTACCGTTTTGCCAACACCGACCTCTCCTCGATCAACGTGCGATCTCCGCAGATCCGTCCGTCAGATTTGCGAACGAATCGCACCAGTACGATCAGCACCTCGGAGACAAAGAGGCTGCGATTTCGTTTCACCTCAAACGATCGCGGATTCGCGACGAAATCCGTTCTCTCTCCGAAAGGCCAAAATGACGCACAATTACATATAAAACATGTATTTTTGGATTTTTTCTTGAAATCCGTGCGTCAAACTCAAAATCCGTCAGCGCCAGTAGTTCCAGAATAGCTGAACCGATCGAAACGAGCTATTGCACTGCTATGAACGAAGTCCGATATGCGCCGAAAGCCAACTCTACTCCGTGGCTTCTCCGAAAAATCGGAGTAACTATTCACTTTAAGTGAAAACTAATAATCGCGTATCTTCTCCATTTTAGCTCATTTTCTCCTGAAACTTGACGGGTGCTTATGTAATTAAATTACAGACATAAACATCGTCAACAGAAAGTTTAGTTGCACTGTAAAAATCTCAGTCCTTACATTATGTCAGCCGTTGGATCCAATAGTTGTAGGATCTACAACTCAATATGGGGTGTATGGGTAGCACGACTCAAACCCAAATTCTGAATAGCTGCTTTCTGGACATCATTTAACTTGTCGATGCATAATCCAAAACGTCTGGGGGAACATGTAATACTTATTTCATTTTTTTCAACACCCTAAAAATAAGAATAAACAGTAATGCGGTTATAAAGGTGAAAAAAAAAGAATGTTAGCATAGTTTCATTAAAAAAAAAAGAATATTAATTATGAAACTATCCAAAAAATAAAAAAAAAGTTTGTGATAATACTACACACCTTAATTGTCCATTAGAATCTTATTTATGAATTCATTAGCCATCATAAATTTCAAAAAAAAAAAAAATCAAAACTAAATGTCGTGATCAGAGTGGAGCATCAGAACTAATTTGACATGCTTATTGCTGGAAATGTTTTTTTAAACAAGAAAACAAAGAAGTATTTTTCAATAATAAATCTTTTCATGAGAAAAAGAAAAGATATTTTGCCGGAAAAGAAAGGCACCGCAAAACTCTTGCTATTGAATAGATAATTATTTGATGGCAAGATAAAAATACAAACTAATTACAAGATACCCATGAAAAACATAATTGAAAGCCTAACAAGCATTAATACCACCAGAACGAACTCTTTAAAATTGACACAAGCATGCATTATTATTTGTAAGTAGAATAATATATCATTACTATCCTAAAAATTAAGGTGAAAACCATGAAAAACATAATTGAAAGCCTAAAAAACATTAATACCACAAGAATGAACTCTTTAAAATTGACACAAGCATGCATTATTATTTGTAAGTAGAATAATATATCATTACTATCCTAAAAATTAAGGTGAAAACCAAGAACATGGTTAGCGAATTTCATAAAATAAAAGAAAATGTAAATCATCAAATATCAAAAAATAAGATTTGAGATAATACCACACACCTTTTCCATCGGAATAGTGGTTTCTGATCTATTAGCCATCGCAAATTTCAACAAGTTATTACTATAAAAAATTCTCATCGAACTAGAAAAAAATTAACTAATAAATTAAATCACAAAATAATCTAAATTTCATGGCCAATTTGCATAAAAAATCCACTAGTTTTGGACTTTTGCAAAACCGGGCTACCTTTTTCATTTTTGCAAATTCGGTCCGCTTTTTCAGCCATCTAACCAAAATACCCTTGTACCTTTTTCTCTCTCCTCTTTTTTTTCTTGTTCTTTTTTCTTTTCTACTTCCCAGATAAAAAAAAAAATAACGGAAAAAAAAAAACACGAAGCAGAAACGCCACACCCCCTGCCCCGGCGATGGCGCCCTCGCCCGCTTCGGCGACGTCGCCGGCGACGAGCCCGCCTTCCCCGCCTCAGCCTTTCCCTCGACCCCTCCTCCTACCGCGCCCTCGCCTAGGCCCTCTGCCGCCGCAGCCATGCCCGCTCCGCCACCTCCCTGCTCGACGACATGCTCCACCGCGGCCTTCTTCTTCCTTCTCCTTCTCCGTCGGCGCGCCAACGCGAGACGACGACGAAGAGATGCGGACTCGACCGGAGCTAGTCAGAGTCGCGGGGGAGGAGCGCAGAGACGTGAGCGGCACCACCTCTCTGCCGACGCTGACGCCGCGAAGGTCGCTACGACGCCGCAGCCTCGAAGCGGGAAGACCTTAGCGACGTCATCGCCGGCGCAGTGGTCGTTGGCAGAGAGGCATGAAAAAAAAATTATAGAAAAAAATAATAAAAAAATAAAGACAAAAAATGGAAGAAAAAAGAAGATGATGAAATTACACTGTTTAAAAAAAAAATTGCACTGTTTTAAAATTTTTTGCACCATTTTAAATAAAAATTGCACTCTTTTAAAAAAAATTACACTCTTTAAAATAAAATTACACTATTTAGAACAAAATTGCACTATTTTGATCGAATTTACACTATTTTCTTTTCTATTTTTTACACTATTTCTTTTCCATTCTTCTTCCTTTTTCTCCTTCCTCTCATCCTCATCCTCATCCTCCACATTCAGAGAAGAGGATTGGAGGGGCGGTGGAAGTGCAGGAGCGAGCGCACGTCGTCAGGGAACCCCATGGCGCGCATCCGTCACAACCACGCCGCCAGCCTTTCCTTCCCCACAGCCGCCTCACCCGCGCCCTCCTTCCCCTTCGCAGCCGCCGCCTCCCCCGCGCCCTCCTTCCCCTTCGCCGTTGCCGCCTCCTCCGCACCCTCCTTCTCCTTCCCCGCAGCGACAGCTGCGAAGCTGGGATCGGCGAGGAGGGTTCGAGGGAGGGGGCGACGCTGGGGTTGGCGAGGTCGCAGGCATAGATGCCGAGTATGGCGCGGCACGTGCGGGGGATGGGGGCGAACTCCGCGGCCGAGGACAGGAGCCACAACTCGTTGTCGTAGGCGACGACGTAGTTGAGGCGCTTCCACGCCCAGCGCGAGCACCCTACGCACACCACACACTCTAACCTACCCACCACCGACATCGTCGACGACGACGACAATGGCGATGGTGGAGACGCAGATAGAGAAGGGGAAACGGAGAGGATCAAAAGCACGTTGAGCACAACAACGGGAGAGGAAGGTGAATAGAGAACGTTCCTTTTGGGTGTTTATTTTGAATTCGACGGAGTTTAAGGAAGTACAATGGAGTAGTAACTAGTAACAGAGAGAAAGTGAATTTAAAGGTTTAGGACTTTTGGGGGATTTTGGACAGAATTATTGCATGCACTAGGTGCGACGACGAAAGGAAGGAGGGCGCGTGGGAGGCTGCGGCGGAGAATGAGAGGAAGGAGAAAGAGGAAGAAGAATGGAAAAGAAATAGTGTGAAAAATAGAAAACAAAATTGTCACGCCCCGGGGCCGAATTTAAAAACCTTTTAAAATCCATTACCATTTTGAAATCAGAGTTACAGAAAACGTGTCGTTTTTTTTTTTTCAACTTGGCCCAAGTGACGTACAGACCCGCCACAAATACAAAGTTCCTCTGTCCACTCGGACAGAGTTTTCTTTGTATTTGCACGGCGTACCAACGGATACAACAGGATCTCAACCACAACCTACATTTACCAATCAGTAGTCAATTCATAATATGCATTTTCATACAGCTAACGATTCTTAGAGATGATACATGCCTCTAAACGCTCCTTAGGCGCTGGATGATGCAATGCACAGTACAACAAACATCCTATTTAAAAGTGCTCCCCACACGGAAGCTTTTGTTTTTAAACTCTAATTCAAACATTCGTGAAAACCATTCGAAAATTATTTTAAAACTGTTTCCCACACGGAAACTCTATTTTGAAAACCGACTACCTCGAAGGGTAGAAATCCACAATGCATAAATCCATAAATGCAAATCCGAGAACCACAAAGTATACAAACATCTCAAAACTGAAGATCCATAAACTCCAAAACCATAGATATAAAATCCAATTACATGCATAATAAAACATCCACAGATCTACTAAAACCAGATCACCAGCATTCAAGCAATCATCAATAAAAATCAGCTAACTGAACCATTCATTTAAATAACTACTAAAAGCGGGAAAGAAAATATGTCACGCCCCGGGGTCCCTTTGAGTTTAAAAGATAGCGGAAATGCGTCTAAATTTTTTTTTTTTTTTTTTTTTTTTTGAAAACCTAGACCTGCCACAGATACAGGGATTCCACTGTTCACACGGACAGAGTCTCCTCTGTATTTGCACGGCGTCGCACAAGTACAACAGTACAAACAGGATACAACCACAACTAAATGAATATAGAAATCACTATACATTCATACATTCACCATTCACATCACAGATTTGCATTCAATGTCTAAACATAAATCCATAAAAATCTTTTGAAAACTGTTTCCTACACAGAAACCTTTATTCTTTAGAAACGCTACCACGAGGGGTAGAAAACCTTTTATTTCACAAAATCCAGAAATCCACATTTTCAAATGTAAATAAACACTGAACCACATAAACCAACTAAACTATACATCAACCGAAATAAGAAGGAAAAAAGCTCAACCGAAGTAACCTGGGTATCGTGAAGCTCTTAGTCGACTGACTACTACGTCGTACTCTCAACGTCTCATCCCGATACTCATTGCCTGCGATCTGAAAAATGGGGGAGGTGAGAACATGTAAACATGTCTCCCCTCCCAGTGGTACCGTCGCAAGCCGATGAAGGTGAGGATACTCACCAGATCAGGAAGAGCTAAACAACAGTACGGGGGTCATGTAATACAGTAGGAACCATAGTAAACGAAGAGATATGTAAGAGCTGACAAGTATAGATGCAGGTAAATAAAACAGTAGCTACAATAAAACAGATAAGATGTATGGAAATAAACACTAACAGCTACTGTATGCATGCGTCAACTAACGATAACCTCAAAAGACCTAATTCTCACTGCCCTATTGGTCCGAGACCTCAGGCCATGCCACGCTGCTCACCTTTTTCCTGACCCTCGCAATGAAGCCCCTGGGTCAGAAAACATGTACCTGACCCTCGCAATGAAGCCCCTGGGTCAGAAGCATATACCCTCGCAATAAAGCCCCTGGGCTCACGGGTTGGCAATCCAACCACTTTTCCGGAAAAGAACACCCTCTTGCAGTGGATCAAACTGCTGGTGTTCGTGAAATGCGTACCTGCAGTGGCGATCAATGTAGTATGCTCAAAGATCATCCATCGACAACTAGCCGACAATCCAGCCCCTCAGGGCACACCAACCGTATAGGCCATCAGCGACTAATCGGCTACATATGTCAAGATAGAACTGTAGCAACTCGACCGAATAGGTCATAGATATCAAATAGGGAACCGCCCAACCAAATCACAAATATAGTGAACAGATAAGTCAACTCTACTCCTAAGCATGATATCAACATGGAAATAACTGAGTAGAGGAATGAAGATATAATCGACCAACCAGGTCACAAGTATAGAGTATGAAACTCGACCAATCATGTCATNAACTGAATAGAGGAATGCAGATATAAATGCAGGTGCAAGGCTCAACACTTTATATCAATATATATATATATATATATATGCCAGATAATAACGGGATAACAAAGATAAGAAACCATCACTGAGCGTGCACCACTGTACCGACGTCGGATCGAAGTACCCACTTGTACAACTGTCGCGCCTGTCTCCTGACTGCAAAAGAACGTCAACCGGACCTAAGGAGGGTCCACTGGGTTAGTGTCTAACCCACAGCTAAGAAACCCTAAAAGCATAACCCACAAACAATCTCACGGAGATCGGTTTCCCAATACCGATTACCGTAACTCGCCGGAAGTCCCGAAAATCGCACCGGGACTCCGCCGGGACCCACTAACTATCCCGGAAGGCACCGACTCATGCCACGAGTCATTCGCTGCCCCAAAACACATCAAATTGGATGTCTAGGCAGCAACAAAACTAACTCACATCGAAACGATTATCGTCGAATAAACGTTCCGATCCGGGTTCTCAGAAGTGTCAATTTCGACACCGGAACCCACCGTCGCTCACCCGTCATTTCTGAACCCTTGAAATGACACGGGTGACCGGCCAACTAGGCTCAGCGACAAAACAATCCGTCACGAAGCTCCGTCGGATTAATTCTGAACCAAACTCGCGTTCCGTCGGCGGGTTTCGCCGAAAAACGCGTCGGAAATCAACATTTGATTTTCGTAAAACTTGGGGCCTTGGACAACTAGTCCAGAGGTCACCCACTGTCCTTACACACTACCCACAACAGCCACGAAGTGTACAATTGCACAAAAGTCCCCTATAATACGTAAAATTACATTATTTCATGCTATTTACGGGACTTTACAGTCCGATAGCGCAAATCGAGGACACTCGAGTTGAGCCGAGACTCTCGCTGATAGGTATCGACATGCCGGAGGCCGTGCTCACACTTCGGAGCATGGCCGGCCACTGTGGCGAGCGCGGGAGCGAGACGAACTTCAGCGGACTGCGCGCACAGCATGAAGAACATGCTTATCTCGCAAATCAGAGGCTCTCAGACTCCAATGAAGGTGGCTACGATGATCAGCACTGAACCAGGATCATCGTGCTCACCTTCCGAAGACTCGGGGTGGCCTCGGTTCACCGGAACAGTGACCGGAACCATAAGACAAGGTGCAGAAAGGTAAACTAGGCTTACCGGGGCTAGGCAGGGCACGGGGTGGCCGGCGGCGACCGGACGGCGGGAAGGCCGGCCAGGGGTTGGTGCGGAAGGTCGGAGGGGGCCGGGGCTCGCGTCAGTAGGCGACAGGAGGCGGCGGCGACGACGGCCAATGATGCCCTAGCCACCAAACCCGTGGGGAGCACGGGTTCATTCCGGTGGACAGCGAGCTCCGGCGGCAGCGTCTCCCGCGGTTGACGGGTGCTGCCGGCCAGGCGGAGCCGGCGCTCACGCTGGCCAGCGGCGGAAGGCAGCGATGGCGGCGCTGGAACAACCCGAGCCCGCGCGGGTTCACCTCGGCTCCTAGGGCAGCGGCGGCCACGGCGGCGACCGGAGGAGGGTCGGGGCGACGGCGGCACGTCGCCGGAGGTGGAGGAAGGGCGACTCGGCCGGCGGGGAATGGCGGCGGCGCGCGGAGGCAGAGCTAGCCCCGGCTCGACCCGCAACTCGGTCTGGCGGCCCGCAGGAGCTGGGCGGCAGCGTGCCGGGCAGGCGTCGCGACGTGCGGCGTAGGTAGCGCGGGCGATGCGAGCGCGACGGCACGCCCCCCTCCCCCCCCCCCGGCCCCCCCGGAGGGCCAGATGAGCAGGGCCGGACGAGGCTAGGGTTGCATACGGCGGCGCAAAGCCTTCGAGCTAGGGTCTTCTCGGGCCGGCTCGTCCGCGGTTGCCGAGAAGCCGGGGTGGCCCCCACTGGGGTTGTTGGCGGCTAGCGGGCGGCGTGAAACGCGACTGGTGGAGACGCGGGAGGATGCGCCGGTGCGGCGGACGGAGGAGGAGATATCTTCCCAGGAAGCTTCCAGAGGGTCTGTGGTCGCTTCCCCAGCAACTTCGCGCAGAGAGGAGAAGGAGTGGCGAGGAGGGGAGAGAGGAGATAACCATGAGTTTTCGCGGCCGAATGTTCGCCGGAGTCTGGGACGAGCACAGGCAGTGCAGGGACCTGCTGGCGCTATGTCTAGGCACGGTTGGGAACTAGGTCCGCTAGAACTAGGTTTCTGGTGCAGAAAAGTCCTCCGAAGCTTGGTATTTCTTACCCAGTCCTTCACCACGCGTGTAATATGCGCGTATGCACCTCGACGTTCAAGATTACGCGAAACGGTACATAAAATATCGGGACTTTTGCGAAAATTCCGATTTTCCACTCTCGACCCCTTAGCAAACTTCATGCAATATCCGACAATCCGTTCATCGGATTTCAGAACGGATTGCACCATCGCGTTCAGCACGACGAGGCATCAAAACTACAATCTTGTTTCGTCAGATTTGGTCACGAATTCGCGACGGAATCCATCCGCTCTCTAATTAATCCATAAGTCACACATAGGCCTTGGTGGAAACCCGAAATCCTTTAATTCAAACTCGTATTTGAATTTCCTACCACCAGTAGGTACTTGAAACATCTCTCACCCATCTCTAGATCACTTGTACAAAGCACGGGGAGTTTTAAAATGCACGAATAGCAAAGAGCGGAAACCCTCGTTTTGTTAAAACTCCTTTTTCTCAAAAACCGTGCATCGGATCCGAAATCCGTCAGTGCCATTGGTTCTAGAATAGCTGATCCGATCGAAACGAGCTATTGGATCGCTATGAACAGAGTCCGATACGCGTTGAAAGCCAACTCTACTCCGCGGCTTCACCGAAAAACCGGAGTTACTATTCACTTAAGTGAAAACTAATAATCACATAACTTCTCCGTTTTAGCTCATTTTCTCCTGAAACATGACGAGTGCTTATGAAATTAAATTACACACATAAACATCGTCAACGGAGAGTTTAGTTGCACAGTAAAAATCTCAGTCCTTACATTATCCCCCCTTAAAAGAAGTTTCGTCCTCGAAGCTTGACCACGTACCCACCGAAATAGAATTCAGATAATACTTCCACCACTGTGGTACCACCTTTGAGTACTGGTCAAATACATCTGAATAAATCAACCTCCGTAGAAGGGGAAAAATAGGACTGCGGTTCCACCAGGACAAATCGAGGGAAAATGTACCAACCCAAACTCTACAGACCAAAACTCATCGGGATCAATACCATCCTATAACTTGCGGACAAAGACAGTCCCGCGATTATCAGATCCCAAATCGCCAATTCTGAGATAACACTTCAACACTCAGAAATTTAGGTCCACTCTACCTTGGTCCGCATAGCCATAACCGACTCGACTACGTCGCAAGTTCACGTAGAAAATTCACGAGTCAACACCACTTTAATCTAGAGTCTATTTACGTAGACTGAAATGAAAAACTCCGACTATCCAACGACGTCAACCTGCTCACCACGAGCGCATAAAAAACGTTGTTCTAAGACCTATGTCACGCCCCGAGCTTCGCCTATTTGGTCGGATTCGGGCACGCCGACAGACCGCCGAGCGGACAGAGCCTCCCCTGTACGTTCTAGGCGTCAACAATCTAAACAATGCAATACAAGAGGTTCCAAACAGGAACTGTAGCAGGTATGTAGATTGCATAAGTATCAAAAACATAAAGTGCAACTATGCTATTACAAGCATTCATCCCAGAGATTCTTTTACATTTACAATATTTTACATTTACATAACCAGAGAAACCTTTAAGTTATTACAAAACTTAGACAAATTACTACAAATTTGTTTCTTTCATTTCATACTCTGTAAGCTTGACCACTTCAAGGTACTTCTATCTCTGGTCTCGGTGGTAGGGCGCTATCTACGGAACTATGCCCTGTCCTCGCGCCGCCGCGCCGCTCACGTGCAACCTGTACCCCCAAAACAACACGGGGGTGAGAACTATATAAATATAGTTCCCAGTGGGTACGGCCACCCAAGGGAAGAGCTCGACCCACCAGGTCCAAAGGAGGCACTAAAACATGTTAGTCCAACAGATAATCATAATAATTTACGTAAATATTAAACATGTATGCCTTACTAAATGCAATATATAATCCCTGTAATCATGTAAGTAGGTTACTTTAACGCTACTTATGTTCTTAATCGTTCTTTACTGTTTGCCACTTAATGTTCACTTTTAGCTCTAGCAATTCTTTACTTTTTTTACACTTTGTAGCACTTTCTAACTGGCTATTCTTTCCTAAGGTATCTCTTACCTTAGTTCTCTATGCCACCCGACTCGGTCTTGAGTCAATCAATCGCGGATAGTCCGCGCACTGTCTAGCTCGAGGTGAAGGAACTCTCACATGCACCTCAGCTGGCAACAGCTCACCGTACTCCTGTCCTAGCCGTCTGGCGGCGAACGGATCGCACCTCACCCAACAACGGCCTAGGTCTATGACTTAGCCACCCGGCGACGAAATCGTCGCACACGCCACGACAGTGGTTCAGTCAACAGGCGGTAGGATCCACAAACTGGCTAACCATCCGGCGGCGAAATCGTCGCACACGCCACGACAATGGTTCAAGCCTCCGGGTGGTGGACGCTGCGCACACACCCAATCCTGCCTTGGTATCAATCTCGGCGGCGAAATCGTCGCACACGCCCTAGCCTTGATACCAAGGTCATCATAGATCTTGGGATTTCGGAATCCACTTTCACAACTCGAGGGTTTACTCACTTTACCCTATGTTGACGACCCTCCTAGGTCGAAATCAATCCTTTCCTAGTGGTCACTATACCACTAAAATTCACAATTTAGTTCACTTCTACTAAGTCTTACTATATGTCATAACCTAGGTTCATTCGCTAGGTTTTATATCATTTTCACCTAGAACTCGACTCTAGGTTTAATTACTTGACCTATGTCCAATGACACTAGGTTAATGTCCGACCTATGTTTCAAGAACACTAGGTTCATGCCACTCGATCTATTCATTATCCTAGTTATCCACGCCTAGGATTACAAATTGCACATTTTCATTTACTTTGATACTATCCTGATTTCTACTTGTTTGGAGTTGTCAACTTATACCCAATACCCAATTCTTAGGGATTTAACATGAGGTTCATAGTTTACATATTCTCATTTATCTCATTACTATCGAGGTTTCTAATCAACTAAAATTGTCAACATTCATATGGCTTGAACTAGATTACATTCACTTTTATATATGTTTAGACATAGGCATTAAACTTCCACTATGTGGCAATAAGTATGTAGACTTTAGCATCTACGATCACATTTCATATTCAATTTCCATGCCCTTGGCGTTTACAGGTTCAACATTTACAAGGATTATATGAATAATGTAACATAACTAAGCATCTAGTTTTCACGTTCATATATCGACACTTATATGAATTTCGCACGATCTATAATATGTCCATAGTATGGAGTTCACATGTTCTCGCATGTTTCTTACTTGATTACCATCATACATCACATTCATATATATCTATTCTTATGTCTCTAGCATTCACAAGTCATGCATTGGTATTCATATGATACTATTAGAGATCATTTCGCATTAATATTCATATGTCGACAATCATATTCGTATATGCGTCAAATGAAACCATACTTTACTTTGGCATGGAAGTGACCTAATCACTTCGGTAAACACAACCCACCTTTATTTAATACCGGAATGCGAGAAATTCACTTCCCGCGCTTTTCCAAAAATCGCGATTCCGCGCTCGTGACAATCGATGCCGAAAACGTCCTTTTGACGATATCTTCGCGTAGGCTCGACGAATTGTCGAATCGACTTCGCCAACGTGTTCGCTTTACCCTCAAATAGGTTTGTACGCGATCAATTCTATATTAGGGTCTTTATCCTGCAAAAGCGCATTAGCGAGCTTAGGTTTTAATATAAAGCTCTATATAATTTCCTTGCATCATAATTTCAGCTCCAATCCTCATGAACCTCAAACATATTAGTTTGGAGGATTGATATTAGCCCGAATCCAAATGGCACAATTCCATAGCTTTGTCCCTTAGCTTTATATAGCCTCCACAATTAACCCAGGTTCATTTATATGCTATCAACATGCATTTTTAAGCCATATAAAAGCTATAGGCTGCAACAATTCCATAACATTCAAGCTTATTCCCGCTGCTAGCATGAGTTCATTATGCCTCATAACCCCACCAACTGTTGCCATTCAATAATATCAAAGATAACCTTCGTTCATGAAAGTAAAATAATCTTTAATTCCATAGGGTTCACATCGCAAACAGCTAGGAACCCTAGTCCATATACGCTGTCCGCAGAATTCATTAAGCTTTTTCTTAAGCTGAATCATCACAAAAGAGGTTCTAGCAACTTAGAAACTATACTATATCAGATATAGGGTCAATAGCATCATCTCTAATCAGAACATAGCATTTATTTACCTCAGATTTTGAAGCCTCAACTCAGAACTCACTCTCCGTCGAGCTTCTCCCTGCTGCAGCAGTTTTCGCAGCATGAAGCCTTGTTCGTACAGCTTAGAGAGAATAAAGAGAGGAGAAGATCAGGAGGAGGAGAAGGGAAAAGTCCACCAGGTCTTTCCTCCCTGCTCTGGACCATCCTCGCAGCCCAGAACGCGAACTCTGCTGCATTCTCCGCAAAGCCTCTCAACAGCTCCTTTGTTCGGTTTAGAGGAGAGAGGAGGAAAGAAAAGGAAAAGAAATGAGAGGGAAGAGAGAGAGAAGGTAGGATACGTATCTAACAGGTAGGGGTATACTGGGTTTAAGTGATAAGATCGAAAATTGCACCTAAGCCCTTCAAAATGCAAAACTGCATTGCAACCAGCTCTCTGCGGGTGCTTGTACCGGTACAGCCTGCACCTTGTACCGGTACAAGCTCTGGCAGCAGCTCTGACAGCACTTCGTTTCGAGGCTGATTCGTGCTTCCGGTTCAATTCGAAACCCTCCAACCTCTTCCAATTACTTCCGAAACATGCCAATACATGCCTATGGACCTCCACAACTTCTAATTTCATTTGGGAGCAATCCAATTTCCATTTATTGCATTTCTTTTAGCCGGAGTAGCAACTAAATCGACTCCAATTCCATTCTTGGCAGCAGCTCGCTTCGGAGCTCGTTTCGCGCGTTTAATTCCTTTCGAATCCATCTAAACACTTCCATTGTATGCCAATAACCATCCATAAACTCGCAGTTCAATCCAAGGACAAGCCAATTTTACTTTCTTGTTTTTCCTTGATCCAATTGATCAAGATTACCAATGCAACCTGCTTCTAGCCGCAACATGCTTCCGAAGCTTACTTGTGCTTCGAATTCGCAT
The DNA here is from genome assembly GCF_001540865.1 of Ananas comosus. Lineage (NCBI taxonomy): Eukaryota > Viridiplantae > Streptophyta > Magnoliopsida > Poales > Bromeliaceae > Ananas > Ananas comosus. The sequence goes on along the minus strand of NC_033631.1, from coordinate 5,474,914 downwards.
CGAACACCTTCGGGCATCTCCAGAACTAGCCCTTAACTACCCTCATGCTTCCCAATTACTTTGGGAACAATTCAATTTCATTTTTGCATTATCGACCCATTAACTTAGAAGAAGCCAATGCAATTCTCGTACTTGGCCGCACTTACTCCGAGCTTCTTTTTGCATCGCCACTTCACCCCAAACACTTCAAGACCTTTCTAACACATGCCATTAGCTATTCCAAAGCCTCCAAATTACTTCGGAGATAGTACCAATTATCCTCAAACCTCACTTTGATTCATTTAATCCAAGTTGGCGTCATGATCCGAAAACTCCTTTTACCTTTTGTTTCGCGCCCAATTTGCGCCGAAACACTTATTTCTCTTTGGAACTCACTCCCACGCGTCCAAAATCACTCGGGGAAGATACAAAACCTGCTCAAACCCTACTTTGATCTTCTAGATCAAAGTTGACATCGCAACTCCAAGTTTCAATATATTACAACCTCAGTCAAAACTCTCACCTTGGAGACCACAGTCTCCCACCAATAACCACACAAACTACCAAAACCTCATCAACGGAAAGTCGCCTGCGACAATCTATAGTCCTAGGTCCAAGACCTTACTTTACATCTGACCAAAAGGTCCAATTGACAATACCAATTGAGCTAGATAATTTTGTCTCCTCAAACTTAATCCGGTACCAACAGACCACCAAATGCTCTTGCAAGTCCATCACTTGATGCACAGGTCGCTAATCGCAACTGCGATACTAACCATCGGTAATGCTCAACACTGGTCTCCACAAGACCCTGTCGCTGTCGTCCTACCATGGACCCTAGCGATCGATGTTCCGAGCAACACCAAATGCCTGTCTCATTGAGACCCCGGCGCACCTATCATCAATTAGCTGGACAAGCATACTATTACAAGGTTGCACAATAAGCCAAGTCGCAACCTTATACGCTATCACATACGGTGACAATCAAAGACCAACCAGGCTCAAGTCGCTCAACCACTGACTCTAAACCTCATGACAACAGACCGAGACTACTAACCAACCAAACCTTTTAATTGTGGAATGCACAACTAACGAACTAAGAATACCCAGACTCGAACTAGAGTCAGAACCCTTCATCAGTGACGATAAGTCAACTGTGCAAAACCTGCCAAGGAATAACCCAAGGCTCGCTACGTGGTCAAAGATGACTATCACTCTGGCTTTTCCCACAAAACAGTCTAGAGAACACATTGACCCAATCCATAAGTCCCAAAAGGGAAGATAGTATTTCGTCCCTCTTTCGACAGTATATTGTCTGCAGCCAATATACTTATCAAAAGAAAAGCGAAATATCCGAAGATCCACTACCAATCAACAAGTTGGAAGCGCGACACATCGAAGTATCAAGTCATCTGATACCTCTTCACTGAACCACGAGTTCACAACCAATACTATCGAAACATCAACTTTACAAGTCGACATTCGAAATCAGAACGACCTTGAACCAACTCACTGGGAGTCCTATAATTTCCAACATCCGAAAGCTGCTAGCGACACTAAGCCGCGCACCGTACCAACTGAGGCTCTAGAAAACGGTTTCTCTAACCGATTTTCGCACCTCAACCGAGCTATAATCAAAGCTCCGAGAATTCTGGCAATACTTGGAGTAACTCGAGCCAAGACGGATCCTACTAAACCATTTATCACCCTTTAAGAATTTATGTCCTTTGAGCTTGACACGTACCGAAATAGAATTCAGTAATTCTTCCCACTGTGGTAGCCATCTCTTGAGTACTGGTCAATTACATCTGAATATATCAACCTCCGTAGAAGGGGAATAGGACTGGGTTCACCAGACAAATCGAGCGGAAAATGTTTCCAACCCAAACTCTACAGACCAAAAGACTCATCGGCGATCAATACATCCTTATAAACTTCGACAAAGACAGATCCCGATTATCAGATCCAAATCGCCAATTTTGAGATAACACTTCAACACTCAGAAAGTTTAGGTCCACTCTACCTTGGTCCGCATAGCCATAACGACTCGACTACGTCGCAAAGTTCAGTAGAAAATTCACGAGTAACACCACTTTAATCTTAGAGTATTTTACGTAGACTTGAAATGAAAATACCGGGATATCACGCACTGTCAACCTGGCTCACACGACGCATAAAAAACTTATTGTTCTAGCCTTATGTCACGCCCGAGCTTCGCCTATTTGAGTCGGTTCGGGCACGCCGACAGACGCGACGGCGACAGAGCTCCCCTGTACGTTCTAGGTAGTAACAATCTAACAATGCAATAAGAGGTTCCAAACAGGAAACTGTAGCCAGGTATGTAAGATTGAGAAGTATCAAAAACAAAAGTTGCCATTATGCATACAAGCATTCCATCCAGAGATTTTTTACTTTACAATATTTTTACATTTAGCATAACAGAGAACTTTAACTTATTACAAAACTTAGACAAATTAATACAAATTTTGTTCTTTCATTTCATACTCTGTAGCTTGACCACTTCAAGGACTTTCTAGCTCTTGGTCTCGGTGGTGTATAGGCGCTTATTACGAAAACTATGCCCTGTCTCAGCGCCGCCGGCGCTCAAGTGACCACCTGTACCCCAAAACACACGGGGTGAGAACATATAATATAGTTCCCAGTGGTACGGCACCAAGGGAGAGCTCGACAACGAGTCCAAAGAGGCACTATAAATGTTAGTCCACAGATAATTCATAATAATTTACGTAAATATTAAACATGTATGCCTTAACTAAATGCAATATATAATCCTGTATCATGTAAGTAGGTTACTTTACGCTACTTATGTCTTAATCGTTCTCTTATGAATTTGCATTGAATGTTCATTTAACTCTAAGCATTCTTTACTTTTTACACTTTGTAGCACTTTGCTAATGGCTATTCTTCCTAAAGTATCTTTACCTTAGTTCTCTATGCCACGACTCGGTCTGAGGTCATATCACATCGGGGATATGTCGCTCACTTGTCTAGCTCGAGGTGAGGAATCTCAATGCACTCAGCTGGCAACAGCTCATGTACTGCCTGTCCTAGCGTCTGGCGGCGAAGATCGCAGCCTCACCAAACAACGGGCCTAGGTTATGATTAGCCACCAGGCGACGAATGTCGAACAAGCAACGACAGTGGTTCAGTCAACAGGTGCGGTAGGGATCCACAAACTGCTAACCATTTTATTTACGGCGGCGAAATGCGTCGCACACGCCAAGAAATGGTTCAAGCCTCGGGTGTGTGGACGCTGCGCACACACCCAATCTCTTGTATCAATTCGGCGGCGAATCGTCGCCACAGCCCTAGCTTTGTTGATACCAAGTCATCATAGATCTTGGGATTCGGAACTCCACTTTTCAAATGAGGGTTTACTACTTTACCTATGTGCGACCCTCCTAGGTCGAATATCAATCTTTCTAGTGATCCCTATACCACTAATAATTCACATTTAGTTCATTCTTACTCAATGTACTTATGTATACTAGGTTCATATCGCTATGGTTTTAGACTCATTTTCACTAGAACTCGACTTAGGTTTATTACTTGACCTATGTCCAATGACACTAGGTTAATGTCGACCTATGTGAAAGACACTAGGTTCATGCACTCGATCTTATTCATTATCCTAAGTTATCACGCCTAGGATTAACAAATTATGACAGCTTATAAGATATTACTGTTAATATCCTGAAATATAATTATTGTATTAGGAAAAAGATTGTCACTAAAATAATCCAAACATACCAATATCTATAGGGAAAATTATAAAATATGGTTAATAGATAATAAAATATTCTATACATTATATTCAATTAAATATATCAGAAGGATTATACTAAATAACTAAAATTAAGTCAAGCATTCAAATATGCAAATTGAAATAGAGATATACAATATTCAACTATTATATAAAATTGTTATAAGACAATAAGGACATAATAAAATAATCCCTAATAAAACTTCGCATAAGCATGTAGACTTTAGCATCGACGATCACATTTCATATTCAGATTTCATGACCATTGGGCGTTTACAGGTTCAACTTTACAAGGGTATTATATGAATAATGTAACAATTTAACTAACATCTGTTTTTCGTTATATATCGACAATCTATATGAATTGTCGCACGAAATATGAATATGGTCCATTAGTATGGGAGGTTCACATGTTCTCGATGTTTTTACTATTACCATTTAATACATTCATATATATCTATTCTTATGTCTCTAGCTTCAAAGTCATGCATTGGTATTCTATGAACTATTAGAGACATTTCGCAATTATATTCTATTCGACAATAATATTCGTCATAGCGTCAAATGAACCATACTTACTTGGGGCATGGAGTGACCTATCACTTCGGTAACAAAGCCACCTTTTTATTTTAATCCGGAATGCGCAGAATTCACTTCCCGCGCTTTTTCCAAAAATCGCAGTTCCGCGGCTCGTGGACAATTCGCATGCCGAAAACGTCTTTTTGACGATATCGTTCGGTAGTGCTACGACGAATTGTCGAATCGACTTGCCAACGATGTTCGCTTTACTCAATAGGTTTGTACGCGATCATGTATATATTAGGGTTTTATCTGCACAAGCCGCGATTAGCGAGCTTAGCGTTTATATAAAGCTCTATATAATTTCCTTGCCATCATAATTTTAGCTCCATCTATGAACCACTCAAAATATATAGTTTTGGGAGATTGAATATTAGCGGCGAATCAATGGCCACAATTCCATACTTTGTCCTAGCTTTATATAGCCTCCACAATTAACCCAAGGTTCATTTATATGTATCAACATGCATTTTTAAGCATATAAAAAGCTATAGGCTGAAACAATTCCCATAACATTCAAGTTATCCCGCTGCTTAGCATGAGCTTAGTTATGGCCTTCATACCCCACCAACTGTTGCCATTCCATAAAAGTCAAAGATTAACCTGTCGTTCATGAAAGTAAAAAATAATCTTTAATTCCATAGGGATTACATCCAAAAAGCTAGGGAACACTATCATATACGCTGTCCGCAAATTTCATTAAGTTTTTCTTAAGCTGAAATATCACATAGAGGTTCTAGCAATTAGAAAACTATACTATACAGATATAGGGTCAATAGCATATCTCTAATCAAGAACATAGCTTATTCTACCTCAGATTTTGAGCCTAATCAGAACTCACTCTCGTCGATGTTCTCTGCTGCAGAGTTTTCGCAGCATGATAGCTTGTTCGTACAGCTTACGGAAGCATTAAAGAGAGAGAGAAGATCAGGAGAGGAGAAGGAAAAGTCCACAGTGTCTTTTCCTCCCTGCTCTGGCCATGGCCTTGGACAACTAGTCCAGAGGTCACCCGCTGTCCTTACACACTACCCACAACAGCCACGAAGTGTACAATTGCACAAAAGTCCCCTATAATACGTAAAATTATATTATTTCATGCTATTTACGGGACTTTACGGTCCGATAGCGCAAATCGAGGACACTCGAGTTGACCCGAGACTCTCGCTGATAGGTATCGACATGCTGGAGGCCGTGCTCACACTTCGGAGCATGGCCGGCCACTGTGGCGAGCGCGGGAGCGAGACGAACTTCAGCGGACTGCCCGCACAGCATGAAGAACATGCTTATCTCGCAAATCAGAGGCTCTCAGACTCCAATGAAGGTGGTCACGATGATCAGCACTGAACTAGGATCATCGTGCTCACCTTCCGAAGACTCGAGGTGGCCTCGGTTCACCGAAACAGTGACCGGAACCCTAAGACAAGGTGCAGAAAGCTAAACTAGGCTTACCGGGGCTAGGCAGGGCACGGGGTGGCCGGCGGCGGCCGGACGGCGGGAAGGCCGGCCAGGGGTTGGTGCGGAAGGTCAGAGAGGTCTGGGGCTCACGTCAGCAGGCGACAGGAGGCGGCGGCGACGATGGCCAATGATGCCCTAGCCACCAAACCCGTGGGGAGCACGGGTTCATTCCGGTGGACAGCGAGCTCCGGCGGCAGCGTCTCCGACGGTTGACGGGTGCGGCCGGCCAGGCAGAGCCGGCACTCACGCTGGCCGGCGGCGGAAGGCAACGATGGCGGCGCTGGAACAACCCGACCCCGCACGGGTTCACCTCGGCTCCTAGGGTAGCGGCGGCCACGGCGGCGACCGGAGGAGGGTCGGGGCGACGGCGGCACTTCGCCGGAGGTGGAGGAAGGGCGACTCGGCCGGCGGGGAACTGCGGCGGCGCGCGGAGGCAGAGCTAGCCCCGGCTCGACCCGCACTCGGTCTGGGCGGCCGCAGAGAGCAGGGGCGGCGGCCGGCGGCGTCGGGAGCGGCGGCGATGGCGCGCGAGGTCACGCCGGAGGCCAGATGAGGCAGGGCGGCCGAGCTAGGGTTGCTACGGCTCGCAAGCCTCGAGCTAGGGTCTGCTCGGGCCGAGCTCGTCCGGGTTGCCCGTGGTTTGCTTGGGCGGCGCCGGCGGCGCGCGAGGACGGCGGGGATGGCCGGTGCCGGCGGCGGAGAGGGAGATATCTTCCCAGGAAGCTTCCAAGAGGGTCTGTGGTCGCTTCCCCAGCAACTTCGGCAGAGAGGAGGAGAGGGTGGCCGAGAGGGGAGGAGAGGAAGATAACCATGAGTTTTCCGGCGGTCGGAATTGCTCGCCGGAGGTCTGGGCACGAGCGCAGGCAGGGCAGGGACCTGCTGGGGCTATCTAGGGCACGGTTGGGGAACTAGGTCGGCTAGATCTAGGGTTTCTTGCAAAAGAACCCTAGATTCACATTGTATGCAATGTGAAAATTGCAAAAAAGTCCTCCGAAGCTTGGTATTTCTTACCCAGTCCTTCACCACGCGTGTAATATGCGCGTATGCACCTCGACGTTCAAGATTACGCGAAACGGTACATAAAATATGGGAACTTTTGCGAAAATTCTGATTTTCCACTCTCGACCCCTTAGCGAACTTCATGCAATATCCGACAATCCGTTCATCGGATTTCAGAACGGATTGCACCATCGTGTTCAGCACGACGAGGGCATCAAAACTACAATCTTGTTTCGTCAGATTTGGTCACGAATTTGCGACGGAATCCATCCGCTCTCTAATTAATCCATAAGTCACACATAGGCCTTGGTGGAAACCCGAAATCCTTTAATTCAAACTCGTATTTGAATTCCCTACCACCAGTAGGTACTTGAAACATCTCTCACCCATCTCCAGATCACTTGTACAAAGCACGGGGAGTTTTAAAATGCACGAATAGCAAAGAGCGGAAACCCTCTTTTTGTTAAAACTCATTTTTCTCAAAAATCGTGCATCGAAAATGAAATCCGTCAGTGCCATTGGTTCCAGAATAGCTAATCCGATCGAAATGAGCTATTGGATCGCTATGAACGGAGTCCGATACACGCCGAAAGCCAACTCTACTCCGCGGCTTCACCGAAAAACCGGAGTTACTATTCACTTAAGTGAAAACTAATAATCGCATAACTTCTCCGTTTTAGCTCATTTTCTCCTGAAACTTGACGAGTGCTTATGAAATTAAATTACACATATAAACATCGTCAACGGAGAGTTTAGTTGCACTGTAAAAATCTCAGTCTTTACAAAATACAACCAGGTGGCGATCGCTATACCAGACTAGCTAGATCGTCCTCTCGTCGCGCCAAAGACCAACTCCAAGCCCGAATCACCTGGGGAAAAGGAGGGTGAGAAACCGCAACCATGGTTTCCCAGTTGGTACGACAGAGCCACGAAGGCAAGCCGTAATCACCGGAAACCAAAGGAGATAGATAAACAAGTATATATGCTGATATGAAGCAGAACTACAGATATGAGCATGATGTGATATAAGAGCAACTACAATAGTAATAGAAATATGATAATAACTGAGCAAGAACGAAACTACTACTGTAACCAAAAACTCAACTGATCGGATGCCTCAAAGGTAAATAGTCCAAACCAAACCCAATCTGATGCTGCTATATTGGTCAGCAGACCTCAAGCATTGCTTGTCACAGAGCAGACACTGCCAACTTATTCATGCGTCACCGACGACCTATCCGGATACGTACACTCCTTGGTTGGTGGCCAAACCAACCTGGTGTCTCGAATACACATTGCTGTGACTAAATCATGCTGATATGCTTAAACGAAAACCGGCAAAAAGAGACCGGTGCCTTGGCCGAAGCCAGGTGCAAGGGCGTACAACGCCGAACCACGATCAACCAAATCGAAACACACGATAAAGAAGTCAATGTGTTGCCTGGACCCAAGGTCCACAGATATACAATATATATATGCAACATGCTCTACATGTCTATCAACAACTAACAATATGCAACCAATAAGGTAAAGATAACGAACGATAAGCAAAGGTAAATAACATGTAGAGACTACGATACTGATATGAAAGAACAGAGGAAGGGTGAAACGATCTCATCGACTACCAGCTCGAAGCACCCACCTGTCACTGTCGCGTCGGAACACTAGGTGCGCACGGAGTCTACCGGACCTAAGAAGATCCACTAAGTCAGTAACCATCTCACAAGTCTAGAATACACAACTCACAAACCCCACACAGATCCCCGTAATCGGTTTCCCAAAACCGATCACCGTAACTCACCGGAAGTCCCGAAAACCACATCGGTACACCGTCGGGACCCACTGAGTGTCCCGAAACTCACCAACTCGTGTCACGAGTCGCCTACTGCCCCAAAACACTCCGATTTGGATGTTTTGGCAGCAAACACAAGATCACACCACTACACAATTATCACCGGATAATTGTACGAATACGGGTTCCCGAAAGTGTCTATTTCGACACCGGAACCCACCGTCGCTCACCCATCATCACCAAACCCACTAAACGACGATGGTGACCAGCCAACAAGGCTTCGCGACAACTCACAGGGCAACCAAACCACGTCGGAAGAAATCCGAACCGAAACCGCGTTCTTTCGGCGAATTTCGTCGAAAAACGCACCGGAATCGACTTTTCGATTTCCGCGAAAGCTACAGGATCATGGACAATCAGTCCAGAGGTCACACACAAGCATTCACACTGCCCACCGTAGCCATAAGGTGCACAAGTGCATAAAAGACCCTCTATTTACATAAAATCCATCATTTTATGTAAATCGGTAGACTTCTATGACTCGTTCACGCAAACTGAGAACTTGTAAGTTCCGCCGAGACACATACTGACAGGTCTCGACATGCCGGAGGCCGTGCTCATGATCCGAAGCGCAACGGCTCACTGTGGGAGGCGCGGGAGCAATCCGAAGGTTCAGCGAACAGCGCGCAGTCGAGAAAAACGCATCGAACAGAACTAACCGGACTCTGTTGATCCAAAGTGAGGTGACCACTGTGATCGGAACTAACCAACGATCACCGTGCTCACCTCCAGAGGCATCAAGACAGCCTCGGATCACCGGATAAGTATGCGCAATCCCAAAACAGCAGCCAAAAAGGCTCTACAGGGTCGACATCATCGAAACAGCGGAATGGGGCCTTCCCGACAGAAACCAAGGTGAGCACGATGGTCAGCAATTTGCTACGATCATCGTGCTCCCTTCCGTAGAGATCAGGGAGGCTCCGGAAGCTCGGAACAGCAAGCCACCTGGGAATTGCCCTATTTCGGGCCTGGCCGGAGCAAGCTTGCTTCGGCTGGCTTCCGGCTGCGCGACGACGTGCGCGCAGGTCAGAGATGGGTGCGGGGGAGGTAATGAGTATGGTGCTCACCTCGGTTGGCGGCGGAGGGTGGCGGCGGTGACGGCGGAGCTAGCCGAGCCTGCACCAGCTCGGGCTCGGATTCCAGAGCAGCTGCGGCCACGGCGGCGGTCGGGGCTCCTCGGGGACGACGGCGGTAGGTCCCCATGGGTCGAAGGAGGAGGAGGGAGGCGGCCCTGAGTGGCGGCGGCGCGGGGATAGGGGACGCGGCTTGCCTCGGCCGGCACAAGTCTGGGGCGGCTGCAACTTGGTCGAGGCGGCGACGGCGGCTAGTAGGGGCGGCGGCGACCGTCGGGGAGGGACGCCGAGGGCACTGGAACGGCAGCCGGAGCGGGCTCGGTCTAGCTGCCCCAAGCAGCATCAGCGCGGTCGGCGGCGCTCTGGGTGGCAGCAGTCGGCCGGGGGAGGTCGCCGGAGATCCGTGGTGGTGCTGGAAAGGGGCAAGATGAACTGCAACCTCGGACCATGTCCTCAACCCGAGAAGAAGAGGGAGAAAGAAAGATATGGAGGAGAAGAAGAAGAAGGTGGTTCGGCGACGGCTGGGGCTCAATCGGCGGCGGCCGGAGGTATGCGGTTAGGGAAGATGAGCGAGGTGAAGATGGTAGGGTGCGGCTAGGGTAGCTGGGGGCTCAACTAGGGTTCGGATCCCAAGAAAACCCTAGAAAATAAAATATATATAAGGTGCAAATTGCGGAAAAGCCCATCAAACTTCAGTATTTCAAACTGAATCCTCCCCAGCGTGAGTAAAACCCGTGAATACCCTTCCACGTACGATTTCACGCGAAATGGTACATAAAATATCGTGACTTTTGTGAAAATACCGATTTCCCAACACCGACCTCTCCTCGATCAACGTGCAATCTCCGTAGATCCGTCCGTCAGATTTGTGAACGGATCGCACTAGTGCGATCAGCACGACGGAGACAACAAAGTTACGATTTCGTTTCACCTCGATCGCTCTCGGATTCGCGACGAAATCCGTTCCAACCCTCCAACGGAAGAAACTACGCACAAATACATATAAAACATGTATTTTTGGATTTTCTTGAAATCCGTGTGTCAAACTCAAAATCCGTCAGCGCCATTAGTTCCAGAATGGCTGAACCGGTCGAAACGAGCTATTGGACTGCTATGAACGGAGTCCAATACGAGCCAGAAGCCAACTCTACGCATTGAGCTCTCCGGAAAACCAAGTTACTATTCACTTTAAGTGAAACTTGGAAATCGCGTAGAATCTCCGTTTTAGCTCGATTTCTCCCGAAACTTGACGAGTGCTTTTGTAATTAAATTACACACAAAATATCGTCAACTGAGAGTTTAGTTACACTGCAAAAATCTCAGTCCTTACAAAAATAGTGTAAATTCGATCAAAATAGTGCAATTTTGTTCTAAATAGTGTAATTTTATTTTAAAGAGTGTAATTTTTTTTCAAAGAATGCAACTTTTATTTAAAATGGTGCAAAAAATTTTAAAACAGTGCAATTTTTTTTAAACAGGGTAATGTTATCTTCTTCTTTTTTCTTCCATTTTTTTAGTCTTTATTTTTTTATTATTTTTTTCCTATAATTTTTTTTTTCATGCCTCTCCACCAACGACCACTGCGCCGGCGATGGCGTCGCTAAGGACTTCCTGCTTCGAGGCTGCGGCGTCGTAGCGACCTTCGCGGCGTCAGCATCGGCAGAGAGGCGGCGCCTCCCACCTCTCTGCGCTCTTCCCCCGCGACTCCGACTGGCTCCGGGTTGAGTCCGCATCTCTCCGTCGTCATCTCGCGTTGGCGCGCCGACGGAGAAGGAGAAGGAAGAAGAATGCCGCGGTTGAGCATGTCGTCGAGCAGGGAGGTGGCGGAGCGGGCCTGGCTGCGGCGGCAGAGGGCCTAGGCGAGGGCGCGGTAGGAGGAGGGGTCGAGGGAAAGGCTGAGGCGGGAAAGGCGGGCTCATTGCCGGCGACGTCGCCGGAGCAGGCGAGGGCGACGTCGCCGGGGCAAGAGGTGTGGCGTTTCTGCTTTCGCCGCTCTCTGGGAAGAGAGAAAAAAAAAAACGAGAGAAAAAAAAAAACGAGAGAGAAAAAAGCACAAGGGTATTTTGGTCAGACGGCTAAAAAAGCAGACCGAATCTGCAAAAACGAAAAAGGTGGCCCGATTTTGCAAAAGCCCAAAACTAGTGGACTTTTTATGCAAATTGGCCTAAATTTAATTCTTATTTATTAATAAAAGATTTAAAAATCAATTCATTTGAAATTTTCCTTATATGAATGCCAAATTATGAAAGGAAAGATAGAGAGAGAAAAAGGAAACAAAGAGAAAATTAAAATTTTGAAAATATAGTACAGGTAAAATGACTAAATTGCCCATATATTAAAAGACCAAAATACCCTTTTTTGAGATACCTGGTAACCGGTACCTCTCCCAAAGTGACCTGCTATTGCAGGTCACAATTTAAAAAAAAATCAAATCTGAGCCGTTGAATACTCATGAATGAACGGTAATGAAAAAAAAAAGAAGTAAAGAAGCATTACTCTTAGAAGTTATGATGATATAACAAGATAAAAATATTAATTAAAATTTATTATTATAATATTTTAGATCTTCGAACTAGTTTTACATGAAATCAAATAATTTCTAAATATGATAAATAATAATATTATTTTTTTTAATTTATTTATTTTTTAATTTTATTTATGAAATTATATATTTTTTTAGAACGGTATTGAGGAAATTATTCCAAAAATATATCACATTGCGAATTTCATGTACAAAATTATCTCAAAAAAAAGAAGATGACCCTTGCCACATAGATCTAGTTTGATTATGCATTTTCTAAAATATTTAATTTTATATTTTACAATGGTAAAAAAAAAAAATTTAGAAGTATAAATACATGCTCTTCTAGTGACACTCATTAGTGCAATTTTATTGCATAACGAAAAAAAAAATACTTTTTAATTCTTTAATTTTTTTCCAAAATATAAAATTATGTAATTTTTAAAGCTCATTACCAAACTAGAGTTCAATTGGATCCAAATCATAAAATTAAAGGTAAACTTCAAATACCACCCATATAGTTTTACAATTTTTTATTTTAATATCCTATAGTTTTATATTTTTTCACTTTAATATCATAAAATTTTTTCACATTTTTTCACTTTAATATTTTGTTGTTTTATTTTTTTTCTTTTCGTCAGTACCTCCGATTAACCCCCTGTTAAATTATATACAAAACATTTCAGATATCCCACAATCGAATATTTACTTTCGTACTCTGTGGTTTACCGAATTTTTATTTTAATATTATATAGTTTTAACTTTATCACTAATTTAACAAAATAATTAATATAAAAAATAACTAAAATAGTAAAAATAAAATTACAAGATACTTGAAGTAGTACATTTTAAATTATAATAAAAAAGTAGAAATATCATGGATGATACTTAAAAAGTTTTTTTCTAAAATTAACTACTAACTTTACGCGTGGCACATTGAGTCACCGCACCACGGCGGGCCCACCATTTCACATCATGGATCTTGTCACCGCCCAAAAATTAAATTGATTGAGACATCGCCGAACCGTCCCATTCACGTTCATATTGCTTTAAAATTATTAAATTTATGTAACAACAGGACTATTTGCTGAGGTAGAGATGTCAACGAAACGGATTCGGAACAAATTTTTAAAAATCTGAACTCGAACCCGACTCTAACCCAAGACCCGAATCTGAACCCGAATTTGACGAATTTTAAAAATTTATATCCAAATCCGAATAGACCAAAAATTCGAAATCCGAACCCGAACATGAACCCGAAATAATTATCTTTTTTTCAATATTTCAAAATATATTATATTAAATCTAAATTTTTAAAATATAAATTCAAATATAACATCATATATATATATATATATATATATATATATAATACAAAATAAATTCGGGTTCGGATCGGGTTCGGGTCAAGTTCGGGCTCGGATCAGGTATAGTCAAAATTCATGTCTGAATTCATATCCGTTGGGTTTCTATTTTTTATATACATATCTGAATTCTTATCCATTTAGTATTAGATATATCCGTTTCATTCGGGTTCGGATTCGCATAAAATTTCGAATATCCATTGTTACACCCCGGGGCTCAGCGGAAGCCTACTCGGCACGTGTCCAGACCCGCCATACGTCTAAAACATATAAGGCGTCTACCAAAATTTCAATAAATACAACTATGCCATAAAGAACTCTAGCGATATCAGAGCAAAAGTAACTAGGTTCTACAACAAGGAATAGTAAAAGAGTGCTAGAAATCTACTAAAATAAAACATAGCTTAATACAAAGGAAACCCAAAATACAAGTACAAAGGGGAGTACAATGGTGGTCTCTATACATGGTAACAAAACTCTCTCTCACCAAAAACCAAAAAGAGAGAATGACCACCTAGGAGCAAAACTGGCTCCATTAGCTAGCTAGGTGATCCCCTTGCCGCGATCCCGTACTTCTACCTGTGCTGAAGGCTCTGAAAAAAAACCATAAAACAGGGGGCGTAGTATTCGTTAGAGCTTCTAACTCGGTTTGTTCAGTTTAGCTGTTACCTTCTTTGTTTATGTTGATTTAACTTAGAAAGCTTAATATGGTTCAGTATTTCATTGTGTTTGAATATTCAAGTTTTCAGTTGATTTCTGAATGTAATAAAAAGATTTGTGGATTTTGTGAAATGTAAAATAGTTTTCTCCCCTCGTGGTAGCGCGTTTTAAAAAGAAAAGAGTTTCCGTGTGGAAAATAGCTTTCAAAAGGTTTTTTGTGGTTTTCATAACTTAGTATTTCAAAACCCGTTTCCGAGTTGGAAACGTTTTAACTAATAGTTGTGAATTTATGTTCAAATCATAAATGTGAACCTGTGGTAAATGGTGTATGGATATATATATATATATATATATATATATATATATATATATATATTGTTGAGTTGTATTTAGTGTAGCGGTTGTATCCTGTTATGTACTTGTACTTGTGTGACGCCGTTCAAATATAAGGAGGAGACTCTGTCTCGTGTGAACAGTTGACTCTCGTATTTGTGGCGGTCTGATATCCCCGTGGTCAGGTTTTCCAAAAAAAAAAAATTAGCCACTTCGCTGTTGTTTAACCTAAAAGGACCTGAGGCGTGACAGAATAAAGTGGTATCAGAGTCAAGTTCCAACCACAACACCATTCACCAGCTGTTTAAAAATAACAAAAAAACTGAGCCATTAGTTAGGTTGACCCATAAGAAGACCTACGATATATAGGCACTGAGTGCGGGTTTGGACTGTGTCCTGGTTTTGCATTCGAGTTGGGTAAACTCGAGAGTGCACTGTTATTTTCGTATGTGCTACGATTTTCGCACAAGCTGGTGTCTAAGTCGGAGTAGTGAGGTTTACTTATACGGACATCGAGTGGCGCGACGATTCACCAGTGTTTGCCGCTCTTGTCAGGTGGGGCTTGAAGGGCCAGAACGATCTTCGGCCTAGGCGAGTGTCTAACTGCCGTCACGCGCTAGGCGCTACTCTCTCTACTTAGGAACAGTGACTATGGCATGTCCTAGGCAAGACCATACTTAGACTAGTTACGTCCGGAGTTTAGTGGGGCTACTAGGGTGTTGCCCAGGGTTTGGATAGTAGTCGTTTAAGCGACTACATTGTTCGTGTTGCTTCTGCAGATCTTTGGGTAGGGTTGCGATGCCTACCTCTCCTCCTTAATTGCTGATTAGAATCAGCGGTTTGGGTTTTTTGACCTTGAACTAGTTCTTTCGTCAAATTGATGTATATTAGAATTGGATTGGCACAGTTCTGGTGTCAGGTGTCTATTGATGCATACATCGTATGCGGTTATACTAACACCTAAATTGGTGTGTTGTGGGTTAGTCTGTGGTTGGTGTTAGGACTCGTCTCGACTCGAGATACTCCAGGGTATTGTTGTGTAACACACTGGACCTGAGCAAATTGCGAGGTTCGAGTGTTTGGATGGTGTTCCGAACTTTTCCACACCTTATGGAAGGTCATAGACGGAGTTCCGACCTAAGAAGTTCGAATTTCTGGATTTCTTCTAAGTCCTGAGAGTTTTGCTCTCGGGGACCAGTCCCTGGTGGGAGAGATCGGTCCCCCCGCGGGCTGAGGTTGTCTCTGTCACGCGAGGCAACCGGTCCCTGGCTGATGAGACAGGTCTCCGAGCGCGTCTTCGCGGGGAGAGACCGGTCCTATGCAAGGAGAGACCGCTTCCCGAACGTCGATTTTGCGGGGAGACCCTGAGAGACTGGTCCCAGCTGGAAGAGACCGGTCCCTCAGCGCGAAAACTGCCCAGACCCGTGCAGTGCACAGTTTGGATTGTTGAGGGACCTAGGTGGATATTGTTACCTGGGAGGGCTTATAGACCATTTTCCCTCTCTCTTTCCATCACTTCTCACACTCTCACACTCTCTAGGGAGAAGAAGAAGAAGGAGAAGAAGAGGAGCTTGCTTGGAGGAGTTTGGAGCATCTTTCTCTCCCTCATTTCTCATCTTTGGAGACTTGGAGCTTGTTGTTGGAGCTTGGTGGTGGACCAACTTTCAACCCTAGAGGACTTTGAGCTTGGTTTGGAGCATCCTAGAGGTATGTGACTAGTTCCTCCCTCTAGATCCTAGTTTTGGAGCTTTAAACTAGATGAAACTCTAGATTTTGGGATTTAGGATTTATTTTGGGGATTTTTGATTTAAGGGCTTTGGAACCTAATTGATGGGTTTGGAACCTAGGTTTAGATTGCTTTGGAAGGGATCTAGCTTCCATTTGAGCTTTGTGAGAGCTTCCTTCACATTTGGTCAGTTTTCTCCACCTTAGCTTATGTTGCTTGTTGTTTGAGTTTAGGGTTAATCGTAAGGTTCGTTTAACTCTTGTTCCTACATCTTTAGGGTGCTAGGAGTCTAGTGGACACCTTCGTCGGAGCTTACGAAGGGTTTCGGTAACTTCGGTGGGTTTGGCTTCATGAAAACGGGGCAAAATGACCCCAATGCTTTCTATACTTGTCGTAAAGTCATTTTGAATGCAAATCCATGCTAGATAGGATTTATGAAAATTTTAGAACACTTAAAATGCATGTGCTATGTGTAAGATAAATTTCACTCTATATAGTAGAGCATTCTGGATAATCTTCATGCATGTGAGAAGTGTTCGGGATAACATTTGGAGTCATGTCTCTTATGTTAAATTAGCTCATATTTGTGTAATTGTAAACACTACACTATGATTGGACTTAGTGGAACAAAGTGTCATAAAGCGGCACTTGACCTAGAAAACTATGAAACTACAACATAGAGACATTGTGGTAGGCTATTGGACATCGACTATATTTCATATTTTAGACATGATGACATAGTGATAGGCCATCGAGATAGTTGACATATAATCCATATTTTAGACATGAGGACTTGAGACTTGAGACAGACTTATACGCATGCTTTCCATTGTGCTCATTCGCACATGTTTGTGAGGGTCACTCCCTACAAGCCGGCACTCCGGAGTTGGACATCGCGATACATATTCGCCGTATGGGATTGGGCGCCGAAGTGGATTGCCGTGGGAAAAGCTCATTCCTAGAGTGGGGATGTTGACTACCACGGGACCATTAGGCACGGCACCGGCCAGACAGCCTACGAGTGGGTCTTACAGGCCAGACAGCCTTCGGGTGGGTCTTTATGCCAGGTAGCCTTCGGGTGGGTCTCATAAGATTAAACTTTAAACAGTTAAAGTGACAAGTGGATATTGACTAAAATAGTAAACAATGACATCTTTACTATTTGCATCGAGGACATCGTGTTGGTTGCATATCCATGCTTATACATGTTATTCACGCCCATGTGCATACTTGTTGTAGTTACTTTATTACTTATGCAATTCATGCTAAGTAGAGATATCAGGGTAGAGTAGTACTCATGGTTACATACTTGTTCTTTATTTCGCTTTTGTTTATACTCGTATTTACTCTTTTCGGTAGCTTTTGGGCCTAGTGGTGCTTTTCACTAAAGTTAGTAATTGCCCACTGAGAACTATTATTTAATAGTTCTCACGCCCCCTCTTTTATGATTTCTTTCAAAGCCTTCGGTACCGGCGGAGGCACGGGATAGCAGCAAAGGAGTCGCGTAGGTAGTTCGCGGGGAGTTCGTTTTGCTCTTAGGTAGTTGCTCTTTCTTATGTTTGATAGTGAGAGAGAGGTTTTGTACCATGTATGGAGACCACCTATGTACCTTGTTTAGCTTTTGTATTTGGGGATTCCTATTGTACTACTTTATGTATTTACATAGTGGATTTAGCTTATGTTCTTTCCCTTATTGTAGCATCTAGATATACTTCGCTTTGATACTCTTAGATGTTCTCCTTTACTGCTTTATTTATCATTTTGTATTAGAAGCTTTGTATGTTTTAGACATATGGCGGGTCTGGGCACGTGCCGGGCAGGCTTCCGCTGGGTCCCGGGGCATGACATGTTGGAATTCTCGAAGTTTTGGTATAGTGAGGTTGTGGTGCAGAAATTGGTTAGAGAAACCGTTTCCTAAAGTCTCAGTTTGTACGATTCGCGGCTTAGTGTCGCTAGTAGCTTTCGGACGTTGAAAGCTTTGCGACTCCGAGTGAGTCGGTTCAGGGTCGATTTGATTTCGAACGTTGGCTCGCAAAGTCGATGTTTCAACGGTTTTGGTTGTGAACTTTTGGTTCAGTGAAGAGGTATCGGTAGCTTAATATTTCGATGTGTCACACTTCCAACTTGTTGTTGGTAGTGGATCTTCGGATATTTTGTTTTTCTTTTGATAAGTACATTGGCTGCAGACAATGTAGAGTCGAAAGTTGGGACGAAATACCTTCTTCCCGTTTGGGACTCATGGATTGGGTCGATACTTTCTCTAGATAGTCTTGTGAGAAAGCGTGAGTGTTGGTCGTCTATGACCATGTAGCGAGCCTTGGGTTACTCCTTGGCAAGTTTGCGCAATTGATTTATCATCACTGCAGATCATTTTGACTCTAGTTCGAGTCTGGGAGTTAGTAGCTACTTAGTTGTGCTTTCCATATTTAAAAAGTTTGTTTAGTTAGTAGTCTCTGTCTTTTGTCGAGAGGTTCGGAATCACAGTTGTGGAGTTACTTGAGCCTAGTTGTTGGCTTTGATTATCACCGTAGGTGATAGCATATAAGGTTGGTGATTCGGCTTATTGTGCAAATCTTGGAATGGTATTGTTGTCCAGTCAAATTGGTGACAGGTGCGCATAGGTCTCAATGAGACAGGTAATTGGGTGTTGCTGGAAACATCAATCGCTAGGGTCCCTTTGTAGGACGGTAGCGACAGGGTTTCATAGATACAAGTGTTGAGCATCACTGATGGTTAGTATCGCTGAGTGCGATTGGCAATCCTGTACACCAAGGGATGGACTTGCATGGAACGTGTGTTAATTTGTTAGAGACTATGGTCTCCGAGGTGAATTATTATCTCAAAAATAGGCAATTTGGGATCTGATAATCCTGGTCGCTGGACTGTCTTTGTCTGCAGGTTATAGGATGGCATTGATCCCGGTGAATTTTGGTCCGTAGATTTTGGGTTGACATGCCTTCCCTCGTCTTATCTGAGTGGAACCGCAGTTCTATGCTCCCCACCTTTCAGAGGTTGATTCGTCCAAATTCAAGAAAATGTAATTGACCAGTACTCAAAAATGATACCGCAGTGGTAGAGTTATATCCGAATTTGATTTCAGGTGGATACGTGGTCAAGTTTCAGGGACGAAACTTCTTTAAAGGGGGGATAATATAAGGACTAAGATTTTGGCAGTGCAGCTAAACTCTCTGTTGACGATGTTTTTGTGTGTGATTTAATTACATAAGCAGTTGTGGTACAGGCCTGAGGTCTACGGACCGATAGGCGGCTTTCAGATTGGGTATATTTGGACTTCTTGTCCGGTTGACGTATATAGCTATAGTAGTTGTTGTTGCTTGTATACCTTTAGTTTTTTCTTTACACTGGTCTTGCTACTATAGTTTTGTTGCATGTATACGTTCAGTTGTTCATTACAGTAGCGGTAGTTGTATTTTCATATATGTATATCTCATTTGTTCATTATCGTTGCTACTGTAGTGCAGCTAAACTCTCTGTTGACGATGTTTTTGTGTGTGATTTAGTTACATAAGCAGTTGTGGCACAGGCCTGAGGTCTACGGACCGATAGACGGCTTTCAGATTGGGTATATTTGGACTTCTTGTCCGGTTGACGCATATAGCTATAGTAGCGGTTATTGCTTGCATACCTTTAGTTTTTTCTTTACACTGGTCTTGCTACTATAGTTTTGTTGCATGCATACGTTCAGTTGTTCATTACAGTAGCGGTAGTTGTATTTTCATATATGTATATCTCATTCGTTCATTATCGTTGCTACTGTAGTTCACTTACCCATACTGTTGATTATATCTTTCTGATCCAGTAAGTACTCCTCGCCTTCGTCGGCTTGCGGTACCCACTCGGAGGGGAGACATGTTTACATGTTCTCACCTTTCCCACCATTTTTTAGGTATTGCGGGTGGTGAAGTTGAGACGAGATATGAGACACGATCGTAGTGGTCGCTAGAGCTTCTGACCCGGTTTGTTCAATTTAGCTGTTACCCTATTTATTTCTGTTGATTTAACTTAGAAAGCTTAATATGGTTCAATATTTTATTGTGTTTGAATATTTAAGTTTTCAGTTGGTTTCTGAATGTAATAAAAAGATTTGTGGATTTTGTGAAATGAAAAATGGTTTTCTACCCCTCGTGGTAGCGCGTTTTAAAAAGAAAAGAGTTTACGTGTGGGAAACAGTTTTCAAAAGGTTTTTCGTGATTTTCATAACTTAGTATTTCAAAACCCGTTTTCGAGTTGGAAACGTTTGACTAATAGTTGTGAATTTATGTTCAAATCATGAATGTGAACCTGTGGTGAATGGTGTATGGATATATATAGATGTTGAATGTTTGTATGTTCAGTGTAGTGGTTGTATCTTGGTTATGTACTTGTACTTGTGCGACGCAGTGCAAATACAGGGGAGACTCTGTTCGTGTGAACGGTGGACTCCCTATATTTGTGGCGGATTTGGCATACCCCGTGGTCAGGTTTTAAAAAAAAAATTTCGCTGTGTTTTAACCTAAAAGGGACTCGGGGCATGACAAGTAGTTGTAAACAAGACATGACATGAATGATTCTAGAATCCGACTGTTGAGTCGATGAGTGACAATTTCATGTTTTAAACATGATGATTGAGATCTCAAATTGTGGACCCTATGTTATGATCACGTTTGCTGGCCCTTGTGCTCATTCGCACATGCTTGTGAGGGTCGCTCCCTACAAGCTAGCACTCAGGAGTTTAGCCTTGCGACGATAGATCGCCCGTGCGGGATTGGGTGCCGAAGTGGGATGTCGTGAACGGAATCTCTTTTCTTGCAAGGAAAATGATGATCCCTACTGGGCCACTAAGGCACGGCACGAGCCGGGACGTTACTACGGATACGATCCTTGTAAATTGGGTATTGAGTCATTACTTGACAATGAACATCATCGCAATTGATGTATATATAGTAAATGTTCATACATGGGGTTGCTACCTTATACTACTATTTGATGCATACTTAGTAGTTGGATATTTTGTGGAACATTGTGACATTGATAACTTTAGTGGTAGTGAACCTATATCCTTGTGGCTTAGTATATATGCATGCCTAGAATAACAATGCAAAACACAATTTACTTTATGTAGCATCATGGACATTGTGATTACGCATGTAGTTTAACATTGGCATACAATAGATTATGCATGTAAATCAACATTGGCATATAGTTGAACGAGGGTGTAATACCCTGAACTTCGGCAAACTGCAAATCTGAGGGTTGGAATAGTGATTGGAACTCTTACATAACTTTTGAAGGACTGGTGAGAGGCTTCAGCACATTACTGGAGCAAGCAGATAACTGGAAATGGAAAAGTGCATTGAAAATGTATTATTCTATTGCAATGCTCTGAATTTGGTTAATTACGAAGTTCGAATGTGGGGAATGATAAATGGAACTACCCTGCATTTTCTAAAGGGCTTAGACAAGGTTTTGGACAAGTTAGACAAGTGATTGAACAGCCGGAAGCAAGAAAGTGCATTTCTGGCGAAATTCTGCATTGTGTACCGGTACAACCATCACCGTGTACCGGTACACAATGGCAGATACGTGGCAGTAAGGCTATTTCGGTAATTTCACATCTTATGCTTATCTTATCTCCCCCAGCACGACTCCTGGAGCTCTGTGGATGATGCTAGAGATTAGAAGAGTGTTCTTGCACCTCCCTCATTTTCTCTCTCTAGAAATTCTCTCTCTTCGAGTAGGAATCGCCGATTTGCGCCTTTTTTTCGCCGTTCTTTGCGCTAGCTGGTTTGCGGACTTTGGAGCGGCTGCGAGACGGTGGAAAGGACTCGTAGGGGAGGTATTTTTGCAACTCCAACTCACAGGGAAGCTGAGTTGAAGTCTAGTGAGGTAGACAAACTAGTTTCTCTCTCTAGTTTGAGATTAGTTATAGTTTTTTTTATGTTGATTCTCGATTCTTGCTACCAGCTGGTTTGAGATGGTTTAAAGCAGCAATTGAGGAGTGGTTTTGCTGTAATTCTTCACCGAAAAATCAGACTTAAAGCCTTAGAGGTAATTAATGAGCTTTTTCTCTATTTCGATGATGAAAATAATGATATTGGCAAAGTAGTGATGTAGTGTTGGGATGCTTGTTTACAGCAGGTTTTCGAATTAATTTGAGTTGAATTTGTGACCTTAGGGGCTGGTTTAGAAGGTGTTTCAACCTGGGGTAAGATGAAATTTCAGTTAAAAATCGGATTAAGTGAGATTCCGATTATTCTATCTAGTAGATAAGTGTTTTGATGCTGTTTTGGCAATTGTTCGCAGCGAGGTTGCGATTGACCTTCGGATTATCTCCGGCTAATATGTGAGAGCTTTTGGGGGCTAAACTTGAGGTATTAAACTGAACCAAAACAGGGAATTAAGTTACAATTTAGTACAATTGAGGAATTTGCCGAAATTAGACTTTTAGTAATAGTTTCAATGCGGTTTTGAGACTTAATTTTCAGCAGGATTGAAATACCGTTGAGCTGAATTTCAGGACACATTTGAGTTGGTTTAACCTGAGGATTGGGAGCCTTTACCTGAAGAGAAGTGTAAACCTAAGAAGCTTGAATACCCGGATCGCTTATCAGCGTGAACTCGACAAGAGGTGTCGTATATCGGTGGGTCGGACCTTCCCGAAATAGGTGAATTCTCTCTATGTTATCTTGGACATTTGGAGTCGAAATTATTGCATATTCTTGTGCATATAGCTTAATTGAATGAATTGGGCATGCTTAATTATGCTTTTCATATTGGATCTAATGGAAACTCCTATGTAGTTGGAAAAGTATTATTCAGTTCTATTAGACAACAAGAGAGTGACATACTTGAAATGAAATTGTGCAAGCATGTAGTATACATGGACTAGTAGTCTATCTTACATAGGAAGCTATGATATAATTACATAGAAACCTATAAGAATATCTTAGATGGTGTTTATATGCGTGTGCTCCCTTGTTGGTACTGTTTTTCCATTTATGATGTTAACACTAGTATAACCTTCGAATTTGAATATGATCTAGTTAAAGATCCGAAATTGAGCCTACATTGAATACTTCGAAGGACTTGTATATGAATCATAATATGGGACTTTACTTGTATAATATAACTCGAAGGTTATTCTTTTAAAAGTATCAAATGAAATATGGGACTTTACTTGTATAATCGAGTAGAAGTGTTTGTTGATTCCTATTTACAAAGTAGAAAAGGATGATGTTGAACTATAGGTTATGTGCCATGAGTCATTGAACATAACTGTAGTAAACCACTTTCCTTGTATGTAAGGAGTAGTGAGAGGACTATGAGTGAGTGTCCAGGTGCAGCCTGATAGAATTACTTGTATGATGTAAAGTTTAAATCTATCAAGTTATACTAGCTATTAGTGGATGTATGTCAATAAGTTGTTGATGGTGACTTATGATTGGGTACTACAGTGTCGACTTTGGGTCGAATTGAGATTCCATGTCAGAGACATGATGCCGTTGGAATTTTTGTACCCTGGATTACAGCTTGCATGCCATTACGCTCTTTCGCACATGCTTGCGGGGGTCGCGCTCCCCAAGCCCAGCACTCCGGAGTGGCTTAGCGACAGATGCTCGCCTATGTACGTAGTGAGCGTCGAAGTGGATTGCCGTGGGGTGTGTACACTACCACGGGGCCATGAGGCACGGCGCAGCTATGACTTTACCTTGTGTAAGTCAATTGTGGATTTGGTTATGAAAGTCACCTTAACCTTAAATGGATATAGTAGCAAGAATACGTTATGTCATTGGTCAAGTGAACTGAGAGATGAACAAGCGAGAAAGTTGACATCTTGATTAGTTTGTGACTTAGTGACAGTGTGTTACACTCTTACTAGTGTAGGAATAATTACATGATATCATCAGTTATTTCATGAATAATGAATTATCTTGCATACCACTTGACGTATGACTAGTTAAACTGTTAATTAACATGAATGATAGAACTTATCATGATAAACTAATACTTACAACTGGTGGTTATTTATGAATTTCGAGTAAATCGTATGATTGATTTATTTTAATACCTGCTGACTCATGTCACAGTTGACCTAGTGGTGTACTTCGCCACTCTCGGCGGCTTACCCACTGGGAACTATTGTTTAATAGTTCTCACACCCTCTTTGTTGTTGTTTTTACAGAGCCTTCCACAGCAGGAAAGGCAAGGGTTCCTGGCGAGAGGTCCGCGGCTAGCTAGAGCCTTTTTGACGTTATGTAGCTTGTAGCTTATTCCCGTGATGTATATTAAAATTATGTAAAATTTTACTTTGTTCTTATCTATTGTAATAAGGTTTTGGATTGTATAAGTTAGACTTTTAAGTTTTGCTCTGCTTACCTTGTTAGAATCGAATGTTTTTTTTTTTTTTTTTTTACTATAGTGATTGTAGACGCCTGGTGTATATTTGAGTTGTGGTGTACACGGCGGGTCTGTGCACGCGACTGGTGAGCTTCCGTTGAAATCCAAGGCGTGACAGATTATAGTGGTATCAGAGCCTAGGGTTGAGTCTTAGGAGACCTAGTAAACCTTAGGCCGGTTGGACGATCGGACGATCAGGATTAGGAACGTGAGAGACGGGGTCTTTTGCGACTATTTTGGGCGAAAGTATATTGATTGGGTCTTATTTATAACTCCAAAAGTGTTGGGGTTGAATCGAATTGAACAACCTCTGTGTCCTTGCAAGATCACGTTGGCGGCCGACAACGTGATATTGGGGAATAGTGGGAGGTCATTTCATTACTTTCGCATGATTGGGGTTGTATATTTATGAGTGGGGCTACGATAGCACAGGTTGTTTACCTGTGGCTATTTTGTTTATTGCAGCTTGCGATGTCAAAGAGGCATTCTACGGCGACTGAGGTGACTAAACCAGAAAAGCTTGCACCTTCTGAATTTGGCGAGGTTTGGGAATTAAAAGAGCAGTTGGCTACTCTAGTTGGAGTAGTGGAGTGACAATCGACTGTGACGCTACTTCAAGCCGAGGCTTTGCGCCGACAGGATGAAGGAATCAGACGGTTGGAAAACTTGTTGATCCAACAGACGGCTGATCTCAAGAAATTCCACGAAGTTTCGGATCGTACATCGATCGTAAGAAAAGGTGCGAAATATAATGAAAAAGTGAAGGAAACTACCAAAGATGAACAGTTATATGTTGGAGAATCATCAAGAAAAGTGAAGAAGAATCAATCTCGGAAGCATGGTTCTTTTTTGAAGCTAGGAATGGTGAGACGTCGATCACCACAGCCATGTGTAATTTGTGGAGGTTCGCATGTTCCCCCAAAGTGTCCTCAACGGAAGGGAAAGTGTTTTAAATGCGGTCAGGAGGGCCATCTTCGATCCGAGTGCCTAAGGACTAACATGTTGACTAAAGTGTCTGCACCGACTCTGTTGCAAGAAGTACCCAGTGGAGGTACGCCGACGGGATTGTAGAGTCAGATATGACGGCGGAAATGATTACTGCAGGTAGTACATTGTGCAATGTCTCTATAATTCGAGTATGATTATAATGATTGCTTTAGTTGCATCTCGGATCGACTATTTGTCGAGTTGAATAGCATCAATTCCCTCCTTATTATGCATGTAGGGTTGATTTAACAGAAGGGTTTACTTGACGCCCTGCTTAATGAGAATTTAGTATATGCCAACAAATGGATTGGCCTTACCTGTGATAGAGTGGTTTGGTTAAAATGTAGTTGTGAGGTACTCTGTACCATGGTTGCGAGAATTGTCATTTTACCTAAATTAGGTAATTATGGAAAGGTTGGAGCCTAATTGGCTGATACGTTAGATGTGAGAACCCTCGAAGTGAAGGGTAATTCTTGAGAAGTGGTTGTGGTATTTATGATCAAGTCACAAATTGTGAACTTGACTAATAGGGAGGCTTTCATGCCTAGTACTTTGTTTTGGTGAGGCAATCCTAATTGTTGGGAGACTGGGTGAGTCGTTCGACTATATGTCTAATATCGTGATTTCAATTGAAAACTCGATCAAGTAGTTGGATTATTTTGAGACATGTTGATCTTGTAATCAGTCTGAAGCATTTGATACATTCGATAGATTGAGTGGCAATCTGAGGAACCATGTCATGACAAGGTTTGTTC
Source organism: Ananas comosus (assembly GCF_001540865.1). Classification (NCBI taxonomy): domain Eukaryota; kingdom Viridiplantae; phylum Streptophyta; class Magnoliopsida; order Poales; family Bromeliaceae; genus Ananas; species Ananas comosus. Next base: position 5,448,450 of record NC_033631.1, on the reverse strand, counting down.
TAAGAAACTCTGCATATGATGGGAGACCAGATAAAAGAATTGATAGGATTGAAGTGAAATTCTCATAATTGGATTAAGTATCAGAGAATAGCGAGGAAGAAATCTCCTAGTTACTTACTTCCTCCTCCCTCTATTTTGGCTTAGGCTTTAATGGAATTAAGCTTCTTGACACAAATCACAGGATTGAGAAGAGACTCTCCTAAGCGGATCGAGTGTTTTGGGGAATGTTGAGAAAGAAATCATCCTGTTACTTATTTCTTTCTCTTTCTATTTTGAGTTTATGGATAATGGACTTAAGCATTTTGGAACAGATTACAGGAGACAAACTTTTGGGATTAACATTTTAACTGATGATCGTATCAGGATAAATCCCATACAGTTTGAAAGCAAATTTTATGCCTAGTGCTTCGTTTTGGTGAGGCAATCCTAATTGTTGGGAGACTGGGTGAGTCGTTCGACTATATGTCGAATATCGTGATTTCAATTGAAAAATCGATCAGGTGGTTGGATTATTTTGAGACATGTTGATCTTGTAATCAGTCTGAAGCATTTGATGCATTCGATAGATTGAGTGGCAATTTGAGGAACCATGTCATGACAAGGTTTGTTCTGGGAAACTCTGCAGATGATGGGAGACCAGATAAAAGAATTGATAGGATTGAAGTGAAATTCTCATAATTGGATTAAGTATCAGAGAATAGCGAGGAAGAAATCTCCTAGTTACTTACTTCCTCCTCCCTCTATTTTGGCTTAGGCTTTAATGGAATTAAGCTTCTTGACACAAATCACAGGATTGAGAAGAGACTCTCCTAAGCGGATCGAGTGTTTTGGGGAATGTTGAGAAAGAAATCATCCTGTTACTTATTTCTTTCTCTTTCTATTTTGAGTTTATGGATAATGGACTTAAGCATTTTGGAACAGATTACAGGAGACAAACTTTTGGGATTAACATTTTGATTGATGATCGTATCAGGATAAATCCCATACAGTTTGAAAGCAAATTGTGAGGTTCTAATTGTGGGTTAACGGGAAGCTTCTGTGGAAACGGGAAGCTTCTGTAGAACCCTTCCTTCATTATTGTAATACACTGAACTTTGCAAATTGCGAAGTTCGAGTGCGAGGAATGATGTGTGGATCTATCTTACATGTTTTAAAAGGCTTGGTGTAACACACTGGACCTTTGCAAATTGCGAGGTTCGAGTGTTTGGATGTGTTTCGAGCTTTTCCGCACTTGGTGGAGGGTCGTAGAATGTTTTCCGACCTAAAAAGTTCGAAAACGGAAATTCTGGACAAGTCCTGAGAGTTTTTACTCTCGGGGACCGGTCCCTGGAAGGAGAGACCGGTCCCCCCAGTGAGCAGTGTTGAGGCAGCCTGAGGCAACCGGTCCCNACAAGTTAGAGAGTGATTGGATGGTTAAAAGCGAGAAAGTGCATTGCTCTGGCAAAAATCTGAGTTTTCTGCTTGCTGTACCGGTACAGCCATTATCTTGTACCGGTACAGACTGGCAGAATCGTGGCAGCAAGGGGCTTTTGGTCATTTTACATTCCAATCCTTATCTATTTGACCCAGGTCGACCAGGGATGCTTAGTGGAAGTTGTTGGAGCTCAGAGAAGGGTTTTCTTACATCTTCTTCTCTCTCTCTAAGAATTTTCTCTCTCTACAAAAAAGCCGCCGATTCGAGTCGATTTCGCGCTCCGGTCGACGCTCGCTGATTGGACGACTCAAAGGAAGCTTGCAGCACGTGGGGAGGAGGATTTTTCTCTGAGTTCTCTGTGAGGTTAGTCCCAGAGAAACTAAATCTCAGTTTTAGAATCAGAAATAGCTCAACTTCTCGCTTGTTTGTGAACTAGCATCGGAATTTGATGCTTTTTGGGTTTCGCTGCTTCCACCTAACTTCGGGGCTGTTTTCAGCAGTGAAGAGGAGTTATCTTGGTTGTAATTTATCAGCGAAAAGTTGTTTTAAGGTTGGACAAAAGTAGTTAGCCATTTATGAAACTAATTCAAAGCTATTTGCACTTTAATCGCGTAACTTGACGCAGTTTGGAATTTGTATCTTCACAGCAGGTTTTTAAGCAAGTTGAACTAAATTAGTGACCGTGGGGACTGGTTTAGAAGGTATTCTAACCTGAGGTAAGCAGGAATTTCAGTTAGACACCTAATTTCACAAGAATTCTGCCATAATAGCTTATATACAAGCATATTGACGCTGTTTTGATATTGTTCGCAGCGAGAGTGTGATCAAGCTTCGGATTGTCTTGAGTTGACTTAGAAGAGCTTTTGGGAGCTTTTGGAGGCTTAATTTGAGGTATTGAACTAGCCCAAACCAGGGAGTTAACCTTTCACCTTGTAGCAATTGAGAATTTTGCCGAAATTGGAATTGTAAGTAATCGGCTCGGTGCGGTTTTGTTACCTTGTTTTCAGCAGGATTGGGATCTTGTTGAGCTGATTATTGGGACATCTTGTGACTGATTTGGGCTTAGTACGAGGTGGGTCGGACCTAACCAGAGCAAGTGAAACTCCCCTATGTTCTATATGTATTATAGAAATGGTCTTATTGTGTGCTTATGTGATTGATCAAGGGTTTGCAATTCGTCATCACAATGTTTAACTTCTTGAAATGAAATCTCTAGGAAGTAGAGGACATTCATGCATAAAGTCTTTATGTTCATGTTGGCTAGTTATATGTTCCTAGAAAGTAGAGAACAATGACATTTTTATGACTTTATTTGGGAACTAGAGAACAATGACATTCTTATGATACTAATGATTCGAAAGTATAGAACATTGACATGCTCTGTGACTATATTGATGTTGCCATGATAGTGGAAAAGTTCCTAATGCCATATGCAATTTAGCATTACTTTCACATGTTTAGTACTCTAGTGGACACTAGCTATGGTCAATATTTGTTATATTGAAGTTCCGATTAAAGGAAACATTACAAGTTAACTAGTGAGAATTACAACATGTCGAGTTATGGACTTTGCTTGCTTGCCATCGTGCTCATTCGCACACGCTTGTTAGGGTCGCTCCCTACAAGCCGGCACTCCGGAGTTGGCCTACGCGACAGTTGCTCGCCCGTGCGGGATTGGGTGCCGAAGTGGATTGCCGTGGGGAGTGTATACTACCACGGGGCCATTAGGCGCGGCGCAAGCTGGACTACCTTGAGTAGGTCCTTATGAATGAAATGAAAGTACTAAATGACACCTGACAGTAATGAATAATTACCAGTTACAGTGTATAGCGGTTAATTACACATTCGGGCTTATGTTCGTGTTTATGTTTATGCTTACTGTAGTAGCTAAGCTTTATTTATTCAGTTATTTCATTACTGTAGAAAGTATCTCGTTGCTTACATGTTCCTTATATATCATGCAACTTACTGCTTTTACTTTCATTCAGTACATCATGAGCCTAGTGGTGTAATTCGCCGAGGCTGGCGGCTTACCCACTGGGAACTATTGTTAATAGTTCTCACGCCCTTTTGGTGGTTGTTTTTACAGAGCCATCTACAGGAGAGGCTAGGGATCGTGGCAAGGGAGTCACGTCTAGCTAGATCTAGCATTGGAGCATGTTAGTGATCACCTTGTTGCTCGGGCTTCAGCCGAGGGTGATGTCCCTGTGTATAGAGAGACTACCAGTGTATATTTGTTTTGAGTAGCCTATGATGTATATGAGTTCTGGATCCAGAGATTATAGTTTTATATTTCTTTAGGATGTGAAATTTTGTGATTGGTTACTCTTTGTTCTGTTGATAATGTTGTAGACTTGTACTTTGCTCTGATATCAGGATAGGATTTTTCTATCTTTTCTTCCTTTGGAATTGTCTTCTTGTAGACGCCTTATATACTGCAGGTGTATGGCGGGTCTGTGCATGTGCCGGTTATGCTTCCGCTGGTAACCGGGCGTGACAGATTATAGTGGTATCAGAGCCTAGGGTTGCGTCTTAGTGGACCTAGTAAACCTTAGGCTGGTTGGACTATAAGGATAGGCTCGTGAGAGACGTGGTCTAGGTGAGGTTGGTGTCAGCGAAAGTGTTTGATTGGGTGACGTGAAACTCCAAATAGTTGGGGTTGATTGAAGTGTTCTATTACTAACTTTGCAGAGGGTCACGTTGGCGGCCGACAACGTGACATCGGAAGTTAGTATATGTTACACTTCCTTACTTTCGCCCGATTAGCTGGGTTGTGTCAGTTTTATTAATCCATGTTTTTTTGTTTGTAGCAGCTTAAAATGCCTACGACTCGTTCTGGGACCGCCGGGGCGGCTGAGGCGGCCGCTGCCGAAGAAGTGGAGACTTCCGTCACCTCGGGATCCAGTGAGGTCCGGGAGTTACAGGATCAGATCGCAGTGTTGACTGAGCTAGTGACACAGCAGGCAGTAGCCGCGCGACAGCAGATGGATGCTGCTTGAAGACAGGAGGACAGGATGAAGAGGTTAGAGGATTTATTATCGCGGCAGACAACCGACAGAGAGATTCCGGACCCTATACCTACAGTACCAGGCGGGGATGCGACAGTGAGAGCATAGTCACCTGTATCAGACACACCCCGAGTAGTTCCGAGGGTAGAGCCCCGACAGAAGACAGTAGTACCACCACCAGTACATGTAGCTGTGACAGGCACAGTATTACCTGAGATGGTAGGGGTTGAGGAGCGAGAGCGGATGATGGAACGACTGAATGAATTCCGTCGTTGCAACCCTCGTATCTTTGACGGGGAGAAAGCCGATCATTGGGTGGTCGAGAAATGGCTGATGCATATGGAGAAGCTATTTTATGATACCTTCGTGGAGGAGCGGTACCGGGTCTGGTTTGCGACACACCATCTGGATGGCGAGGCTTACAGGTGGTGGACAGACATCCGTGAGGATCCTCGTGCTGATTTGTCCGCTATCACATGGAACAGGTTCAAGGAACTATTGTTGACTACCTATTTCCCTCAGAGTGTAAAGAGACAAATGGAAAGGGATTTGAGAAACCTGAGACAGGGGGACAAGACAGTGGCTGAGTATGAGCGAGAGTTCTCCCGATTACTACACTGTGTTCCTTTTGTGGTTAGGGATGATAGGAGTAAGGCCCGTTATATTGGGTGGCGTTCACGACCTACGATTTTTAGATTGGTCCAGGCGTCAACCTTTCTACTTACAGGGAGTAGTGAAACCGGCATTAATATGAGAAGGGGGGCAGAAATTATTGAAGGAACGGTGATGTTGATTTGAGCGCAAGTAAAGGAAAAAGACAGCGGCGGAAGCCAGTTGTCAGCAGCAATCCTTCGGAGAACCGCCGATAGTATTCTGAGAGGCCAGCCGGGCAGTCGAGGGGTCGCGAGGCTCTTCAGCACCTCCGTGGAGCGCTGACCTACACGACAGTCACGTTGTGTCATTCTGTGGTTTGGGCCTCATGTACCCGCCGACATGGTGTCACAACGTAGGGGTAAGTGCTTTCTTCTGGCGGTCAGGAGGGCCATTTCGCTCCCGAGTCCCGAGAGGTCCTTGCCTCCCATTCCATTCAGCACTGTCCTGTATCATCATCTCCGATCAGGGACCCCGACAGCACCCTATCAGTTACAATGACCACCTGGACAGCAGCAGCAGTTCCGAGAGTTTTCGACAGGGTTGTCGAGTGGCCGTATTTTTGCCCGCCCAGACACAGAGAGAATACCAGAAGCAGAGGACTCGTGGCAGGTATCATATGCTTATGATATTTCGTCAACGTGCATTGTATTGATAACTGGGCTTCCATTCTTGTTATTGATCGCGCAATTCGCGAGTTGCATAGCTTTACTTTTAGACCTACTCTTCACCTAGGATGAATGATTCCGGTCCAACCATACCCTAGATATTCGTTAAGTTTGCCCATCGCTGGCCAGGTTCGAGGTAGAGCGACTCGATTAGCCAGTGGAATTTACTACTCTACACAAAACCTGAGAGTTTGATGTCGTATGTGGGTATGACTGGTTGACACAAGTTTATGCCGCACTATTGATTGACGAACAGATACGCTGACCTTTAGCGGAACTGGGTCAACAGAGAGTGTTGTTATAAGGGTGCAGAGTTCATTGGTTTCACTTACAAGAAGTCATTACAGGGCACGACAGATTGTTATTTCGTTAGAAGTTGTGTTCTTTCTTAGCTTTATTTCGTGTGGAGGGTAGAGACTTCCCACATGTGACGAGATCCCGTTGTGCGGATTCGGGGATTGTGTTCCACGTGAGATTTGCCAGGTATTGCCCTGATAGGGAAGTTAGTTTGTGAAAGACTTGCCACTGCGACTATCCCAATCTCAAAATGCACCCTTAGGATGCACCTGTTGAATGAAAGAGCTGAAGCACAGTTACAGGATTTACTGGGTAAGGGTTTCATTCGACCAGTGTTTCACCATGGGGGCAACCGTGTATTTGTTAAGAAAGAGGATGGATCCTCTTCGATGTGTGTGGATTTATCGGAAATTAACAAAAGTCACCAATCAAGACATAAATAACCCGCTACCCCGAGATTGAATGATTGTCTCGATCAGCGTGCAAGGATCGAGGTATACTTCCAAGAATTCGATTGTCAATCTTGGTATCACAGCTTAAGATCAAAGCCCTAAATGTAATCCAAGACACGCCTTCTAAGGACAGTTCGTATGGGCATCATATGAATTCACTGTTATATGCCATTCTGGATTACAAAATGCCCCAGCACTTTTATGGATTATGAACCGTTGTCTTTAAGCCCTTTTTGGACAGGTTTGTGGTCGTGTTTATCAACCGTTATCAATCTTTGATCTATCTTCTCGAAGTAATGAAGCAGCGTGAAAACAACTTGCGTAGTGGTAATGCCAAAGTACTTCGAGAAAAGAAACTGTTTGCAAATTAAAAAATGCCGACTTTTGGCTTCGCGAAGGTATCATTTCTGCGGCCATGTGATTTCAGGAACTAAGAGGATAGCTGCTGGACAAAAGAAGATTAAGCGCGATAAAGATTGTCTAGGCCAACCACGTCACAGCAGATCCGGAGTTTCCTTCGGTTTGGCGGGATCTACCGCGAGATTTTTGAAGCGGTCTCCGCAAAGAATCCTGTCCCTTCACCCCCTCCACTCGACTTACACATAAAGGACGCTACTAGTTTCTTGCGATATGCAAGCTTGTGAACACGAAGCTTTCAAGGCTAAAAGAAGACAGTTGACTATTCCGCCCCGAATTCTAGGCTGCGGTCACTGGGGTGGATTTGTATCTACAGCAAGTGCTCGCTAATGGATTAGGGTGTGTTCTAATGCAGGATGGCAAGTAATTGCTTATGCCTCTCGTCAGTCTAAGGATTATGAAAGAACTACCGCTACTCCCAATAGATCTTGAGTTAGCAGCTGTGGTATTTGCATAATAAGCTCTGTGCGCCACTAACCTCATACGGCGAGCTTTGCTGAGGTGTAACACAGATCATAAAAGCTTTGAAAGTATCTATTTACCCAGATAGGGAGTTAACTTGAGCAACAAGTCGATGGCTGGAATGCCAAGGATTTATATTTGACCACCTCTATCATCCTGGAAAACTAATGTTGAACAGATGCTTATAGTCGAAATCGAACGGAAAAATTGGCTATGTCGATAACTATGCCAACCCCTGTTCGTAAAGAAATGGAGCAGTTAAATTTGGCAAGTGGTAGCTCGATACACTCCCTTGGAGACCTGATGTTGATTGGTGGTTGCAACCTACTCTGCTCGATCCGAAATAAGGAAAAGCAAACTCAAGTATGAATTCCTGCAAAAATGTCGAGCGAAAATCACTGCTGATTATGTTCTGACATTCGAGTGGATGATAGGGATTGTTAAAATTCATGATAGAATGTTTGTGACCAGCAGAATCTCTGGTATTAAAGAGGAGATTTTAAACAGAGCACATCGCGCCGCCGGTATACACTGCATCCTGGGAGTACGAAAATATATAAAATTTAAAGTTAACTTACTGGTGGCCTGAATGAAAAAGGAAGTTGCGAGTCGTTGCTAAATTGCTTAAGCTGTCAACAGGTCAAAGCTGAACATCACTTCCAGCAGGAAAACTTCAGAGTTTACCATACAGTGTGAAATGGGAAGAGGATCACGATGGATTCATTGTGGATTGCCTCGCTCACAAGCGGGTCACGATGCTATCTGGGTAATTGTGGATAGATGACAAAATCCACTCATTTCATTCCAATACATACAAACTTGGTCGAGGGAGAGAACTCGCACAAATGTACCTGATGAAATTTTGCGATTACATGGAATACCTGCTTCAATTGTTTCTGATCGAGACACTCGATTTGTTTCACATTCTGGAGAGTTTACAGGAGGCCTTGGGTACCGATTGGATTTAGTACTGCTTTCCCACGCCAGAGTGATGGGCAATCGAGCGTACCATCCAGACCTTGAGGATATGTGAGGGCCTGTGTGATGAGATTATCAGCATTGGCCACAGTTCCTACGCGATGTTGAATTTGCTTATAACAATAGTTATCAAGCAAGTATCCAAATGGCACCTAGATGAGCCTTATGGTAGAAAGTGCCAGATCACGCTTCATTGAGTGTGGAACGCGTTTGAAAGATAGTCTTGGGTCCAGATGTTACTGGGAGGCTGAAGCTAAAGTTCGACTTGCACGAGAACGTTACTGACAGCTCAAAGTCGACAAAGAGCTACGCGGAATAAACGTTCGGCGAGATTGGAATTCCAAGTAGGAGACCATGTATTCCTAAAAGTTTCACCGACAAAAGAATAAAGAGATTGGCTTCGAGGAAAATTAAGTCCTCTGATTCATTGGACCTTATGAAATATTGGAGCGAATTTGTCCGTAAAATACGAGTAGCATTGCCACCTAGTCTATCTGGAGTGACATATGTATGTTATGTATCAACTCTTCGGAAGTATGTATTTGATCAACTCATATATTGGAAAGTGCCCAGTGGAGCTACAGGAAGACTGATGCTTTGAGGAGCACCTGTGGAGATTCTTGCTCGTGAAGTGAAACGGCTTCGAAACCGTTGAAATACCCTACGTGAGAATACTTGGAGTAACTCACGAATGAACGCAGAAGCCCACTGGGAACGCTAGAAGAGAGTGCAGTTTAGAACGCACTATCCCTACCTTTTTTGGTGGAATCTTAAGGTAAGCATTCAAGTTTCGCCGGACGAAACTCCTTTTTAGAAGGCGGTGAATTAATACACTGAACTTTGCAAATGCGAAGTTTGAGAGATTGATTGCTCTGATCGATGATCTACATGTTTTAAAAGGCTTGGGCAAGTTTTGTACAAGTTAGAGAGCTTGCGATGTGTTAAAGCGAGAAAGTGCAATTGCTCTGGCAAAAAATCTGAGTTTTCTGCTTGGCTGTACCGGTACAGCCATTACCTATGTACCAGTATCAAGACTGGCAGAATCGTTGCAGCAAGGGGCTTTTGGTCATTTCACATTTCAATCCTTAATCTAGTGTGACCCCAGCTCGACCAGGGATGCTTAGTGGAAGTTGCTGGGAGCTCAGGAAGTGTTTCTTACATCTTCTTCTCTCTCTCTCTAAGAATTTTCGTCTCTCTACATAAAAGCCGTCGATCCGAGTCGATTTCGGCGCTCGGTCGACGCTCGCTGATTGGACGACTCAAAAGGAAGCCGCCAGCCGTGGGGAGAGGATTTTTCTCTGAGTTCTCTGTGAGTTAGTCCCAGAGAAACTAAATCTCAGTTTTAGAATCAGAAATAGTTCAACTTCTCGCTTGTTTGTGAACTAGCATCGGAATTGATCTTTTTGGTTTCGCTGCTTCCACCTAACTTCGTGGCTGTTTTTCAGCAGTGAAGAGGAGTTATCTTGTGTTGTAATTATATCAGCGAAAGTGTTTAGTTGACAAAAAGTTAGCCATTTATGAAACTAATTCGAACGTATTTGCATTTAATCGCGTAACTGACGCAGTTTGGATTTGTATCTTCACAGCAGGTTTTTAAGCAAGTTGAACAAATTAGTGACCGTGGGACTGGTTTAGAGATATTCTAATCTGAGTAAGCCAGGAATTTCAGTTAGACACCTAATTTCACAAGAATTTCGCATAATAGCTTATATACAAGCATATTGACGCTGGTTTGATACTGTTCGAGCGAAGAGTGTGATCAAGCTTCGATTGTCTTGAGTTGACTTAGAAGAGCTTTTGGGAGTTTTGGAGGCTTAATTTGAGATATGAACTACCCAAACAGGAGTTAACCTTTCACCTTGTAGTAATTGAGAATTTTGCCGAAATTGGAATTGTAAGTAATCGGCTGCGGTCTTTTGTTACTTATTTTCAGCAGGATTGGGATATTGTTGAGCTGATTATTGGGACATCACTGTGACTGATTTGGGATTAGTACGAGGTGGTCGGACTAAACCAGAGCAACGTGAAACTCCCCTATTTCTATATGTATTCATAGAGAATGGTCTTATTGTGTGCTTATGTGATTGATCAAGGGTTTGAATTCTCATCACAAGTTTAACTTCTTGAAATGAAATCTCTAGGAAGTAGAGAGACATTCCATGCTAAAAGTCTTTATTGTCATGTTGGCTAGTTATATGTTCCTAGAAGTAGAGAACAATGACATTTTTATGACTTTATTTGGAACTAGAGAACAATGACATTCTTATGGATACTAATGATCGAAAGTAAGAACATATGACATGCTCTGTGACTATATTGATGTTGCCATGATAGTGGAAAAGTTCCTAATGCATATGCAATTTAGCATTACTTTCACATGTTTAGTACTCTAGTGGAACTAGCTATGGTCAATATTTGTTATATTGAAGTTCCGATTAAAGGAAATCATTACAAGTTAACTAGTGAGAATTACAAACATGTCGAGGTTATGGACTTGCTTGTTGCCATCGTGCTCCTTCGCACACGCTGTATGAGGGTCGCTCTACAAGCTGGCACTCCGAGTTGGCCTACGCGACAGTTGCTCGCCCGTGCGGGGTGGGTGCGGAGTGGATTGCCTGGGGAGTGTATACTACCACGGGCCATTAGCGCCGCGCAAGCTGGACTACCTTGAGTAGGTCCTCATAATAAAGAAAGTATAAATGACACCTGACAGTAATGAATAATTACCAGTTACAGTGTATAGCGTTAATTCACATTCGGCTAGTTTCGTTTTTATTTTATGCTTACTGTAGTAGCTAAGCTTTATTTATTCAGTTATTTCATTACTGTAGAGAAGTATCTCGTTGCTTACATGTTCCTTATAATCATGCAACTTACTGCTTTTTACTTTCATTCATAATCATAGAGCCTAGTGGTGTAATTCGCGAGGCTGGCGGCTTAACCCACATGGGAACTATGTTTAATAGTTCTCACGCCTTTGTGTGTGTCTGTTTACAGAGCCCGCTTCAGGAGACAGGGACCCGTGGCAAGGGAGTCACGTCTAGCTAGATCTAGCATTGGAGCATGTTAGTGATCACCTTGTTGCTCGGGCTTCAGCCGAGGGTGATGTCCCTGTGTATAGAGAGACTACCAGTGTATATTTGTTTTGAGTAGCCTATGATATATATGAGTTCTGGATCCAGAGATTATAGTTTTATATTTCTTTATGATGTGAAATTTTGTGATTGGTTACTCTTTGTTCTGTTGATAATGTTGTAGACTTGTACTTTGCTCTGATATCAGGATAGGATTTTTCTATCTTTTCTTCCTTTGGAATTGTCTTCTTGTAGACGCCTTATATACTGCAGGTGTATGGCGGGTCTGTGCATGTGCCGGTTATGCTTCCGCTGGTAATCGGGCGTGACAATTATAGAGTGATATGTTGTATGATAGCAATAGAGAACGTGTGGGTGAAGTATAAGTTGATCTCCCTTCTATTGCCTAAATTGGATTTGAAACAATGAATACTTTAAGTATCACATTCTCAGAACAGAATTGAGTGGAAATCGAGTTAGAGTACATGAGGAAAATCTCTCAATAACGAAATGGTTATGATTTCTTTTATGATTGGTATAAAGAAAAATAGTAAAGCTGCAGAGGCAACATTAATGGAAGTTGTATGAATTTAAGTATTGACATGGGACAGCATCCATTAATGTGAAATTGGGATTATCGCTTAGTAGTAGAATGAAATATGGCACTAAGACATTGTGATACAATGCGGAATAGTAAATCTGGAATCCACCTTTAGTAGATTGATGGAAAAGAGAATCAATTTTAATTTGTTATTGAAGGGGTACAACCAGGGATGACTAGTTCATTAGTAAGCTAGTTATAATTGTGGAATAGGTATATGGGAGATTCTTTCCTTATCTGGAGTAGCAGTGCGCCAAGAGTACAATTTCTGAAAAGTTGTAACTAGTGGATGATGCAAATTAATCATGGGTATATGATCATCTTGGAAAGCCTAAGATGTACCTCAGAGGTAACCTATGAAGCCTGTTAAGGAATGATTACACTTTAGTTAGATAAACATGACGGAATAAGTCGGGCTTCAGCCTCCACCTATGTGAGAAAATAAGAAATGAATTTCATTTATAAAGGCAATTTATAAAGGCAATAGATCTTGTGAAGAGTGGAGGGACTGATTGAGCAAATTATAGTAAAAGATGACTTCCATCTCGGCATAGAATTGCCCAATCCCTTAAAGACTTTTGACTTTTAGGAATAAGCTGATAATTGAGAATTCCATTGTTCTTTATCAATATCAGATAATTCTTTGGCACTCGAGACATGTACCAAGTGTAACTACAAGAATGGTACCATTGGAATTCTTCTTATCAAATGAATGATAAGTATCATGGGAACCCCCCCTTCATATGAGCATGATGAGAAGAGTTGGGTTTTATCCTCGAATCATTGGAAAAGCTGAAATGGAACTTCATCCATTAAAATCATGGATTTCATGGATGAAAGAAGAACTTTTTATTGTGAGAATGTGATACGAACTCATGAACAAAGATGGAAGGTATTTCCCGTTCTTTTTAGCTGATAGTGAATGAGGATCCCGTTCTAGTTTCGCGGACGAAACCTCCTTTTAGGAGGGGTGAATGTAATACCCTGAACTTCGGCAAACTGCAAATCTGAGGGTTGGAATAGTGATTGGAACTCTTACATAACTTTTGAAGGACTGGTGAGAGGCTTCAGCACATTACTGGAGCAAGCAGATAACTGGAAATGGAAAAGTGCATTGCAAATGTATTATTCTATTGTGATGCTCTAAATTTGGTTAATTACGAAGTTTGAATGTGGGGAATGATAAATGGAACTACCCTACATCTTCTAAAGGGCTTAGACAAGGTTTTGGACAAGTTAGAGAAGTGATTGAACGGTCGGAAGCAAGAAAGTGCATTTCTGGCGAAATTCTGCATTGTGTACCGGTACAGCCATCATCGTGTACCGGTACACAATGGCAGATACGTGGCAGTAAGGCTATTTCGGTAATTTCACATCTTATACTTATCTTATCTCCCCCAGCACGACTCCTGGAGCTCTATGGATGATGCTAGAGACCAGACGAGTGTTCTTGCACCTCCCTCATTTTCTCTCTCTAGAAATTCTCTCTTTGAGTAGGAATCACCGATTTGCGCCTTTTTTTGGCCGTTCTTTGCGCTAGCTGGTTTGCGGACTTTAGAGCGGCTGCGAGACGGTGGAAAGGACTCGCAGGGGAGGTATTTTTGCAACTCCAACTCACAGGGAAGCTGAGTTGAAGTCTAGTGAGGTAGACAAACTAGTTTCTCTCTCTAGTTTGAGATTAGTTATAGTTTTTTTTTATGTTGATTCTTGATTCTTGCTACCAGCTAGTTTGAGATGGTTTAAAGCAGCAATTGAGGAGTGGTTTTGCTGTAATTCTTCACCCCAAAATCAGACTTAAAGCCTTAGAGGTAATTAATGAGCTTTTTCTTTATTTCGATGATGAAAATGATGATATTGGCAAAGTAGTGATCTAGTGTTGGGATGTTTATTTACAGCAGGTTTTTAAATTAATTTGAGTTGAATTTGTGACCTTAGGGGCTGGTTTAGAAGGTGTTTCAACCTGGGGTAAGATGAAATTTCAGTTAGAAATCGGATTAAGTGAGATTCCGATTATTCAATCTAGTAGATAAGTGTTTTGATGCTGTTTTGGCAATTGTTCGCAGCGAGGTTGCGATTGACCTTCGGATTATCTACGGCTAATATGTGAGAGCTTTTGGGGGCTAAACTTGAGGTATTAAACTGAACAAAAACAGGAAATTAAGTTACAATTTAGTACAATTGAGGAATTTGCCGAAATTAGACTTTTAGTAATAGTTTCAATGCCGTTTTGAGACTTAATTTTCAGCAGGATTGAAATGCCGTTGAGCTGAATTTCAGGACACATTTGAGCTGGTTTAACCTGAGCATTGGGAGCCTTTACCTGAAGAGAAGTGTAAACCTAAGTAGCTTGAATACCCGAATCGCTTATCAGCGTGAACTCGACAAGAGGCGTCGTATATCGGTGGGTCGGACTTTCCCGAAATGGGTGAATTCCCTCTATGTTATCTTGGACATTTGGAGTCGGAATTATTGCATATTCTTGTGCATATAGCTTAATTGAATGAATTGGGCATGCTTAATTATGCATTTCATATTGGATCTAATGGAAACTCCTATGTAGTTGGAAAAGTATTATTCGGTTCTATTAGACAACAAGAGAGTGACTACTTGAAATGAAATTATGCAAGCATGTAGTATACATGGACTAGTAGTCTATCTTACATAGGAAGCTATGATATAATTACATAGAAACCTATAAGAATATCTTAGATGGTGTTTATATGCGTGTGCTCCCTTGCTGGTACTGTTTTTCCATTCATGATGTTAACACTAGTATAACCTTCGAATTTGAATATGATCTAGTTAAAGATCCGAAATTGAGCCTACATTGAATACCTCGAAGGACTTGTATATGAATCTGGTAAGAAGTATTTCATAGAATGTTGTCTCTATTTATTCTAAACTATTGCTTCTACTTCATTTGAACCAAACTCGTTTAATTTCATGTTATGGTGTCGATCTAGTTAAATAACTAGAAATTGGCATTGGCATCATAATATAACTCGAAGGTTATTCTTTTAAAAGTATCAAATGGAATACGGGACTTTACTTGTATAATCGAGTAGAAGTGTTTGTTTATTCCTATTTACAAAGTAGAAAAGAATGATGTTGAACTATAGATTATGTGCCATGAGTCATTGAACATAACTGTAGTAAACCACTTTCCTTATATGTAAGGAGTAGTGAGAGGACTATGAGTGAGTGTCCAGGTGCAGTCTGATAGAATTACTTGTATGATGTAAAGTTTAAATCTATCAAGTTATACTAGCTATTAGTGGATGTATGTCAACAAGTTATTGATGGTGACTTATGATTGGGTACTACAGTGTCGACCTTGGGTCGAGATTCCATGTCAGAGATATGATGCCGTTGGAATATTTGTACCCTGGATTACAGCTTGCATGCCATTACGCTCTTTCGCACACGCTTGCGGGGGTCGCGCCCCCCAAGCCCAACACTCCGGAGTGGCTTAGCGACAGATGCTCGCCTATGTACGAAGTGAGCGCCGAAGTGGATTGCCGTGGGGTGTGTACACTACCACGGGGCCATGAGGCACGGCGCGGCTATGACTTTACCTTGTGTAAGTCAATTGTGGATTCGGTTATGAAAGTCGCCTTAACCTTAAATGGATATAGTAGCAAGAATACGTTATGTCATTGGTCAAGTGAACTTAGTGATGAACAAGCGAGAAAGTTGACATCTTGATTAGTTTGTGACTTAGTGACAGTGTGTTACACTCTTACTAGTGTAGGAATAATTACATAATATCATCAGTTATTTCAGGGATAATGAATTATCTTGCATACCACTTGACGTATGACTAGTTAAACTGTTAATTAACATGAATGATAGAACTTATCATGCTAAACTGATACCTACAACTTGTGGTTATTTATGAATTTCGAGTAAGTAATATGATTGATTTATTTTAATACCTGCTACATTTGCTTGCTTATTTATTACCGGTTACTCATGTCACAGTTGACCTAGTGGTGTACTTCGCCACTCTCGGCGGCTTACCCACTGGAAACTATTGTTTAATAGTTCTCACACGCTCTATGTTGTTGTTTTTACAGATCCTTCCATAGCGGGAAAGGAAAGGGTTCCTGGCGAGAGGTCCGCGGCTAGCTAGAGCCGTTTTGACGTTATGTAGCTTGTAGCTTATTCCCGTGATGTATATTAAAATTATGTAAAATTTTACTTTGTTCTTATCTATTGTAATAAGGTTTTGGGTTGTATAAGTTAGACTTTTAAGTTTTTCTCTGATTACCTTGTTTGAATCGAATGTTTTTTTTTTTTTTTTTTTTTTTTTTTTTTTTTTTTTNAAGGTTATGTGTTGTATAAGTTTATGGATTTTTAAGTTTTGCTCTGATTACCTGGTTATGATGTTATTTTTTTACTATAGTGATTGTAGATGCCTGGTGTATACTTGAGTTGTGGTGTACACGGCGGGTCTGTGCACGCGTCTGGTGAGCTTCCGCTGAAATCCAGGGCGTGACAGAGGGAGTTTAGAACATCATATATTTGATAGTTAAACTTGTCGTAGAAGCATAAGTATCATATAAACATGTTTAATTGCTTGCTTTTCGTATTGCTAAATTATTTTTTTCCCTTATAGCATGCCTATGTTAGCCTAGTGGAGTACTTTCGCTGAGGTCGGCGACTTGCCCACTGGGAACAATTTTTAATAGTTCTCACGCCCTCTATTTTGTTGTTGTTTTAGAGCCATTCGCATCGGGAGTGGCTAGGGATCGTGGCAAGGGGTTAGCGACTAGCTAGAGCCCCTACGGAGTATTTTAGAGGGACCAGACATCTTCTTTCATTTTTGTACTTGGTGAAAAGATATATTATGTATTTTGGATTAGCGATTATTGTTAGACTTTTGGATTTAGTTGAATATACTTTGTATCTTTTGTAGATCTCTCGTGATAGAACTTTAGTGATTTTATTATACTCGCTCTGATAGCCCTGTTAGGACTTCTATGTTTATTTCTTATTTTAGTAGACACCTCGTGTGCATAGTGTTTGTTGGTGTACACGGCGGGTCTGTGCACTTGCCGGCGGGCTTCCGCTGGGCCCGTGGCATGACAACAGCTTTAGTATGTATATAGTGTCATATTCCCGAAGTTGCAGTTGTACCTCGCCCCACATCGAGAGCGACCAAACAAATTAA
Source organism: Ananas comosus (assembly GCF_001540865.1). NCBI lineage: Eukaryota > Viridiplantae > Streptophyta > Magnoliopsida > Poales > Bromeliaceae > Ananas > Ananas comosus. Next base: position 5,431,255 of record NC_033631.1, on the reverse strand, counting down.
TGAAGATAAATAATAATAGAGACAGAAAGTTGGCGCCCACGAAGGAGGAAATAGTGAACAACAATGGCAAAACTAGGAGGTAATAGGGGGAAGAAATGATAGGTAAAATGAAGTGAAGTACCCAAGGAGAGTCAAAAAGCATCTATGAAGGCGTAGATGTATGTTACATAGCAATTAATGCAAAGGCACTGTGGGACTCACTTTCCCTGCAAGATGCAAAGATCATGCGAACCCGCTCAGGATTTGTAGTTTATAAGTTATATAGATGATATTCGAACTCAATAATTCACAATAAGAAGATCTACTATAACAACCCTAATGTACAGCATTGTTTCTAAAATTGGGTCGAAGAGCGACCCTAAAATGTTACTAGTCAAGAGTCACTGGTTCAACCAACAGATCGATCAACCACTGATTGAATCAGTGACGTGAGCATGATATCATAAATATTAATTATTATTCTATATTTTGTTATACAAAATATATATTATTATTCTTGTATCATACTTAATCATAACATACTGATTTTTAAATTAAATTTGGTAGCATAAGTTTTCAAGTTTCACTTTTTATAAAACTAATCTATGCTAATCGAAAATAAAAACAGCTAAATTAATATTATGTCGTTGGATTTTAATATGACTTGATCAACAAAGTTGGACCTTTTTTATTAAAATCGAACCTATTCACCTGCTAGATCATTGAACTGCCAATCCAAATGGTTCAAAATGATTTTTCAACCTACCCTATTCAAAGGGTTGAATCAAACCGCTTTATGAACTGGGTCACATTCGAATTTGTCAAATAGACCGGTTTGACCAATTCTTAAACCATTCATATATAATAGGAATACTACTAATCAGTTTTACGCAAGTTATTTATTTACTTATTTATTTTTGCTACAGGCCAATTTGCATAAAAAGAATCCACTAATTTTGCGTTTTGGCAAAAATAGGCCACTTTTTTGAATTTTGCATATTTAGCTCAAATTTTTAGTAAATTGACTAAAATACCGCTATTCTCTTTCTCTCTTTTTTTTTTTCCCTTGTTCTTTTTTCTTCTCTTTGTTCGTCTCCCTTATCCTCGCCATTTCTTTCTCCTTATGTTTCCTCTCCCTTCTCCTCTTTCTCCACCACCCCTACATCGATGCTACACTTCTCTCTCTTGCCTCGCCCATAACTTCACCGATGCTTGCTTGAATATGGCATAGATTGTAGAGGTGAGGTTGCGACGAAGGGCATAGCCATGGACGTTGACGGCTTGGAGGGTGTCATAGGATTTGAGGACGACGGGGAGAGAGTGCTTTTGGGGCGAGAGCAACTTTTGCTGCTGTGGCCAAGGGAGGGGGCATCATAGCGATACAGTAAAAAATTGTAGATGGTGAAAGAAAAAGAAGAAGAAAGAATAAAAAATAAAAAAAAATAATTTTCTTCTTTTGGAACGGCCATTATATATCGTAGCCTATATATCGTAGCCTCTAAAGAGAATGCCAAGAACCGTTTGAGGCTAAGATGCACCATTTAAAAGTATTTAAAATTAAATTGCATGATATAAAATAGAAATATTTTTTGAGACTTAAGTGGCACCATTTAAAACTATTTGAGAGCACCAATTAAAATTATTTGAGACGAAGTTGCAATTTTCGCAAATAATGCAACTTAAGTGTCACGCCCCGGGACCCAGCGGAAGCCCGCCCGGCACGTGTACAGACCCGCCATATGTCTAAAACATACAAGGCGTCTAAAATAAAACGATGAAATAGCAGCAGAACAAGAAGTCTATAGATATCATAGCAATGTACAAATAAGTTCTAACAACAAAGGAGTAAACATAAAACTGAAAATCCAAAGTAAAGACATAAGGTAATACTATAGAATCCCATAACAAGTACTAAACTGAATACAAAGGTGGTCTCCCTATACATGGTACTCAAATCTCTCTCTCTCTCTCTCTCTCAACTATAACCACCTAAGCCCAAAGTAGCTATCTCGATCTAGCTAGGCGACACCCTTGCCGCGATCCCGTGCCTCCGCCGGTGCCGAAGGCTCTGAAATAAAACCACAAAACAGGGGGCGTGAGAACTATTAAATAATAGTTTCCAGTGGACAATTACTGACTTCAGTGAAAAACACCACTAGGCCCAAAAACTACAAAAGAGGGTCAGTACGGGTATAAGTAAAAGCGATGTAAAGAATAGATAAATAACCATGAATACTACTCAACCATGATGTCTCTACTTAGCAGGATTTGCATAAGTAATAAAGCAACTACTACAAATATGTACATGAGAGTGATCAACATGTAAATGCATGAGTATGCCACCAACCCAATGTCCACAATTTAAATAGTAATGATGTCATTGTTTACTATTCTAGTCAATGTCCACAAGTCACTTTAACTGTTTAAAGTTCACATCTAATAAGACCCACCCGCAGGCTGTCTGGCATGAATACCCACCCGAAGGCTGTCTGGCCTGTACCGTGCCTAATGGCCCCGTGGTAGTCAACATCCCCACTCTAGGAATGAGCCTCCCCCACGGCAATCCACTTCGGCGCCCAATCCCGCATGGCGGATATGTATCGTGATGGCCAACTCCGGAGTGCTGGCTTGTAGGGAGCGACCCTCACAAGCATGTGCGAATGAGCACAAAGGCAGGCATGCGTATCAGTCTGTCTCAAGTATCATGTCCTCATGTCTAAAACATGGAATATGTATCGAATATCACAAAGGCCTATCACTATGTCATCATTTCTCTAACATGGAATATAGTATATGTCCAATGGCCTATCACAATGTCTCTGCGTTGCATTTTCATAGCTTACTAGTTTCAAGTGCCCCTTTATGACACTATTGTTCAATAAGTCCAAGCATGGTAATCATGTTCATGAATGCATAAATTTAACCATTTCTAGTATAAGAGACATGTTCTCAACTTGCAAGGGTGAACACCTTTCACATGCATGCAGTCTACACATATAACTCTACTATATAGAGTGAAATTTTTATTGTACATAATGCATGCATTTTAAGTGCTCTAAAATTCACATAAATCATATTTAGCATGGATTTGCATTCGAAAAGACTTTACGACAAGTATAGAAAACCTAGGGGCCATTTGCCCCATTTTCAAGAAGCCAAACCCACCACAACTCTCGCGATCCTTTGTTTGCTTCAACGAAGGTGTCCACAAGCCTCCTAGCACTCTAAAGATGTAGGAACAAAGATCAAACGAACTTTACGAACAACCATAAGGTTGATCATTAACCACCTCAAGACTAGGGCTAGAAACTCACCTCAAGTGAAGGAATCCTCTCTTAAACTCCAAATGAGAGTTAGAGCCCTTCCAAACCAACCTACACAAAGGTTCTAAACCCATCAATTGGGTCCCAAAGTCCTCAAATCAAAAATCTCCAAAATAAACCCTAAAATCCAAACCTAGGGTTTCATCTAGTCAAAAGCTCCAAAACTAGGATCTAGAGGAAAGAAAGTAGCCACATACCTCTAGAAAGCTCCAAACCAAGTCCAAAATCCTTTAGGGTTGAAGATTGCTCCACCACCAAGCTCCAATAGCAAGCTCCAAGCCTCCAATGGGGAAGAATGAGAGAAAGGGTTGATGCTCCAAAGTCTCCAAGCTCCCTCAAGCAAGCTTCTCCTCTTCTCCTTCTTCTCCTCCTCCTTCTTCTCTCTTTAGAGGGTGTGAGAGGGTGAGAAGTGAGAGAAAGAGAGAAGAGAAATGGCCTAAAAGCCCTCTGTCACGCCCCGAGGCCGCTACCAATTTGGTCCGGTTCGGGCGCGTCGAACAGACGCCGAACGGACAGCACCTCGCCTGTCCGCCCAAGGCTAAACANGATTTCGCACTATTTGCTCTCGTGGACTCGTTTCCAATGCACTTTTGGTGATTTTAATATCTTTGGCCTTTCCAAAGTACACCAGCACGACCCTTGGTCGATTCGGGATGAAGTCAAATCCTCGTATTTCGAGAATTCACTTCCTCACACCCTCTCATGTAACAAAATCCTGATAAGCCCCTCAACAATCAACTCTGCACACTGCCCGGGTCTGGGCAAATTTCGCCCAGAGGGACCGGTCTCTCCCTGCCTGGGACCGGTCTCTCAAGTCCATCCCAAAAAACATGCTCTCGGGAATCGGTCTCTCCCCACATGGGACTGGTCTCTCCACGCGAAAATGCGTTCGGGGACCGGTCTCATCCGTCAGGGACCGGTTGCCTCAGGGTCTGCCACGACCTCAGCCCAATGGGACAGGTCTCTCCCTTCAGGGACCGGTCCCCGAGAGTAAAAACTCTCAGGACTGCCAGAACTCAGATTTTTCGAGCTTTTCAAGTCGGAACACCTTCCACGACCTTCCACCAAGTGTGGAAAAGCTCGGAACCCAAGTCAAACACTCGAACCTCGCAATTTGCACAGGTCCAGTGTGCTACATTAAGTCTCAAACAGTGCAACTTAGTCTCAAATAATGTAACTTTATTTTATATGGTACAACTTAGTCTCAAATATTTTTAATAGTGCAACTTAGTCTCAAATAGTGCAACTTAGATTTAAACAGCGCAACTTCGTCTTTTTCTTCTTCTTATCAACTTTAATTTTGGACTTTCCTCTATTGACCATAATACATGATGACCTCTCATGAGAAGAAAAATATTATTCTTTTTTTTTTTATTCTTTCTTATTCTTTTTCTTTCATTTTCTGCATTCTTTTTTGCTACCGTACCTCTTAGCTTGTCCACTGCCTCAGCTACCGCCTCGACGTGATCTCCCCCTCCCCGTTGACCTCAAATCCTACGACACCCTTGTCATTGTTGCCATCCACCGCTATGCCAACCGACGTAGACTTACCTTCGCAATATTGCCATATTCAAGGTAGCATCGACGAAGGTAGGAGCGAGGTAAGAAACGAAGTGCGGTGTCGACGTAGAGGCAGTTGGGAATGAGGAGAAAGGAGAGGTCGTGGGAGGAGAGAGACTAAGAAATTATGGAGACAAGGAAAATGACCAGGAGGAGAAAAAATGAATGAGACGAAAAAGAAGAGAAAAAGGAATACAAATATTTTGATTAATTTATTAAAAATTTGGATCAAATCTATAAAATTTTATAAAAGGTTAATTTCATGCAGATACCTGCAAACATAATGAATTACAAATATATCTCTATAAAATTCAACCTTCATATATTATCTCTACAAAAATTTTAACATTTTCAAATATGTCTATCTGATTTATTACTATTAAAGCTCTATCTATTTTATAAGTAAATTAACCTTTTGTTTTTGTCGTCACAAATATATCCCTCCAAAAGTTCCAACTGTTAATTGAAGAGAGGTAAAAAGGTCAATTCACCTTATTAACTAACTACGGTTAAGTATTTAACTTATGATTTTCTGACGGATTCTAACGGTGGGGAACATATTTGAAAATATTAGGATTTTTATATGGACAATGTATGAAACTTGAACTTTGTAGAAATATATTTACAATTCACTATATTCGTAGAGATATGTATGAAATTAATATTTTTATAAAATAACTTTTTTTTTATCAAATTATAAAATGGATGGATACTTTTTTTCGGAGTAGACCTTTGCCAAAATCTATACATATATTAAAAGCCCAATTCTAATGTGGCTTACGTGGCGAATCCTCGGCGCTCGAGAGAAAAAGAGGAACAGAGAAAGAGAGAGAGAGAGCGCGAGGCGTGGGGGCCTGCGCGCGGGCGAGAGAGAGAGAGAGAGAGAGAGAGAGAGAGAGCACAGTGGGAGAGAGAGAGCAGACAGAGGGGGGGCCTGCCAATATGGCAGGCCCCAACCCCGGTCTCTCTCTCCACTCTCTCTCTCCCTCTCCTCTCCACCCCAGCCCCCCCTTCTCTCTCTCTCTCCCCAGACCCTCCCTCCCTCCCGCCTCTCGTCTTCTCCTCTCTCTCCCACACGGTGCGGTGGTAACCCCCGCGCCGGCGGTGCGCGCGCCCCCCGCTCTCTCATTCCTCCATCCAGGCTCTCTCTCTCTTCTCCCTCCTCTCCTCCGCCCTCTTTTTTGCGCTGCTCTCTCTCCGGGATCGGCGCGCGAGCAGCGTGGAGCGGGGCGCTGCGGGAGCCGAGGGTGGAGGCTGGGGCCGGTGCGCGTGCGGGCGCGGGTCGCGCAGGGGCGCGAGCAGGCGCCCGGCGCGTGGCGCCGCGCCGGTCCGAGCAGGCACGAGCGCGATCCGGTACGGGAGGGAGCAGCGGTTTTTTTTTCCCTCTCTCTCTCTCTCTTTTTTTGTTATATATATATATATATATATCGCCTGCACCGCGCCCTCTCCCTGGCACCCTCTTCGACCTCCTTCTCGCGAGCCCCAATGATTTCTCCTTGGTGCCCGCGCCCTGTTCGACGAAATGCCGAGCTGCCCTGGGCATCGGAGAGGGTGTGAGAGGAGGATGTGAGTATCCGCAGCAGGTGCAGAGCGCAAAGCATGCAGCAGTGGTGGTGGGGAAGAAGCAGCAGCGGATGATGCCGTGTCAGCCTCCTCCCCTCGAACTGGTTCTTCCTGCCGAATGGACCTACTAACACTCGCACCCAAACTCTTTATCTATTTCTCTCCCTCTGTAGGCAAGCTTTTAGAAGTTTTCGATGTTAACCTGCAGGAATGGAGCAACTCAGAAGTAAGTCCTATGCGCCGCTGAAACGAATTCAACCTTAAAACCGTAGACGAAGTCCTATCCTCAAAACCCTTCACTTCAGGGTAAAAATTCTCAATTTTTATTTTCTCTCCAATCCCCAAAGCACCCTTCCTTTCATCTTAGTCTGGTTTGATCTACGTTTTTACTTTAATATAGTGTTTTCCTGCTTTGATTTCTTGCTTTTGGATGCGAAAAATTTACATTTTTTAGATCATAGAACTTAGTAATGGGTTTTTATCTATTATTTTTTGAACTTCTAGGATGTTTTAGTTGGAAATTATAATTTAGACTTCAATGAGATCTAAACTTTTGCTTCGATATGTTCTTTGTTTTACCCTTTGATTGCTCATTTGGGATGCAAAAATCTGTATTTTTTGATAGGACAGTGAGCTCAGCAATGGGCTTTTATCTATTTAAATTTGGATATCGGACCTTTTGTTTGATTTTAATGTGAATATTGTTCACTTAATAGTGCGAAACCTAATTAACGACATTTGGTCTTCATTTCTTTAGTGCTGAAAGTATCTGTGAGAGAAGACAGTGCTGCTGATTCTGTTTTGAATATTCGGCTTTATGGCCCAAATACAGACTTTGTGATCGATCGCAAGAGAGAGTTGAAGGTTAGTGCTCTAAATTTTGGCTTATGAAATTTTCAAGTTTTGGGTTATTGCATCATCTGGAAGTTTTGCAAATGAACTAATATCCATGTAAATGCTATGCCATCTTTTCCCATTGTCAACAGCAAGCTCTGATACTGTTTATTTTCTTTAAAACCTCTGATCCTTGATTGAATCTTTAGATGATAGTGATAAACTGATAATAGCTTAGCACATTTGCTTTTTGAGGGGTTGTAAAGAGAAGGTTTGGTGTAGCCCCTTGGAAAATTGATCTTAGATAGTAATACTATGTAAGGGTGATAGAAATGGATTTGCTCATCTTTGGCATTTATTACTTGATTATTTCCCATTCTTAGTCATATAATATCCTAGGATGAAATTGTGGTCACATTAACAACAAAGTTTCTTGCCAATGAATTTACTCATATTTCTTGCGTTGAATCAGTATCTTGGTTTGCATTTATATTGAATAACTTTTGTTACTAGAAGGTGTTCTTAGACGTGTGCATTAGAACTAAATGCCAATGACATTTTTTATTTCTCAGCCTTTTCTTCTACTCTGCCGCTATTACTTATTTTACTAAAGACTCGATACAATCTCAAGTTGATATATTGGCTCATCTGTGCTTTTGTTTCTCTGGAAATTCTTGGAAAGCTTACAGCAATGGCCGTTCCTTACAACATTAAGGTAAGAATCTAATTAATTGCAGCTTCATAGGAGTGGAATCAATTTTTGATGAAAAGTGTATTTACTGTTTGTTTATGTTCTATTTGGAGTAACTGATTTGGAGTTCTTGCTTTATGGATGTTAAAACTAGATTAGATACTAGGACACTGATAATTTCTGCATAGTGAACAGTTGCATATCAACATATTTACCTGCTAGATGCTTTCAACTTTTCAGATTTTTCTCTTCTTATATTCAAGTTTGGATATTTTTAAATTTGTGAGAATTCTTTGCTTCTTCCCAACACTATTCTCTTATTAGGGTTCTCAGTTTGGGTTTCAATTTCCTCGGCAATACTTATAAAAAAGGTGAATACGTGTTTAGTGTTTTGGCATTTTGAAAGTAGCACAATTTGCATGGTAGGCTATCATGAAAAAAAATTTCAATTAACTCGACAATGCCCCTATTAGGCGTTTAGTGTTTTGGCATTTTAGAAGTAACACAATTTGCATGGCAGGGAAAATATTCTGATTTTTTTTGGTCTATTTCCCTTTTTTTTTTTTTTTTTTTTTTTTTTTTTTTTGGCAACCAGCCGCTTTTATTTGTACTCCAGATACTTTCGGTATGCATGTGGGTTTTTTATGCAGTTAACGTTACTAACCAAGCAGGCTTTTGTTCTAAAGTAATAATATTTGATAACTGGGAGAGTCTGAGCAAAGAATATTTATTTTTCCTATATTCTTCGTGGAATTTTGAATTGTCTACTTGAATTCTGAATTGTCTACATGAATTCCGACTTATCTAAGTGAATTCTAGATTCGGAATTGAGAATTTGGAATTTAGAATTGCATCAAGCTATTTGCTGTGTATAAAAGTTTCAAATTGAGAAATCTGATTTGAATCGCATCAAGATATTTGATGTATATGAAAGATCCGAATACAAAATACTGAATTATAACATGAGTGTTCCGGAATTCAAATTTCTAGATTCTCAAAGGTTAGAATTATATATAAAAAAATGAAAATCAGAATTTAGAAATCTAAATTCCGAATTCTAAATCGTCGCTTACAGCTGCAGCCTTTCTGAATTTGTGATTATTGGTATTTGCAAAAGGTGTAGGTTTTGCATGCACTCTTATGCAAATTCCCTTCCTGTTTCAAGGTAGTATATTTAATCTCCGTATATCCTTAATGGAGAATTCCATTTTTCAGGTATCGAATTGAGTTTTTTATATGCTTTGTATGAATTCTTCAGCTGTTTGTTAAAAAAAATTATCCTCATTGGATTTGTTTACTTTTTTTTAATTTTTTTTTTTCGTGGGATTTTGATTAATTTCACTGGTATCAATTAGCTCATTTTTCTAAGATTGTGCGGTAAATGGATGCCTCCTCTATCAATTTTTGACTGCTTTCCCTGCAAATCGATTTCCTTCGAAATGTATTTAAGCTAACCAAATTAGCTATATTATATGGATGCTATTGCTTGATATTTACTGATTCTTTCGCTATGTGTTGGAAAGATTAACATTGTGGAAGCTTCGTGCTGATAAGGTATGAATTTGAGAATTAAATAATTTTGGTCCCATTTTTCCCCTAAGATTTTTCCTTATGTGCCTTGATTTTGACTGTCAACATTAGCATCGAATTCTTACTGAGAATTTTATAACATGGAAGACAAGTTCCCATCTTTTACTATAACTGTATGCTTCATTTATTTGGAATCTAAGTTAGCTAGCTAGATTCTGAATTATCTAGCTGAATTCTGCTACATGGAAATTTCATAGAACTCCTTTTGTATGCCTTCTCTGGATTGCCTAGCTAAATTCTAAATTGCCTAGCAGAATCCTGAGTTCAGAATTCAGGTCTCCGAAATCTTAATTGTACTATAAGGGTCAGAGCCTATGTTTGTTTAAAGGTTGATGATTATTTACAATAGGGTATATTTGGTTCTGAAGAAGAAAGGTATGTTAGGTTTTACCTGTGTATAAATCTTCAAACTTTCTACTTACTAAACTGTTGTAGGAGCAAATAAATATCTTGCCTCCATTTTTTAAGTTGATTCCTTCGTTATATCTAGAGGCCACTTGCATTTAATCAAAACTTGATGGTATTTACAGCTAAGTTTTGATCCTTACATGTGTAACAATCTCGACCACTTTCTTTCTCTTATGCGAAGAACCTGTTGCAATCATCTCATATTTGAATTGAAGTGCTAGCATCTTTATCCCTTCAATTTGGTGACTTTGTAACTCCCTGAAATTATAGATTGTATTCCCTATACGGCTAAAACTGTTTTTTTTTAGAGAAAGGTAGCATGCTACCCGCTTCGTTTATTTTGTTTAGAAATAAATTTATCTAGAAATGTCAATCAACTAGGATTCGAATTTGGGTCTCGGGTACCAACCATCAAGCCCTTTTACCACTTGCGCTAGGGACGGTCAGTTATACGGCTAAAACTGTTTATTATAAAGAATGTTACTGTTAGCTCTGAACTTTCTTTCAGCTTGTTATGGAGTATCTTTTATTAGATTCACAGAGATTAGCACTTCATGATTTTTTTTCCTTCATTATGTTTTTTTAAAGTTGAATCTTAGTTTTTTGTGTTATTTTTCCTGCTTTCTATTTATATTGTTCAGTACTTTTTGATTGTTCTACCTGTATATTTTTTTAGATTTCTCTATGCATGTTTTAACCTATACAACGAAGGTTCATCTTTCTGCTATTTACATGAAGCTCAATTTATTATTTTTTTCTCTACATTCTTGATAGACTTTTAGCTACTTATGATCCAGATTATACATGTGATTCCTTCACTCTTCGCTTATGCAAATGATCGGTTTTGCTTAAATATTAAAACCAATTTTGGTAAATAATGTTGAATAACCTGTTCAAAAAATTTTAAAAATTACGTAAATTTTTCGGTGCGAAGCGCGGGCCTTCACCAGAAGGAATAAAAACGAAAAAAAACATGACCACAATCAAACCCACGAACCTTGAATGTACGGTGTTCGGATATCCGGATCGGATCGCCTCTGGTTTCAAACAAAGTGTTACGAGACGGATCGGTCAGATTCTCCTCTCGCTCAGTGCTAACCAGAACCGAACCTGCTCCTCCTCCTTCCCGCTCGGATAATCTCTTTCCTTCGACCCAACATCCTGCTCCGAATGACATTACTGAAATGATGCTGCTGAAATGTTCTGTAACCACCCCCTCTCCCGAGCCCTCCGCCTCCCTCACCTGCGCCCACCCCGAACAAGTCCCTACTACCATTTCTGTCTTCCCTCTCGCTTCTTCAACAACACCTCGTCGTCGTCGTCGTCGTCGTCGTCGTCCTGCCTTTTCACTCCACCCCTAGAGCCCGGCGCATACAGCGATCCCGCCGCCGCCGACTCTGCCAACACCATCCTCCACCTGCTGCGCAGCACCGACCCCTCCGCCGTATCCTCCGCCCTCCGCCACTGCGGCGTATCTCCCACCCCTTCCCTCGTCGCCTCCCTCCTCGACTCTCCTGCCTCTTCTCTTTCCTCCCTCCCCGCCGCCTCCCTCCTCTCCTTCTCCCTCTGGGCCCGCCCCCACCTCCCCGCCCACCTCCTGGCCTCCCTCGTCGACCTCCTCGCCCGCTCCCGCTCCTTCAACTCCGCCTGGTCGCTCCTCCTCTCCCGCCCCTCCCCGCTCCCCGCCTTCGCCCCCCTCCTCCGCCGCTACGCCCGCGCCGGCTCCCCCTCCGCCGCCGTCCGCACCTTCCGCTTCCTCCTCCGCCACCCCGAATCCCTCGCCGCCCCCCACGCTGACTGCTCCTGCCCCTTCGACCTCCTCATCGACGCCCTCTGCAAGGAGGGCCACCCGCGCGCCGCCGCCGACCTCGTCCGCCGCCGCCGCTGCGAGGACGGCACCTGGTCCCCCCCCTCCGTCCGCGTCTACAACGTCCTCCTCCACGGCTGGTTCCGCGCGCGCCGCCTCAAGAAGGCCGAGCGGCTCTGGGGCGAGATGCGCCGCGACGGCGTGCGCCCCACCGTCGTCACCTACGGCACCCTCATCGAGGGCCTCTGCCGCGCGCGCCGCCCTGACCAGGCCGCCGCCCTCCTCGACGAGATGAAAGCCGCCGGTATCGAGCCCAATCTGCTCACCTGCAATCCCATCGTCGATTCCCTCGCGGAGGCCCGGCGGTTTGCAGATGCCCTCAGCATGCTCGAGAAATTTCCCCTCTACGGCGTATCCCCCGACATCTCCACTTATAATTCCCTCATCAAAGGGTTCTGCAAGAGTGGTGATCTCGCGGGGGCCAGCAAGATGATCAAGTCGATGATCGGGAGGGGCATTCTTCCGACCGCTACCACGTATAATTACTTCTTCAGGTTCTTTGCCAAGTTCGGGAGGATCGAAGAGGGCATGAACCTGTACACGAAGATGGTCCGGTCTGGGTATGCCCCGGATCAGCTCACCTTCCAGCTTCTGATCAAAATGTTCTGCGAGAATGATAAGCTAGACTTGGCTGTGCAGATGATAAAAGAGATGAACAGAAGTGGGTTTGCATCCGACCTGGCCACGAGCACCATGTTGGTGCATTTGCTCTGCCGGACGCGCCGGTTTGAAGATGCCTGTGAGGAGTTTGGGGAAATGTTTAAGCGGGGAATTGTTCCTCAGTACATTACGTATCGGATGCTCATGAAAGAATTGAAGAGGTTGGGGATGCCCCGGTTGGAAAAGAAGCTGAGCGATCTCATGCATTCTGTCCCGCATTCTACTAAATTGCCGGGTTCTTACAGGGATAAAGAAGGGGATGAGACTGTCAAGTTGAGGAAGTCCATTATAAACAAGGCCCAAGCTATGTCTGATGCTTTGAAGGAGTGTAATGATCCGAAGGAATTGAGTAGACTAAAGAGCTCTACAGAGAGTGCACTTGAGAGTGCAAATAGATTGGTAGCAGATATTAGAAGAAGAGTATATGCAGTGCAAAGTGACTAGCGATGAGACTTAGCTTGAGCTCCTTCGGCTGGCTGAGGCTACGAATTGTGTTGGTGACCTGTTGTGTTCATTTTTGGTTATACTTCCCAACTAAACTGCATATGAAGTATCTTCGTATATTCTTTAGGGAAGATTGAAGCAGTTGATTGTTTCATTTCTTTTGTGGATCAAGAGGAGCTCCTTCATTCTTTTGAAGTAAAAAAAGGGATGCTTTTACAACTTCACAAGGTAATTTATTACTTGTACCAGTTTACCGTTTCATGTGTATGTTTCATAATAGTAATTTTAAACATTTAAAGAGCTATGGTTGTCTCTGGAGGTTCATTGTCTTAGAGTGAATAGGAAGCCAACTAGGGTTTGAGTTAGTATTCTCTTTTTATGCTCGCACTCCTCGCTTATATTTTTGACATATCCAATGTTGCTCGAGCCCATGGCGTAGGCGCCATGCTAGAGCGTTGCTGGGGGAGCAGGCCAACTGAACCTAGCTTTCATTTTACATGTATCTTTCAGCTGAGTTATAAGCTGATTCTGTATGCAGAAACACACAGCTCAAGTTATACCTGAGAAAACTTTCTTGCAATGCTCTTTTCCTTGTGGCTACTTCAAGTCAAAATCGGGATCCATTTGTACTGCGTCTGTATGCCTTAAGTGAATTGGTTAACCCCTTTATAATAGCTCAAACTTTTGCAATTGTGGTTAGCGCCAACTTTCCAACACTATTAAACTTTCTGCATGTTTAATCTCAAGTAACGCAACTCTTTCCACAGTCTAGAAGCAATCTACATACTTTTCATCAAAAGGGTTTACATAAAACGTTCATCATTTGTCACTTATGGTGGTCATTTTTCATTGTTGTGTATTCCGTATGGTGCTCTCATTGTTGACTATGTCATTTTTTTTATTCGTAAATAATAAGACTAGTGTAATCATTTTGGTTCGATTAGAAAATTATACGTAAGCCAAACCAAAGCCAAACTTGGCACACTCAGTCCCATTAGCGGAATTGGGCTAATAGGTTCTATCATGAGAGGACTTCTCATGTATAATTTGAAGGGCTTAACTTCTCTTATAAGATCTCTTTTTTTGTTGTTTGTGATAGAGAAGAGAGGTGAAGAGAAGGTTTGGGAAGGTCTGCTTTCTTTGTCTTCTTGCTTAGTTCAATACTTGCAATGGTGATTGGAGGCGTTCCCGAAGTTTTCGAGGCCTAATTCACAAGATTGGAAGGGGCTTCAAGGAAATAGGGTTTTCCTTATTTGGATGTTGTATGCTATTTATTTTCTACGCCTGCGGTTGTAGCCCAGTAGTGGGCGAATCAGGTAAGCTCTCTTGTGTGATGGTTATACCTGGACTTTCTTTTTTTCTTTGTTCTTTCTTATCTGATTGCACATCATGAATATAGGTGCTTTATATCTAGTCCATTGGTTTAGTTAGCATGGTTAGAATCTAGTGTGGGTTCAGACATTGTTACTATCAAGTATCAACAGAAGCCGGAGTAAATATGTCTGCGTAAGGAGATGCTTTAAACAATCCAGAGTTGTTGCTTGCAGAATTTGCTCATAGTTGAAAGTTATACACCTATTCCCAGGTCCCAATGCTTAGATGCAATCACAGCTTAAATGCATTCTAAGGAACTTGCTATGAAGATACGAAGGCAACCATATTTCTGTTTTATCTATTACAACTAAAACACTAAATCAATATTCTGATACCTTGTTTGGTATCAATGTCATTGTCTTTTATATATATATATTTTTTTTTCTGTTGAACACAAATTTTGTGTAATTGTAGGTTCATATGATAGTTTCTCTAAATTAGACTACTTTTGATATTCACACTTTTCGAGGAGTACCTATGTAATTCAAGGATGGAGCAAGCGTATGTATGTATGAAATTTGCCTTTGTTATTTCAATACGGTAAAGCCACCTTGGATACGGTCTCGTGACCTTCCAAAAAAAAACATTATTGTGGACTTGTTTCGTTCACTGATTTTAGACTCTGAAACCAAAATAGAATTTTCTTATTTTGATAGTTGTTATTCATTTTATAAAAATCATATTCTGATTTTCATTGCACTCTAGATTGGAAATGATCTAATCTATTTATGGTTTAATTTGGCTTTGAACCTTTTGCTTTAGATTGGAAATGGCCTAATTTATCTATGGTTCAATTCGGCTTTGAAATTTAATTAGCCCATTTCAAAATAAGCCAGTCAAAGCGCGCTCTCAGAAACATCTCCTCCCCCTTCATTACTCTCTCCTTCCGTAACTAAAGTCCTCCCAAAATTTGAAATATCCCAATTATTCATTCCAATTTGCAGTAACTAAATATTTTTGAATTATTCTTCATTTCATTCTCCATTATAGTACAATTCAATTTTATTTTATTTCCATTCTAATCATGAAGTTAACTATATCCTCATATCTAGGGGTGTAATGTAGGCCGGCCGGCACGACCCACATTTTTCGGGCCGAAACGAGCTAGGGGTGGCCTGGCCTGATCCGGCCCGGATTCAATATTGGGTCAGGCCGTGCTGGGCCCAAGTTGCCTACCCTCTGGCCCGGCACGGTCCGGAAGGCACAGGCCGTGCTGTGCTTCGGGCCGGCCTAGTTAAGTATTTATTTTTAAATTTTTTTAAAAAATTAGTGTGAAAATTAAAATTATAAATAATAAATATTTTCATTTAAATTAATATTTTGATTAAAATATTAAAAAATTATAAAAATAATTATACTAAAGTAAATATTTAATTTTTTAAAAAATAAATAAATTTGTATTACTGTTTTTTTTTAAAAAAAAAAGTTAGATAGATTTCTGGTCCAATGGACCAAAATTCTTTGGTCCATTGGACCAAAACCACTCCTCCCTAGGCAGACCTTNTGGCACGGACCGGCTCCTTTCCGCCCGCCGGGCTGTGCCGTGCCGACGAACCCAGCACGGTTGGCCCGGTCGTGCCGAGCCTGCCAGGCCCGTTTCGACCGCGCCGTGCCGGACCGTCGAGCTCCATAGGAGAGGCCCAGCACGGCCCAGGGCCTCGGGCCGGCCTAGCATGGGTGCTACAGTACCTATGCCATGCTGTAGCCCGGCCTAAGGCCGTGCCGGGCTGGGTGGCCCATGTGCCGCCCGACCAATTTTACATCCCTACTTATATTCCATATACACTACAGCTTGGGCCAATTCGGGGTAAACCGTTATTTAGTTGTGAAACAAGGAGGGAAATAAGGAGTGCAAGGGTCTTATTCCCATCCTAGTTCCCAAACACAACCTCTTAACGGATTATTCCAGAATAACCTGTTAAGAGGGTGAAATTGTTGTTCCACTTTTTTTGGTGGAACAACAATTCCTACACTTAGATCTCTACTAATTTAATAATAAAATATATTTAATGTAATGTACAATATATTAATTTATCTACTAATTAATTAGATAAATAATTAACTACTTGATTTATTACTCTAATACATATTTAATTAACTATATGAGTAATTAATTTATNTCTCCTATCAGGGACCGGTCTCCGAGAGTAAAAACTCTCAGGACTCTGCCAAAACTCTCGAGATCGAACTTTTAGGCCGGTATACCATCGACGGCCCTCCACCAAGTGTGGAAAAGTTCGGAATACAAATCGAACACTCGAACCTCGCAATTTGCAAAGGTCCAGTGTGCTACAGTTAATGAGGGTGAAGAAAAACTTGCCACGTGGCAACAAACATTGAGAATTCATATAGTTTAATAGATGTCCAAAATTTGAAATCTATCTAACGAGTTCTCGCTGGCCAATTATCTCACACGCCTCGACTCTCGGTACCTAAAACAGTAGACAGCAAAAGTAAGCGCAATGCTTCACAAGAAATCTACTTCAAGAATAACAATAATTTAAATTTGAAACCACAAAGGTCATAATTTAGAGCATCTCCACTCCGTCGCTCTAACCGCGAGAGCTACAATTACGCGTCGTTTCTCCTCGGAAACCGCGTACTGAATAAATCCCTCTCCTCCGAGGAATCCGACCACAACAGTCATATCCAATAATAGAACATAATAATAATAATGTTCAAAATAAATAAACCATGTCTGTCAATAATAACTATAAAATCCACTCGGATGTATCAACAATTAGTAAACAAAACAGATAATAATTATGTCTCGAACCCACTCGGATTCGCATATTTTCTACCGTTTGCAGAAAGTAGCTATTTACTTGCCTCTATTAGTGCTCACAAATTCGTCACGTTCTAAGATTGAGGTTTTACGGCCGTCTCAGCACCTACAACGACGAAAAGACCCAAATAAAATATATTTTCAAACAAGCCTTTTAACTATTAAAAAAATTCTGCGAAAATTATACATTAAATCAGGATAATTAGACCACACGATCTTATCGTATTTTCAAGATGAGTCCTATAGCGCTTGAATCGCAAAATTCCGCCTTAGGGACAAAAAGTTATGCCTCTTTTACGGATCAGTCCCCAAAACCAAAACTGTTATTTACAGATTGGTCCCTGGTTGATCTTTTAAGCCATTATAAGCACCAAAATTTCGCTGCACCCGATCCAGCATCAGCAATGTGCACCAGAAGCTTTTCCAATTAAATATAATTCAACTGACAGAGGCAAAACACTCTAATTAACAACTTAATCACGTCTAATATCGCTACGATAAATTGAAACCTAAATGTAAAAATAAACCATGCAAAAATTAACGTGGTCCACCGTGAACCGGGTCTAGCCAGATCCAAAATAATCCCATCTCCTCTCTTTTTCTTCCCAACTCAAACAAAGAAGCTCTCTCATACCCCTCTTATGGCCAACCATGGTTACCCCATACGGGGTTCACCCCAACCCGTCCGTAGGTGGCCGGCGACCACTCCGGCGACGGCGGCGGCGGTACAACGAGGAGAGAAGATAAGATTGGGAGATAGAAGAAGAAAGAAAAGAGAGAAAAAAACGAGAAAACTAATTATTGGAGACTCACCTCGCTCTCGTTCTTTTTTCTCTCCCTCACGATTGTCGGATCTTGCTCCCGCCGGCGGCCACGCTTGCACAAAGAATCCGGCAACAATATTTATTATTATAATATTTTTTTGGCCGTACACCATTCCTAAATTACCTATTTATAGGTGATTAATTAGGGCTAAATCTCAATCCTACTCTAACTAGTATTAGAGTATAATTAATCCGAAAATCAAATCCAACCGAATCCGCTTAATCTGACGGTACAAATAAATCAAAAATATTTAATAACGGGTTTATCACAAAACTACAATGGCCAATTTGCATAAAAAATCCACTTATTTTGGACTTTTGCAAAACCGGGTCACCTTTTTCATTTTTGTAGATTCGGTCCGCTTTTTCAGCAAACTGACCAAAATACCCTTATTACTTTTTCTCTTTCCTCTTTCTCTCTCCTCTTCGTTTCGGTCGTTCTTTTCTTTTTTTTCTCGTCGAAAAAAAAGAGGCGGATCGGACCGTCGCCTCCCTCCTCACCCTCCTTCTTCACCGTTGCCTCCCTCCTCACCCTCCTCTCCACCGCCCGCGACCCCTCCTCCTCTCCCCCGCCGCCGCCGCCGAGCCCACCCCCACCGTCGTCTCCGTCGCCGTCGCCGANACTATTGTTTTAAAACTATAATTATTCTTATTCTCATGATTTCAATCTAATTATTCAAACACTATAATTATTCTTATTCTAAAAAACAATCTAATTTTTATTCAAATACAAAATTAATCTTATTAATTACTACTTATTCCAAAAATTGTACTAACGTTGCCGCTTGTTACGTCTTCTTCGTGGCTTAGGATTCATAAAATACAAATTTCTAATATAATAATTAATCTTTCTCAAAAGGCGTAACGTACCTCACTAGCACTTTCTACTCCCCTCGGTCAAAAGAAACTTCATCCCATCTACCATCTACCATCTTACTAATATATCATATCCAAAAATATAAAAAACACTCAACTTTAGCTCATATCTATATATATAAAACTTCATCTCATATTCAACAAGAATAGTTGGTATATATCTTTAGAGATAGTATTAAACTATTAATAAATCGTTTTTAATTGCTCCACAGAGGTCCAACTTTTACTGGGAAACTTCAAACTAATTAAATTAGTGTTAGAGGAAAAAATTGCAGTCCGAAGCTTAGCCATCAAGCCACTGTTTTAGGTGATCGATCAGGATGTGTTTTTTTTTATTGTTCATGCATGTCGAGTACTTAATGATTCCATTATTTTCGTGTATATATAAAGTGTTATTGTCGATCTAACTCATGCGCGAAAGGCGCTAGCTAGTCTAATGGAGAATCAAAAGGAAACACCCGTCTCCTCTTCTTCTTCGCCGTCGCTCTTTCCCTCTCAGCTGATAGCGTTGGTGATGATACTGGTGATCACTCTATGTGGTACACAAGTGCTGGATGCAGAAGCAGGTATATATATACATTTGTTTTTTGTGCTTTTTATAGTGCTGAGCTGTTAATTACTAACTGTTTTAATTCGTTTTCGTGTAAAAGTGAGGGGGAGGGATTTGGGCGGGCATGCTGGATCTGCACCTGCAACGCCAGCCGGCAATCCTGTCAAGCACAACATCTGCGGCGGCCAAAACAATTGCTCGCCGCCACCACGACCACCGAAGTGGGCTTTCCAAAATTGGAGAGAAGAGAATAATCCATAGTACATGAATCAGATCATGCATCCTAGACATGCATGCATGGAAGTGCGATCAGTGGAATTAATGATCATTTTAATTGCTTAATTACAAAACTTCATTATTGTGGATTTGTAGGATGTGGTTCGAGGAGACTTGCTAGACATGATATGTACGTATTGGTTTGTTCAAATCCTATATCTATTTGAGATTCTAATTCCTTTGATCTCATTGTAACGAATATCTTTGGCAATGGACTACACAATATGAGGGTAAATAAAAAAAAAAAAATGCAAGGATGATGAGACCCTTTTCCTAGGCTGAACAAAATTTATTTTATATTCACAATTTTTTTTTTTTTTTTATTTTTGAGAAAAGGTAGCATGCTACCGTTTCATTCATTTAGGTTATGAACTCGGCTACAGAATGCGGCATCCAGGTCTCAGTCGAAAATCGAAAAAAAAAAAAAAATGTGACTTCACTTGTTAGAACAAAATCGGTCCCAATGTCCCATAAGTGTGCGAATTTTATCCAACAAAAAACCTAGAGAGTGTTTTGCTTCCTGAAAAATAAGACTATTACGCTCCAACCAGATGACCCACCGCGTGGTCACGACCGTCGCCACTTCCTTCCTCCTGAGCGCGCCCCCTTTAGCCTTACTCTCTTCCCATATCTGGTTAGTGGACATGCAATTTGGGAAGTGTCGCTTGTTTGGGAACAAAGCCTCCATTATAACTTTAGTACTTGGACAGCTTGCGAATAAATGATCAGCAGTTTCCGGTAATTCCAAACAAAAAACACACTTTTTGTCACGCCCCAGATCCGACTGCTCGGATCTGAACCGCAACAACCGGCCACGAATTCAGAAAAAGAACCTCCGAAAACGGAAGGCCTTAAATTGATCCAAAGCCACCATCTCAGTTAAAACCTAAATAATTTATTAATTAAAACGAAACTAAACAATAACTCCTAAATGTCCATATAATCAATCTCATGTCAAAATAAATCATATGTCCAAAATTTGAAATCTATCTAACGAGTTCTCGCTGGCCAATTATCTCATACGCCCCGACTCTCGGTACCTAAAACAGTAGACAACAAAAGTAAGCGCAATGCTTAATAAGAAATCTACTTCAAGAATAACGATAATTTAAATTTGAAACCACAAAGGTTATAATTTAGAGCATTTCCACTCCGTCGCTCTAACCGCGAGAGGTACAATTTCGCGCCATTTCTCTTCGGAAACTGCGTACCGGATAAATCCCTCTCATCCGAGGAATCCGACCGCAACAGTCATATCCAATAATAGAACATGAGAATAATAATGTGCAAAATAAATAAACCATGTCTGTCAATAATAACTATAAAATCCACTCGGATGTATTAACAATTAGTAAACAAAACAGATAATAATTATATCCCGAACCCACTCTGATCCGCATATTTTCTACCGTTTGCAGAAAGTAGTTATTTACTTGCCTCTATTAGTGCTCACAAATTCGTCACGTTCTAAGATTGAGGTTTTACGGCCGTCTCAGCACCTACAACGACGAAAAGACCCAAATAAAATATATTTTCAAACAAGCCCTTTAACTATTAAAAAAGTTCTGCGAAAATTATACATTAAATCAGGATAATTAGACCGCACGATCTTATCCGAATTTCAAGACGAGTCCTATAGCGCTTGAATCGCAAAATTCCGCCTTACGAACAAAAAGTTCTACCTCTTTTACGGATCAGTCCCCAAAACCAAAACTGATATTTACAGATTGCTCCCTGGCTGATCTTTTAAGCCATTATACACACCAAAATTTCGCTGCACCCTATCCAGCATCAGCAATGTGCACCAGAAGCTTTT
Source organism: Ananas comosus (assembly GCF_001540865.1). NCBI lineage: Eukaryota > Viridiplantae > Streptophyta > Magnoliopsida > Poales > Bromeliaceae > Ananas > Ananas comosus. Next base: position 5,409,835 of record NC_033631.1, on the reverse strand, counting down.
CCAATTAAATATAATTCAACCGATAGAAGCAAAACACTCTAATTAACAACTTAATCACGTCTAATATCATTACGATAAATTGAAACCTAAATGTAAAAATAAACCATGCAAAAGTTAACGTGGTCCACCGTGAACCGGGTCTAGCCAGATCCAAAATAATCCCATCTCCTCTCTTCTTCTTCCCAACTCAAACAAAGAAGCTGTCTCATACCCCTCTCATGGCCAACCATGGTTACCCCATACGGGGTTCACCCCAACCCGTCCGTAGGTGGCCGGCGACCACTCCGGCGATGGCGGCGGCGGTACAACGAGGAGAGAGGATAAGATTGGGAGATAGAAGAAGAAAGAAAAGAGAGAAAAAAACGAGAAAACTAATTATTGGAGACTCACCTCGCTCTCGTTCTTTTTCCTCTCCCCCACGATTGTCAGATCTTGCTCCCGCCGGCGGCCACGCTTGCACAAAGAATCCGGCAACAATATTTATTATTATAATATTTTTTTTGGCCGTACACCCTCCCTAAATTATCTATTTATAGGTGATTAATTAGGGCTAAATCTCAATCCTACTCTGACTAGTATTAGAGTATAATTAATCTAAAAATCAAATCCAACCGAATTTGCTTAATCCGACGGTACAAATAAATCAAAAATATTTAATAACGGGTTTATCACAAAACTACAATCATGGCCACATATTTAAATTCTAATTTAAATTAATTAGATACGGGTATTACATCTTACCCCCCTTAAAAGAAATTTCGTCCCCGAAATTTACTTAACAGAATCTGGAAAGAGCTGAGGATACTTGCTCCGTATCTCCTCTTCCGGCTCCCACGTCGCCTCATTCTCCGCATGATGCCTCCACAGCACACATACCAGCAGAACCGTCCCTTTTCGCAAAACCTTTTCCCTTCGATCCAAGATCCGAATAGGCTGCTTCTCGTATGATAGGTTCTCTCTCAGCTGAATTGGAGAATAGTCGATGACGTGTTTTGGATCTTGAACATACTTTCGCAGCATCGACACATGGAACACATTATGCACCCCAACAATAGAAGGTGGTAATGCTATTCGGTATGCCACATTGTTGACTCGTTCCAGTATTTCAAAAGGTCCAATGTAACGCGGATTCAGCTTTCCTCGAAGCCCAAACCGTATTACCCCCTTGGTTGGCGACACCTTCAGGAACACGTGATCACCAACTGTGAATTCTAACATTCGCCGACGATTATCACTATAGCTCTTCTGTCTATTCTGTGCGGCTCGTAGACGTTCTCGCACAACCCGCACTTTTTCATTAGCTTGTTGGACCAGCTCAGGCCCTAGAATCTGCCTCTCGCCAACATCATCCCAGTGGATAGGCGATCTACACTTTCTTCCATAGAGAGCTTCAAAAGGGGGCATCTGTATGCTGGCTTGATAACTATTATTGTACGCAAACTCCGCCAATGGTAAGTGCCGGTCCCACGACCCACCCCAGTCAATCACGCATGCTCGCAACATATCTTCTAAGATCTGTATCGTGCGCTCTGACTAACCATCGCTCTGCGGATGATATGCCGTACTCATATCCAAGCGAGTCCCCAAAGCCTCATGCAAGCTATGCCAAAATCGCGACACGAATTGCGGATCTCGATCCGAAACGATGGATATCGAGACACCATGCAGTCTCACCACATCTTTGATATATAATTCCGCAAGTTTCTCCAAAGGATAGCTCACATTAATAGGTATGAAGTGCGCAGACTTAGTCAGCCGGTCGACGACCACCCAAATCGCATTGGACCCTGACTGTGTACGTGGTAACCCTACCACAAAATCCATAGTAATCTTCTCCCATTTCCACTCGGGTATCGGCAATGGCTGCAATAATCCCGCCGTCCTCTGGTGCTCAGCTTTGACCCGCTGGCATACAAGGCACTGTGAAGCAAATCGAGCAATGTCTCGTTTCATGCCGGCCCACCAGAAAATCTCTCTTATGTCACGATATATCTTTGTGCTACCCGGATGTATGGTGTAAGCTGACGAATGAGCCTCCTCCAAGATTTTTCTCTTTAAGGCCTCATCGTTGGTAACACATAGTCGATTACTGTACCTTTACGATCCATCCTCGTGGATATGAAATTCTATCTCAGAACCTGCCCCCACGGCCGCTCGGATCTTCTGAAGAGCGGCATCGGATGACTGGGATAACTTAATTTCATCCAATAATGTGGGTCGAATTCGAAGTTGAGCCAATCGAGCTCCCGGCTCGTGAATAGTCACCTCTAAGTCTATCTTTCGTAGATCCTCTAAAAGATACTTTTGCTCACTAATCAGTGTAGCCAAATTTCCCGTGGCCTTGCGGCTTAGTGTATCCACTACCACATTCGCTTTCTCGGGATGATATAAGATTGTCAAGTCATAATCCTTCATAAGCTCAAGCCATCTACGCTGTCGCATATTTAGCTCTTTCTGTGTGAAAAGATATTTTAAGCTTTTATGATCGGTGTAGAACTCATATTGCTCTCCTTAAAGATAATGACGCCAAATCTTAAGAGCAAACACTACTGCGGCAAGCTCTAGGTCATGAGTAAGGTAGTTTTGCTCGTATGGCTTTAGCTGTCTAGAAGCATAAGCAATCACTCGATCATTTTGCATCAAGACACACCCTAAACCTCGTAGGGATGCATCACCATAAACAGTGAAGCCTTCACCACACAGGAAGTGCCAAGACAGGAGCCGTGATCAACCGTCGCTTCAGCTCTTGAAAGTTCTCCTCGCACTCATCGGTCCACACAAATTTCGCTCTTTTTTGCGTCAATTGCGTCAAAGGGACCGCGATTCGAGAGAACCACTCTATGAACCGTCGATAATAGCCAGCTAGGCCTAGAAAGCTACGAATCTCGGTAGCACTCGTAGGCCTCGGCCATGCCTGCACAGCTTTGACCTTTCTTTTATCAACCACGATACCATCCTTGGACACGACATGCCCCAAGAAAGAGACCTCTTCCAACCAGAAGTCACATTTCTTTAGTTTAGCATAAAGTTTCCTGTCTTGTAGGATCTGGAGCACTAATCTCAGGTGTTGTTCGTGTTGCTCTGCACTCCACGAGTAAATAAGAATGTCATCAATAAACACCACCACAAACTAGTCTAGATAAGGCTTGAAAATCCGATTCATTAGGTCCATAAATGCGGCCGGAGCATTTGTCAACCCGAACGGCATAACAAGAAACTCATAATGCCCATAGCGTGTCCTAAATGCCGTCTTAGGAATATCCTCAGCCCTGATCTTCAGCTGATGGTAGCCCGACTGCAAGTCGATTTTTGAGAAAATCTGGGATCCTTGTAGTTGGTCGAATAAGTCATCAATACGAGGTAGAGGATATTTGTTCTTCACTGTGATTCTATTCAACTCTCTATAGTCAATACACAGTCGCAGACTTCCATCCTTTTTCTTCACGAACAAAACTGGCGCATCCCATGGCGAAACACTCGGTCGAATAAAACCTTTATCCAGCAGCTCTTGTAACTGGTCTTTCAATTCCCGCAACTCTGCGGCAGCCATCCTATACGGGGCTTTAGAGATAGGTTCCGCACCCGGAGCCAAATCAATCGTAAACTCGATCTCTCGATCCGGCGGTAGCCCCGGCAAATCAGTTGGGAAAACATCCGGAAACTCCCTTACAACTGGAATCTCCCTAAGCTTTAGCTGCTCATTCTGTGAGTCCACCACGTACGCTAAGATAGCGAAGCGCCCGCTCCGCAGCATTTTAGTAGCCTTCAAGGCTGAGATGATTCTCGGGGGAGAGCGGCTTCGATCACCGACAAAGATAAACTCTGATCCGTAGGAAGTACGAAACACCACTTTTCGACCAGAGCAATCGATAGTGGCTCCATGGGCTGTTAGCCAATCCATCCTGAGGATGACATCGAACTCTTTCATATCGATGACGATAAGTCAGCTGGCAACACATGACCGTTGACTTCTATTGGACAAGATTTGCACACTCAGCAAACCCTAACACCTCCCACAGGCATGTCAACCCACAAATCACAACCCAACGGTAAATATGTCAAACTATAATCTAAGACAACCTTACTAGATATGAAAGAATGCGTGGCACCAGAATCAAATAAGGTATATGCATAAATGGCTGAGAAATGTAATATACCTATCAGGACGTCCGCGCCTCCTGATCCATCCTGCTGTGTCATAGCATAAGCTCGTGCTTGGCTTGTCTGACCCGAGCAACTCGAGTCTCTCCAGTTTTGTATCGACCTTTGCACATGCGGACCCTGTGGGGTCATCCCGCTTGTTGATGCTCCCGCACCTTGCTGGTGGTTTGCATCTCGCTTTTGTTTCTTGACTGGGCAGTTGGCAATTTTATGTTCAAATGAACCACACTCAGAACAGGCGCCCGACTCCCACTTGCATCTATTTGTACGATGCGGCCCGCCACAATAGTCACACTTCATACCTTTAAGTTGCGATTGTGGGGGTCGACCTCCATCTTTTTGTCTCGTGTCGCCATTCCAATAGTCACACTTCATATCTTTAAGACTGAGAAGGCGGGGCCTGAGTTTGACTTGGCCCAGAAATAGTCGGTGCACTCTGCGTCCTTTGTAATTCTTTCTCTAATAGCAATGCCTTGTTTACAACATCTCTTAGAGTCGGCAGCTCGTAACCAACAACCAGTTGCCTAATGTCTGGCCTCAGACCTTCCTCAAATTTTCGAGCTCGCTCCAGTTCGGACTCCACCAATTTAGGAGCAAAGCGCTCTAACCGAGTAAATTCGAGCTCGTACTCGATAACCGTGCGATTACTCTATTCCAAGTGTACGAACTCTGCCTTCTTAGCTCGACGAATACTATCTGGAAAGTACTTGTCATAGAAAATCTTACAAAACTCCTTCCATGTCCAAGATTGTGTCTTGTCGTTGTGTCTGTCCCGAACTGACTTCCACCACTCATAAGCCCCTTCTCGAAGCATATAGTGGCGAAAGTCACCTGTGTCTCTCCTCCGATGCCTATATGCGTCAAGGCCTTCTCCATCTCCTGGAGCCAAGACTCCGCCTCTAGAGGATCTGTTGACCCACGAAAAATAGGAGGATTTAGCTTCTAAAAATCAATAAGGCTATTTCCACCTCGAGGATCGCTACTTTGCATTGCCTTGAGGCCTCTAATCTCTTCCTGTAGGGCCATCATCTGATCTTGTTGTGTTTTAATAACACTCAGCATCTCTTGTAATGAGTCATGCGGCATTCTTTGTCGCTTTCTTGCCGAGGATACTTCTGGTTGCGAGTTCTCTGGCGGTAGATCCCCCGGTGGAATACGATCAACAGGTACATTAGCTTGCGAAGTGATAGTCCTTCGAGAACGAGGCATCGTCTACAAAACAGAACACAATCAAGACATAAAATTTTGCTAAACACTCGCCTCGTGTCCAAAAAGAATCCCACGCACTCGCGCGTCCTAAATCCCTAAGTATGGTGTCATTTTGCCCTAAGGTGTCAATAACCTAGGCTCTGATACCACTAAAGCTGTCACGCCCCAGATCCGACTGCTCGGATCTGAACCGCAACAACCGGCCACGAATTCAGAGAAAGAACCTCCGAAAACGGAAGGCCTTAAATTGATCCAAAGCCACCATCTCAGTTAAAAACTAAATAATTTATTAATTAAAACGAAACTAAACAATAACTCCTAAATGTCCATATAATCAATCTCATTTCAAAATAAATCATACTAGTGTAGAGACTCGCGCAATGCAGCGGGTAGATAATAGAAGTAAATTTTAAAAATTATAATAAAACTTATATTTACAGCTTATTGATATATAGGAAGTTATACCATGTTAAGTACAGCCAATTTGCATGACTAAATTCAACTGTTAAAAAAATAAAAATATAGCTAAAACCCACTCATTGATAGAATATAAATATGGTGTATATAATTAAATGTTGCACCTTGCATGTAATTAGAGGAGTGGGGAGGTGAAGGGTTGGACATTGAGAAGAGGAGAATGTGGTTTGATTTAAAGTTGGGCTATGAAAATGAAGGGTAACATGTCATGTGGCAAAAAGTTTTTTTTTATGGTGCATGCAAAAGAGTTACAAAAGAGAGAGGGTGGGAGATTAATGGAGAAGGAGAGTGGATTAAAGTTATAAAGCACATAGAATATTAATATGATGGATATAATTAAATATTGCACTAAATAATTTCTAAAATATAGGGAGGTGAAATTGGGCTTTGAGAATGAAAGGTAACATGCCACATGACAAAAAGTATTGTGGCTTCATTTAGGTTTATAGATAGTAGTAGGACCATTTAAATATCCTAATTGGAAGTTTGGTAGTGGAACCATTACATTAATTGAAAGTATAGCGAAGGAAAGGTAGTGGGACCACTTAAATACACTAATTAAAAGTTTAGTTAATGGGACCCTTAAAATCATATTGAAAATTTAGTGATGGAAAGAAGAAGAGTCACATGTTAATGTCACGCCCCGGGACCCAGCGGAAGCCCGCCCGGCGCGTGCCCAGACCCGCCATACGTCTAAAACGTATAAGGCGTCTAAAACAACGATAATAAAAGCAATAATAAAAGACATCTAGGAGTATCAGAGCATAATAAATGTCTAAATGCTACAACAAAGGATAAGGATAAAACTGTAAATCCACTAAATAAAACATAAAGTGATACAAGAAAATCCCAGATACAAGTGCTCTAGGTAGGTACATAGGTGGTCTCTATACTTGGAGACAAAACCTCTCACTCTCTCAACTACAAAAAGAAAGAGTAAACCACCTAGGCAAAGTACCGCTCCTCGCTAGCTAGCTAAACGATCCCCTTGCCGCGATCCCGTGCCTCCGCCGGTGCCGAAGGCTCTGAAAAGTAAACCATAAAACAGGGNGGAGGAGGGGCTCGGCGGCGGGCTCGAAAAAAGAACGAAAAAAAAAAAATAACGGAAGAAACGAAGAGGAGAGAGAAAGAGGAAAGAGAAAAAGTAATAAGGGTATTTTGGTCAGTTTACTGAAAAAACGGACCGAATCTGCAAAAACGAAAAAAGTGACCCGATTTTGCAAAAGCCCAAAATAAGTGGATTTTTTATGCAAAAAGGCCAACTACAATCATGGCCACATATTTAAATTCTAATTTAAATTAATTAGATACGGGTATTACACTTTTCCTCTCCACTCCATCCCCTTTTTAATAGAATATCTCTAGTAGGTACCTTTCTCTTCAAGAGCAGCCAAACAAAGATTTTTACTTTTAGGGGGGCTCGAACCTTCCATATGTGATAAGAGCTCCTATTTCGAACCCCATTGTCCTGTAGGAAGATGTACATCGACTTGACCGAGAACTTTTCCGACCTATCCCATCTCCACTTTACCGTATCCTGTTTGTTTGGTGTCACTGACTCCAAAAATGTCTCTTTAAATTCCCTCATTAAATCTGTGTCCTGCAGAACAGAATGAGAAATCCCAGACAGTATCTTACTCCAGTTCCATCCGTTCCTTCCCCAACACTCTACCACCCTGAGATTCTTCCTCACTGCCATATCGTAGATTTAGGGGAATAGAGTTCTCAGGGGCGCGTGATCATTCCAGATGTCCGACCACAATCTAACCAATTGCCCATTGCCAACAGAGTAAGATGCACCACATTTAAAACTTTCCCGTGCTTTTAAGACGCTCCTCCACCAAACAGAATGCGGTCTAAAGGACGCACCCTCTTTAAGTGGTATCCTTCTTATGTAATAGATATCTTTTAGTAAAGGCCCCCGTAAGTGGTTTCTATCATTAAAGAACCTTCACCACCATTTAGCAAGTAGGGCTAAATTCATGTTGTTTAAATCTATCACTCCTAGCCCTCTCTCTTTTCGGTTGCTGCAAATTACCTTCCACCGAACCAAACAGTAACCTTCTACTACCGATCCACCTCCCCTCCAAAAAAACGCCCTCCTTAAAATTTCTATCCGGTAAGTAACCCATTTAGGTGCCCTAAAGATCGAAAAAAATTAAAGTGGCAAATTCGCTAATGACGAGTTGACTAGCACCAACCTCCCTCCTCGAGACAGGAGTTTCGTTTGCCACCCTTCGACTTTTTTCGCCACTTTATCTATTATGGGCCACCAATCATCCCTACGTAATCGGCCGTTCGTAAGGGGAAGTCCTAGATATCTAATCGGAAAGGATCCAACTCTACATCCCAAAATTGCTGCTAGTCTCCTGCCTGACTGGTCGTCTTCCCCTAGGTAGAAGATTTCGGACTTGTTGCGATTAATCTTCAGTCCAGATGCCCATTCAAATAAATGCCAAAGAAAAAGGAGGTTTGAAATTTGTTTTTTCTTTGCTTCACAAAAAAAGATCGTGTCATCCGCGTATTGGATGTGGCTACTTTAGAGTCCCTTGTGGGCCCAACACCTCTTAACAGGCCGTTCCTTACCGCTTTATCTGTCAATCTCGCAAACCCTTCAGCCACCAGTAAGAAGAGATACGGTGAGAGTGGGTCACCCTGTCACAGGCCTCTCTTTGTTTTAATCCATTTTGTTGGAACTCCGTTAACTAAAACAGCTATCTTAGCATTAGAAATACATTGGTCGATCCATCCACACCATTTCTGATTTGTCCCTAACCACTACATGACTTGTCGCAGAAAGTCCCATCTCACCCTATCGTACGCCTTTTCGAAATCCGCTTTGATACCTACGCTTTCCGCCCCTAGACGCGAACACCAACTGATGATTTCGTTGGTTATTGCAAAGGAATCCAGAATCACTCGTCCTTTTAGAAAAGCCGATTGAGTCGGAGTAATGATGTCCTTCATAACTCCTTCTAATCTGTTTGCTAGAACTTTGGAAATGATCTTCTGTACACTGTTGATTAGGCTGATTGGCCTGAAATCACCTGCTGATTTAGCCCTTTCTTTCTTAGGAATAAGGCAAATATATGAATAATCCATAGGTCCCATATTAAGCTTTTCTTCGAAGAGGTCGTGGAAAATATCAAAGAGGTCATCTTTAACGACTTCCCAGAATCGCTGAAAGAACTTTAGGTTAAATCCGTCAGGCCCTGGCGACTTAACGCTACCTAACTGGAACGTGGCATTCCTAATCTCTTCCCGAGAAAAAGAGGAAGTGAGGTGTTCTGCGTGTAGTAGAGGTTTGTCTCTGAATAGGGAGCTCCAATCTCCCACCGACGCAGAATCGACGACACTTGAGCCGAAGACGCCTTTAAATTTGGAAAAAAAGTGCTCTCTTTTTTCCTCCTCTCTAACCAAACTCTGACCTTCGTCTTCCACCTCACATATCATATTCTCACGCCACCTGCCGTTCGCCCACGCATGAAAGAACTTGGTATTACCATCTCCTTCTTTTAACCAATGTTGTTTAGCATGTGTTTTCCATAAAATCTCCTCGTCCGCCACTATCTCCAAAAGTTGAACCTTGAGCTGTTTGCGGCGGTCCGCCTGTTGGGGGGTCAAGGTGTGATACTCCTCTAATTGGTCAAGCTGTTGAATCACGTCCGAGACAAAAATTTGTTGAAAAAAGAAAATAAAGATCTTCAGATTGAAGAGAATATATGTAATGTGCACACTTATGCCTGTTCTTATAAAGTAAACTGGATGAGTTAATATAACTGCGGAGATTATTAAGACTTCAACATGACTGAATATTTAACACCGCTCTGTGGGCATCACACGTCACTTATGTCAACTAAATCAATACATTGTGTTAGGATTCTAGTTGATTCAAGTTCGAATCCTAGTTGATTCACATTTCTAGCTAAATTTATTTCTAAATGAAATAAACGAACCGGGTGGCGTGCTATCTATCTCTCAAAAAAAAAAAAACATTGTGTCACGATTCATCTATATTGCGATTTATTTAAAATATTTTTAATTTATATCGGATAATCGGATAAGAAATAAATGTAAAAGATAAATCTTATTCTATTTAAATCTCTATCTTTATGGTTTATAACAAGATTAGAATTAATATATATCTACCCAATGATCAATAAATGTATCAAGAATTGGCCACAAACAACATATACAAAAAAAAAAGAATAATAGAAAATATACAAAAAAAAATTAAAATAATCTATCGACAGAAATTCTCTCTTTTTGGTTCACTCTAAGGCACCATTAGTGCAATCGGCTCCGGTAGCCAGCTCATAACAAGAAAGAACAACTCTCAAAAAAAAAAAAAACGTGCTAAAGATCAAGAAAACTTCTAAACTGATTAAGAAACAACTCTTAAGAAGAAAAACGTGTTAGAAATCGAGATAAATTTTAAGCGGATCAGAAAGTTTCTGAAACAAGAGGTCCGAATAGAAGCAACATAATTCCGCAGCAAAAATATATCAAAAATCTATGTGATTTTTTTATCATGAATTATTTTATTATTTTTCAATATTTAAATGCAAGTTAAAATAGAGGACAAATTTTTATCCTTTTGGATGTCACCAATGAGATCATTTCAAAGCTTGCCCAAGGAAAACTATAAACTACTAATATTTTAATGGGTAAAATTAATTTCTCTCCCATGCAGAAATATATTTTAATGGGTAAATTTAATGATCAGCATTATTTATTAAGGACAAGTTTGAAAATAATTAATTGATGAAATACAGATTTCATGAGCAGGGCTACCGTGCTATTAGGAGTACAGCAGCTCTTGTGCTTCTAACTTTCTAGTCATCCATCAATTTTGATCGGTGGTTAGGATTAGAGAGAGAAGTGAAATTGAGAAAAAATTGGCATGGGTATCTCAATTTCTCTTCTTTTTGAATTTTTTTTTATAATTTCTCTTCTCTTTCTAATCCTAACCACCTATCAAAACTGATGGATGATTAGAAAATTACGAGCATAAGAGCTGTTGTACTCCTAATAACACAGTAGCCATGCTCCAGGTTTCATTAGCTTACAGGGCTCAGAAAAATACAAATCAAGTGACAAAGGGTTTGATGGTTTGTACATGAGGTCCCAAGTTCGAATCCTAGTTGATTCACATTTTCAGCTAAATTTATTTCTAAATGAAATAAACGAAGCGGATAGCATGCTACTTATGTCTCAAAAAAAAGAAAAAAAGAAAAAAAGAAAAATCCAAAGCACTTTATAACTTGCTTTCTTTTTTTCATACTTTCAAATGGTGATGGAGATGCTTCTCTAGTCATAAATCCCACCACCACTTGAAAATATTGAAGAAAAGGTCCAAATCACTTCACAGTAGGGCACCATATATAGTGGTAAATCCAAGCACCACCACTTTTCTTCAAATCCGACAATTAAGACGGTCGTCGTAAGCTGCCACAAGAACATTCGTCGAACATTTGTTGTCACTATAATTTGCCTCTCTGGTGGCAACAAAGTATAGCCACTAAATAGCAACCTTAAGTAGCAAACATTGTCGCCACTGTAAAGGTCTCTATGTTGGCAATATATTATCGCCACTAAATAATAATCTTATGCGGCAAACATTTGTTGCCACTAATCCATTTTTCAATGGCGAAAAAAGTCGATATCAATGAGAGATTCTTATTGGTGGCAACATACATGGCCGCCAAAAAGGTTACTAGTGGCAGTCACCTAACAAAAGGTGCCACACTTTTGTACCTATATATTTTATGGCCTTTGAAATCAATTAAGGTTAGATTAGAATTCATAATATGAATCTCCACATTGTGTCCTGGTACACGAAGTTAGATTCAGGTACTCAAAGATGTATCGAGCAGAATTCAGTATTGTGTAATGGTACTCAAGATTTTCAATACCAGTAATTGAGAGTTTCAGTACCTATGCTCCAACTTGGTACTGGTACTCGGTTCAAAAAGAAAAACTGATACCTTTTTGGTTTTTTGAACTGATATTGGGTACCGATACTCAATATAAATACTTATGTTTTCAAACTCTATTTTTGAGGAACTCATTACTAGTAACGGTACTCAATGTAAAAAAGACTTATATTTAAAAAAAATAACTTAGTTTCAGAACCTATTCTAATCTAGTTTAAACAAATATAATCAATTCCAAAGCTGTAAATAAGTAAGAATCACCATGAAAATATTTAGATAATATTTGAGCATCGTGAATTCAATTTGTGAAAAATTTAAACAGTTACCGATAACGAAAATAACGAAGATAGATCATTGTGAATTCAATTTGTGAAGTATTTCAGCATATTTGAGTGCCAACAGCTGCCGACAATGAAGATAGAGTAACCTTTCAGAATAAGCTGTTCCCTAGAGCGCTCTCTTTGTAGCGACTCGGGCTATCACAAAGGTGAGCACGGGCCAGAGAGCACCCGGGGAATGGCCTACTGACCAAAGTTCGCCGTCGGCAGAGGTGATCGGAGGAGCAAACTCAAGTTTGGAGATTTTGTCACACCCTGGGGGCCCTCTTTAGTAAAGGCTTTTTGAAGGACGGGCCAATTGGAAAGTAGAGGCAGCGCAAAATACCCATTATTTTTTTTTGAAAAAACAAACTTGCCCTTAGGATAGAGCAGATCCGCCATAAATACAGAAACTCCCTTATCCACACGGAAAGAGTGTCCCCTGTGTTTGCATGCCGTACCACTTCAAGTACATGCCACAACACATTCATCCACTAATACAATTTAGCATTCACAATGCAGATGCTCACATAGACCAATCAGCTAGCCATCCTTAAGATGATGCATGTTCTAAGCAGTTCTTAAGCAAAGGATGATGCGAATGCATAATACGTCAACCAATTCTATCATTTAAAAGTGTTTTCCATCTGAAAACTTAATTTTGAAATACTATGGTATCGATAAATTCGGAAAGTCGTTTGAAAACCGTTTTCCACACGGAAACTCATTCTTTTGAAAAGGCGACTACCACTAAGGGTAGAAAACTATTTTGTCATAAATCCACAATCACAAAGTCATCACAACCACATATAGTCAAAAGAACTTTACCATTCAATTATTTCTAAGAAGATAATTATCCACAAGCACTAAACCATCATGGGATCAAATAATTAAGAAAGCAGTTAACTGGACCACTAAGAGTCTAACTTATTAACGAATAAGAGTAACTGTATCCAATGTCGGAAGGTTGGGACCTCTAAAGCTCACTAGCTACTGCACGCCACGCATGTCCTGACTCTCCCCACCAAGATCACCTGAAAAGGAGGGGTGTGAGAAACCAACATAGGGTCTCCCAATAGATGCCGCAAGCTGATAAGGGCGAGTGTACTCACTGGCGAATAGAATATACAAAAGAGAGATAGATATGCAAGTACAGTAGTGAGTAAAGAACAACAGATATGAATAATGGTAAGTATCTATCGCTACTGTAAAGAAACAATAATATACATATGCATTAACTGTCACGTCCTGGATTTTAGCGAAAGCTCACCAACCACGTGCACAGACCCGCCGTGTACACCACCACCTCTAGTGTACACCAGGCGTCTACAGTCAACATAGCAAAAGCATAACTTCTTAACCAAGTAATCAGAGCAAAAACTAAAAGTTCATAAGCTTATACTAAAATAATACCAAATTATAGTTTAGAAGTAAAGTACAAAGTACATTCTAAATAGTCCCAAAATATATCTCTGAGCTAAACTAGAATAAGCTTGCATGGGTTTGTCTATTTAACATCGAGGAGGCTCTAGCTAGCCGCTGACCCTTTGCTAGGAACCCTAGTCTTTCCCGCTGCGGAAGGCTTTGCACAAAAGCAACCAACAAATGGGCGTGAGAACTATTAAACAATAGTTTCCAGTAGGTAAGCTGCCGAGAGTGGCGAAGTACACCACTAGGTCAACTGAGGCATGAGTAAACTACAGCAAGTAGAAAATATAAATGCAACAAGTAGATGAAATGAATCAACTATGAACATGCCTCAACAAGATATGTTTTCTAACATGTCTTATGTACTAGTCATTATATATACAAGTTTAGTATTTCATACTCATTACATGTTGATCATCTTTAACTACATGTCATGATTCATTCAGAATGTCATCATTATGGTTTAACTAGCTAATGACATCACATAGTTATCTTCCTACACTAACAGGAGTGTAAACATACAAGTACTGTCATTGCAACTAATGACTAACAAGAATGCAACCTTTTAGTATGTTCATTACTAGGTATATCTCAACTAATGAAATAAAGCATCTTTACTACTATGTCCCCTAGGGTTACATTTATTTACATTAACCCAATTAACAAGAGACTTACACGTGGTAAAGTCCCGGCTCGTGCCGTGCCTAATGGCCCCGTGAAAGTCAACACTACCCACGGCAATCCACTTCGGTGCTTAGTCCTGCACGGGCGATCTGGTGTCGCATAGGCCAACTCCAGAGTGCCGGCTTGTGGGGAGCGACCCTCACAAGTATGTGCGAATGAGCACATTGGTAAGTAAGCGTAATCCATAGCATAACGTTCAAAAGTTCATCATGTCTCTAACATGGAATTTCAACTTCGACACAAGGTCGATAATTAACAATAAAGTCATATTCTACTATCACTACAACAAAAACGGCATATAGCGACACTTTTAAATGTCGATACATGTCAAAAAAAGTGCTGCTGACTAAATTATGGACACTTTTAAAAAGTGTTGCTATATGTGGGGTCGCTAGGTATATAGTAACAATTAAAGAGTGTCGGTATAATTTAAAAAGAATGCTGCTAATTTACCAACACTTTTTAAACATTTAGCAACCGTCGAAACTCTTCCTCGTTGGTTGCGGTGCCGGAGGAGGAGGAGGAGGAGAGGGAAGGACTCTTTGTCTAGAATTTTCGTGGATTGAGTGAGAGGAAAAGGAAAGATGGTAATCGATTTTTCTTTTTTTTTTTTCCTTTTCTGTTTGTAATCGTGTCGAATGGGCTGGGTGGGATGGGTTGAATAGAGTAACCTTTTATTTTGGTTGGATTAGGCTTTATATTTAGGCATTAGTAGATGTTTTTTAAAGTTTTGTCATAAATAAGACACTTACACAAAAGTGTCCCAAACATGTGTTCCTATAACCTAATTCTGTTGTAGTGTATCAACTACTTGGTGACTTATGTTGACCAATAGATACTATGTCATAACATACAACTAGTTTATATCATATTGATAATTCTGACGGGCTATACTCGCATTCTCACATTTAGTTCATTCACTAGTCCCTATAACATAGGGAAAGTGGTTTACTAAGGTCTTAGTCAATACTTCACACAAGCTCATGGCATTTGTCATGTATTTCTACTTAGACCGCCACTACATGGAGTATATAATTGTTATGCAATTACATCCATCTGACCATATAAGTATATCACCTCATGACCCATAGGTCGGAGTTTATATCATAATGTCCAGTTCTAGTTACTCAACTAGGTTATATACAAGAACGAGTTCATGCTAGTTCTAACATGTGAAAGCCATAACCAACTTGTCTAAACAAGTAAACAAAATATCATGTAAGGTATTCTACACATGATTTCTACACAATTCATTTCACAATATAAATATATGCATATAACTCCACTATATATGATATGCTAGAAGCTCTGTCATCATGTCTACAACATGGAATTGCATGATTTAACTTAAAGGTTAAGCACCATAATACATCATTCACTTAGTTGTGCATCTAAACTAAGTGTCATATTCATAGCTTTACATTCATTCACTATTGAATGATGTCATACCTAACTTGTCTACACAAGTTTGCTAATATTATGTAATGCATGCTAAACGAGCAAGTAATCTATGTATGCTATACAATTTCATAATCCCTCCTCTACCATATGGAGGTTTCCTTTTATCCGACATAATATGCATATTTATGCATGCACCAATCCATTCACACATGTATTCACATGAATATACAACAATTCTAATTTCATAATGTCAAAGAAGACATAGAGGGAATTCACCAATTTCAGTAAGGTCAAACCCACCGAATTGATGTCAACTCTTGTTGATTCCGTGAGCGAAGGTGCTCTCTAGCCTCCAAGCACCCTACAATCATACTAAATTAGCTAGGAGCAATAGCCAAACTATTACATAAGAACCTCAAAAGTTCACATAACCTAAGTAACATCATACCTAGTATAGAATCCAAGCTTCCTTTTTACTTCAACTCAGGTTGGAACACACCAAAACCAACCTAAAAAGATCACAAAACTCAGCCAAAGGGGTTCCATTAACCTGCTGTGAACTATCCCAAAACAAACTCCACCAATACCTCTACTAATACATCAACCTAGAGAGAAGTTGAGTTGCTCACCTTGTAAAACTCCAACTCAGTTACTCCCTGAGTTAGGGTTGAAGAACCACTATCAAAACTCTTCTTTCCACCTTTCTACAGCTGCTCCACAACTCTCCAAATCAGCTAGCATCAGAGAGGGAAGGAAATAAGCTCAAATCCACAAATTTCCATTTGAAAATGAAATAAACCTTAGAGAGAGAAAGAATAGGGCTTACCCTGTTTTCCCTCAAGCTCCAGCACAAGAAGTAGTAGTTGGGGTCGAGCTGGGGTTTAAAGAGGATAACCATCACAGTAAAATTACCAAAAAGCCCCTTACCAACTCACTCAGTCGCACTGGGTACCGGTACTCGGGCTGGGGTACCGGTACTCGGCCTCAAAATAGCTAAAACCTGAGAGCTCTGCGCAACTGCGTTTTTATATAGTGTACCGGTACCCGCGCAATGCAGTACCGGTACTCAACACCCAAACCTGAACTTTTTCAGGTTTTAGTGTCAGTAGCTTATCCTATCGCTTAAAACCTTTAAATTAAATGCCGATAAGCTCACAAAACATCCAGAGTAACTCCAGTTACTCATCTAACACTAGAAACCTGCAATTTGCTAAAGTTTAGTGTACTATATCAACTGTATGTAAGACAAATATCCAAACACCTTGTCATATTGATTAAAGACCACAGGCAATGCCACAATATGCTCACCCACAGGCACATAACCCCAGCTAGCACATCGCAAAGGGCTCATAGTCAAATAAACGACCGCTTTTCAGAAAAAGAACATATGCTCACCCACCGGCACATGTGCTCACCTACTGGCACATAACCCCAGCTAGCACCTCACAAAGGGCTCACGGGTTGAACAAACGATCACTTTTCTGAAAAAGAACACCTGCATGGTGGCCAAACTACTGGTTTTACGTGTCATACTATATGTGCTGTGATGATCGATGTACTATGTTTAATAGTCAACGAGACAGCAAATAGCCGAGAATAAGTCAACAACAAACACCTATCCAAACGATTTCACCTATGTCACCAAACTCACAGACACCGACCAATCAGGTCCCACAGATAGAGATCAAACAAGTACTATCAAATACCACCCTACTACTAAATCATGAAAGAGCAGAAATAGAGTAAATATAACTGAAAGTCCAATGATGTAGTGATCATCAAGTAATATGTGAAAACAACAAAAATGGGTAAGGGAAAAACGTCACCGAGCTAGCACCACCATACCGACTTCGGATCGAAGCACCTGCCTGAAACTTATCACAGTGCCTAACACCCTAGGCGTGTTGGAATGTCGACTGGACCTATAAAAGACCCACCAAGTCAAGGTCTACCTAGTCAACTCAAAACACCAAACACACAACCCTAGAACCACCGAAATTTTTAGAAAGTCTATCAGAACACTTTTGAACCTATCGTAGAACCCCGGAAGGTACCAATGTACACCGCAAGTCACCCGTTGTTCTAAGATATGTACACCAATTTAGGTGTTTGGATAGCAAACATATGCCAAAGCAACGTATAATTACAATAACATGTAAAAAAGTTGTTCCAAGTCTTCAAAATTGCTGTTTTCGGCATCGGAACAATCTGCCGCTCATCCGTTGTCGCCAGATACTTGAGATAATGCGGGTAACGAGTCGACAAGTCTTGGCAACAAACCTGAGGCATTCACATCAATAGAAAGTGAACCCCACATCAATAACTATGTTCTGCCGGCGATTTTGTTGGAAAGCACGTCGAAACCAACTTTCGAATTCGCGAAGGGCTTCGGGGTTTGGACAAACAATCCACGGGAATCACTTTCAGTAGCCTCACATTGACCGAAGCAGCCTTTGCTATCAAAATTGCCCAAATGCCCCTTGCCTATCCAATATTCACGTTATAATAATGTAAAATGGTGTTCTAGGGTTGTTATCGAAACCGTGCGACTCCGAGATCAACTGAGGGCACTAGTTGCTAGGTCTCGATGTACCGAAGCCTGTGCTCGCTATTTGGAGCATGAATAATGGCCTAAGAGTGCATCGGGGCTACTTGAACTCTGCGTTGGATGTGCACCGGGAGCAACACTGGTGATTCCGTCGAATAGAGCCTCTCTGGTCGCAACTAGGGTAAGCACGATGATCAACGGCACCTCAAGGTCATTGTGTTCACCTTCCGGAGAGTCAACAGCCTCTAAGAAGGCCGAAATAGGATTACCAGTCCAAATCTTCTCTAGAGTGGGCTTAGTTGGGAGCAAGATGGCTTGGGCCGATTGTCGGAGTCATGGTGGCGCGAGCACCGGCAGGGATTGGGTGCAGGCGTCGAGGGGAACCCGGTGCTCGCCCTAGCCGACGGTGAGAGGCGGCGGCAGTAGCTGTAATGATCCGGCCCACTAGCAACAATAATTTGTTGAGCCCAAACCATCGGCCCAAATTGCTTAAGCCCAATTATTGTTACTAGTGTCTATAGTCTCATATATACCCAATAACAATCCCATTCACATCCGATGTGGGACTATTGTGGTGTCACATACTTTCCCCATTTAGGCCCTGACGTCCTCGTCAGTCCTATCACACACACAGTCCAAGATCACCAAGTGATGTGAGACTTGTCTCGCTAGCCTTGTCATCTTGACCCTAGCTTAGCCTATTACCTGGTCATTCGGACCCTAGCTCAGCCGAGACTTATCTCACACTTTTGGCTGGTGATTGGCTCTTATACCGAATGTAATGACCCGACCCATTAGCAATAATAACTCGTTGGGCCTAAACCACCGCTCCAAAATGCTTAAGCCCAGTTATTATTACTAGTGTCCATAGTCTCATATATACCTAATAATAATCTCATTCACATCCAATGTGGGACTATTGGGGGTCACAGCAGCACAGCACTGGAGAACTTGTGGCCAACCCAAGCTGGGCTTCGGCTTGGGTTCAACTCAAGGCTATGGTGGTGCCGGCGGCTGTGGTAGTCACCGAAGCAGGGTCACTGGAACCCTAGGGAAGGCGAGAGGATGGATCTGAGGGGTGCAGCCTCCTTTGGTTCCTTGGGTTAAAAAATGGGGAAGATGTGTAGAGAAAGGCATTCAGGAAAAGAGAAAAGGGATCTGGCCAGGGTTAGGATGGTCGGACAGCGGTCGCCGACTGTCAGAAAAGGGTGTGGTGCAAGAGGAGGGTGAGCAGGACGCGGGTAGGGCTCAAGTGAGGGACAGAAAGGCTAGGGTTTCAGAATGAGAGGGGAAAACCCTAATTCATCGAATGTATAAGTTGGGAAAAAATTGCAGGGAAGTCCCTCAATCCTTAGATTTTCTGACCAAATCCTTCATAGCCCGTGCAAATAGCGGGATAGTATCTCCACGTTCAATTTCACGCGAAACAGTAATTAAAATATTGGGTATTTTCCAAAAATATTGATTTCCCAATTTTCGCCTTTTCTCAAACAACGTGCAATTTCGGACGATTGGCTCATCAAATTTGCAAAGGAACTGCACCATCACCTTTGGCAATGCCGGACAATCAGATCTATGATTTTGTTTCATCTGAATCGGTCGTCAATTCGTGCGGATTCCATCCTCTCTCTACCTCCACATATATATATATATATATATATATATATATATATATATATATATATATATATATATATATATATATATATCTAATTCAAATTTCAAATTGAATTTCTTTAATCAAATTCAATTCCAACGTCTCGGATATTACAGTTTTCTTGGCAAGGCAGTAGGAAGTGGTGACAGTTTGGACAGCTCCAGCGAATCCAGGGTAGTCAAGGCTGGCTAGAGTAGGTTGAAGTGAGGCCGAGGGTAGCTGTTCTCCATAGCCCATGGGTCAGCAGCAGCCAAGATCACCGAATTTGGTAGTTCAGGTAGAAGTAGGGTAGATCTACTGTAGAGAGTTGGGTAGTTCAAGGGGAGCTTCAAGAGGGGCCGAGGGTTGTCGCTGCCGCTGAGGGGGAACTCGCCATAATGGTAGGGGCTAGCGGCGGAGCTGGGGATTGCGGTCAACCCTATAGAGGGAGAAAATCGAGAGAGTGTTAGAGATCTAAAGAGAGGTAGGGATAGAAAGAGAGAGAAAGTTCGAATTGGTCTCCTTGTCGACCGGGGAGGGCAATTGGAGGCAGAAGGAGATGGGGTGGCAACCGTGGGGGTGAATGGAGAGGAAGAGAGAGGGAGAAAGAAATTAGGGGTTTTAATATTCTCTTTTTATTTTCAACTTTAGTTGTAACAATTGCACGTTAGTCCCTATACTCTCTCTTTAAACTCTTCAGTCCTTTCTCAGTCCTCTGCGAATATGAGTCCTCCGTTGCGAAAATTTTTTATTTTTCACACATGAAATGATAAATTTTTCGTAGATTACTCTGTTTTTTAATTTTATAAAAATTGCATTTGAGCCCCTCCTATTTACAATTATACTTAAAACTCATCAACATGTGTATTTTGCATAGTAGTAACTCCCATCAAAATTTCATGCAATTCGGCACACAAAATATCGCTCTTTTCCATAGAAACCTATTTTATCAATTTTATCTCTCAACCGTTTTTATCTCCAAATATCACTTTATCTCAAGAAATTGCATGAAAATTTCTTTCATGACTTGTAGCACTGTCAGACGAAATAGCAATTTTTGTTGTACTAAAAATAATCCAATTGTATAGAAATACCCAACATTTTTGAAATTTATAATTAAAATCTCGGTTTCTACATCATTAGCTAGCCAATAGTGCACAGATTCTATACTTTGTTATATAGGGCAATTTAAACGTGCCCCTCAAAAGTTATAAAATATTACGGATATCCTTCAAAATTACATATTTTGAAACCCTTTGATCATTAGGCCAATAATGTTGGAAAGATTTGAAATTTGGTTTCTAGATATTTCAAGTGGTATAGATCATGTTCAATAGTGTCGATCGTCAATTTAGAGGCTCCATCATCGAAAACAAATAGGTGACAACGAAGCATTTTTTAGAGGCAATTGGTTATATACTCCTGAAAAGTTTTCAACTTTCTTATTTACCCTTCTTGGAACGTTAATATTAAAAAAATACTCTTTTAAAATTTCAAAATCTTTCAAATATATCTCTACAGTTAAATTCTGTTAGTGAATTGTTAAGAACAATCATTATCTCTATAAAATTACCATTTTGATCTTTCAAATATACCCTTTTACCGTCACCAACTTTTTTTATTTGCCCTTAAGTTTGGGGTAAAAGAAGTATTTTGACTTTTTGCTGTCACAAATTTTTCTTATTTGCTCTTAAGTTAGGGGCACAATAGGTATTTTCATTTTTTTTTAACTATGGTAGAAATTTAACTAATTAAGGTTTAACCCTGAGATGACTAACGAACACTAACAACAGGGATATTTTTGAATAATAGAGAAATATATGAGAGATATATTTGAAACAAAAAAAGTAAGGGTAAATAAGATATTTCAACAGTTTTCAGGAGTATATAGGCAATTATCCCTATTTTTTATTTTCACACGTAAAGGAGTATCTATTAAGGTTGGAGCAAGCGTATGTATGAAAATTACCCTTATTATTTTAATACCATAAAGCCACATTGGGTACGACCTGGTGACCTTCAAAAGAATATATTGTGGGATTGTTTGGTTCACTTATTTTAGACTCAAAAATCAGAATAGTATTACTTAATCTAATAGTTTTTGTTTGTTTTATAAGAATCAGATTCGGATTCTCATTTCACTCCAGAATGAAAATAATCGAATCTATTTATAGTCAAATCCGGCTTTGTAATCTGATTGATCTATTCCCAGAGTAACTCAGTCACGTCAAAGCCACTCTTAGAAAACACCTCTCGCCTCCTCTCCCTTCATTACTCTTCTCTTCCTTAACCAAAACCCTCACAAAATCTCATGTATGTCAATTATTCATTCTGATTCACATTTCAATACAAAAGGCTACTTTTTTTTCTTGCCGATTAGAGACGCACTTATACAGGCCGAAAGGATGTGTTTTCGCTTATTTATATAATAGTAGTAGAATCGACAGCTATACCGAGCTTCATGCTTAAGAGCAGCTATTAATTGGTATTATCATAAATGCTCTGTTGGAAAATCTTTCTGATCTTTTATTACAATATTCTTTAAAAACAATTCGAAAGTTTAATTTCAGATTTAGAAATATTTCGAGTTAAGTAACAAATACTGTAAAGAAAAGATTTAGATAAGGCTTGTGGATCGAGGCGTGCGGAGCACTGTCCTAGAAGTGAAATTGCCCCTCCACGTGCGAGGCTTTCCGGCAACTACTTCCAGCGATACAACGACCATGTTTCACCCCGTCGGCACGCTTTCAAGGTGGTACAAGATGAACCCAACAACTTTCATATCCAGCAAAGAGAATTCGGTGAAAAACAGAGGAAAAGATTAATTGTGAGAAAGTAGGGTAAGACAAGATAGGGTTTAGATATGCTCGGGTTCTTCACGAACTCACGCAACCTCCTCCAATATATATATATATATATATATATATATATATATATATATATATCCAAGGCGAAAATCTTGCTTCATTGCGTCAAATCCATATAGAACAAGATAAGTCTAATATTATACGGATACAGATTAGGATAAAGATAACGAAAAAATAAAAATAAAAAATAAAATAAATCGAGTGTATGGACTGCGCACGCCGCCACCTGCCCAGCTCGTGCTCGTGTCGTGCGTTTAAATGAGAGCATAACTTTCATTTTCTCCTAAAGCAACTGGCTTGAGAATAAAGAAATATATAAATACCATCAACATCCTTTTAGTTTCCAATGTAGGACTAAAGTCACACATGAAAATTTTAGTTGGGCTCTCAAGCAAAGCCATTAATAATTATTGGGCTCCCAAGAGGCCTTAACAAGTTTTAAATCATAAAAATTCAATAAAATCCAATAGGCTCAGGCCTGATAAACCAAATATTTTTTGCCATGATTTCTCATTCATTTTTCATTCTAGTATAGTTCAATTTTATTTTTGTTTCCAATCTAATTATTAACTAAACATGTCCTGATATTCCATATACACTACAGCTTGGGCCAATTCCTTGGGAGCCATTCCCGCTGGTTAATTACCTCTTCTATGTGGGTTAGAACTCATAAAATATATTTTTCTATTACGAAGGTATTTGATAATCTTTCTTAACAGATATACTTCAGTAGTACTTTCCACTCCCAATCGGTCAAAGAAACTTCATCCTACCAACCATCTACTAATATATCATATCTATATACAAGCAGTCAACTTTAGCTTTTTTTTCCATGAAACTTCTCTTTGATTTGTTAGATTAATTTACTTTATTGGGATAATTGCCAATATACCCTTCATGCGTTTGAATATATCCGATTTATTCCTACTTTTTTTTTCTTTCTAAAATATGCACTCATATGTTCACCGTTATTCCAAAATACCACCGCAGTTATCCCCTATTAAACTAACTCGGGTTAAACATGGATTAAATGTATACCATAGTTAAAACCTAATTAAAATACCTATTTTACCCCTATCTTATTAAACTATTTCCTAAATTATCCTTTCTTTCTCTCCCCACTTAACATCATTACTCTCGATCAAACCCGCCGCTCGCCGCCCGCCGCCCGCCGCAGCGAGCGCCAGCGGCTCACTGCCACCGCCAACCTCGGCACCGGCTTCTCCGCCTCCACCTTCGCCCCCAAGAAGCCTCGCCTCATTCGCACAAAAAATACGGCCCGCGAGTCGCCGCTCTCGTCGTCGTCGTCGTCTCCTCCACCGCCTTGGCCGGCGCCGGAAGCAAGAGCATGCCGGCAGACAGGACCAAGGAGGAGGAGGAGAGGGAGGCGGGGGGCATGAAGTTAAGCTGGGGCATGTCGGAGGAGCGGGGGGATGGGACGGCGGAGCCGGTGGAGACGAAGAGAGGGCGGAGCTCATCGGGGAGCACTCGGTGTGCGCGGTCCACGAGGCCAGTATAGCATCGTGGACCGGATGAGTGGACCTCCCTCTCATTATATATATATATATATATATATATATATATATATATATATATATATATATATATATATATATATANAGAGCGGCGAAGAAGAAGAGGAGATGCGTGTATCCTTTCGATTCTCCATTAGATTAGCTCTTTTGATGCACGAGTTGGATCGACAATGGCACTTTATATATACATGCATGAAAATAATGGAACCAAGTACTTGACATGAACATAAAAAAAGCATTGTGATCACCTAACACAGTGGCTTGATGGCCAAGCTTCTGACTGCGATTTTTCTCTCTCGCACTAATTTAATTATATTAGTTTGATGTTTGAAGCTTCCCGGTAGAAGTTGGACCTCTTTCGAGCAGTTAAAAACAATTTATTAATACTATCCCTAATAAAGATGTGAACTATCTCGTTGTATATGAAATAATTAAAGTAGAGGCAATTGCCTATATACCCCTGTAAAGTTTTCGGTTTTCTTATTTACCCCTCTTAGAAGGCTAATATTGAAAATACCCTTCTTATGTTCCAAGTCTTTCTAATATACCCCCGGAGTTAAGTTCCGTCAGTTAGTTGCTGTTATCTCTGAAAAATTACCATTTTGCCCATTCCAATATACCCTCGTACCGTAACTCACTTATCTTATATACCCTTCATATAGCAAATATTTTTTTTATTTGCCTTTCAAATATCAATTAATTAATTAAGCACGTTGGGAGCAAGCAGATGAACGGATGAGATCGATCGCAGCTAAACAAATCTTAGTGGCTGAAGGCATAGTTAGTTAATTCGGATTCGGCAAAAATTCGGTACAGATATAATTCGGATAAAATTCGTCTTTTAATTTTTAAATTCGTTGAAAAACACACCTATAAAATAGATTGGACAATTATTCGGATACGTAATATATACGGGTATTATACGTTCACCATATTTAATTTATAATTCCGTAATCAAAAATTCGAATATATAATAAATATATAACAATTAATATACTTAAAATATATGATTATTATAATTTTTAAATATAGATTAATAGAGGCCGCGGCTACTATACTATTATGAGTACTGATAGCCCTCGTACTCATAAGTTGTTTTCAATGATGGAGCTTCTAAATCGACGATCCACTCCGTTAAATATGATCTAGAGTATTTGAAACTTCTAGAAAATAAATTTCGTAAATTTTCGAAATCATAATAAAATCCATCAAGTGGGCATATATAAAATGAACGGTCAAAATCGAACGATGTCCTAAAAAAGGATGATCGGATCCTTCAGTTCAAGATCGGAGTTATTGATCTTTATCTATGTAGTGAATAGAATTTTCTATTAAAAATTCAACAAATTCGGATTATTTTACACCGTTAAACTAGCAAGTATCTCATACCGGCCGTTAAAAATTATCAAATTTGTGACCTCTTGATCGTAAGGTAAATGTTGTCGAAAAATTACAAAATTTAATTTCTAGAAGTTTTAAATGCTGTAAATAACGTTTAACGGTGTGGATCGTCGATTCGGAAGCTCTATCATCGAAAACAACTTATGAGTACGAGGGCGATCGTACTCATAATAGTATAGTAGCCGGACCCTTTAATCTATATATAAAAATTATAATAATAATATATATAGTATATTAATTATTATATATTTATTATATAGCCGAATTTTTGATTCGGAATTTTTAATTGGTGAACGTATAATACCCGTATATATTACGTATCCGAATAATTGTCCAATCTATTTTATAGGTGTGTTTTTCAACGAATTTAAAAATTAAAAGACGAATTTTATCCGAATTATATCTGTACCGAATTTTTGCCGAATCCGAATTAACTAACTATGCCTTCAGCCACTAAGATTTGTTTAGCTGCGATCGATCTCATCCGTTCATCTGCTTGCTCCCAACGTGCTTAATTAATTAATTGATATTTGAAAGGCAAATAAAAAAAATATTTGCTATATGAAGGGTATATAAGATAAGTGAGTTACGGTACGAGGGTATATTGGAATGGGCAAAATGGTAATTTTTCAGAGATAACAGCAACTAACTGACGGAACTTAACTCCGGGGGTATATTAGAAAGACTTGGAACATAAGAAGGGTATTTTCAATATTAGCCTTCTAAGAGGGGTAAATAAGAAAACCGAAAACTTTACAGGGGTATATAGGCAATTGCCTCTACTTTAATTATTTCATATACAACGAGATAGTTCACATCTTTATTAGGGATAGTATTAATAAATTGTTTTTAACTGCTCGAAAGAGGTCCAACTTCTACCGGGAAGCTTCAAACATCAAACTAATATAATTAAATTAGTGCGAGAGAGAAAAATCGCAGTCAGAAGCTTGGCCATCAAGCCACTGTGTTAGGTGATCACAATGCTTTTTTTATGTTCATGTCAAGTACTTGGTTCCATTATTTTCATGCATGTATATATAAAGTGCCATTGTCGATCCAACTCGTGCATCAAAAGAGCTAATCTAATGGAGAATCGAAAGGATACACGCATCTCCTCTTCTTCTTCGCCGCTCTTTCCCTCTCGGATAGTGTTGGTGATCATTCTCGTGATCACTATATGTGCTACACAAGTGCGGGAGGCAGAAGCAGGTATAGACATGTGTTCTTTACTATGGCATGCATTAATTTTTGCTTTTCTTAATAATGATCTGTTAATTACTAACTGTTTTTGTTTGTTTTTGTGAAAGTGAGGGGAAGGGATTTGGGCGGGCATGGTGGATTTGCACCTGCAACTCTAGCCGGCAATCCGAACAAGAACAACATCTGTGGCCTCAACTGCTCGCCGCCACTACGACAGAAGTGGGCTTTCCAAAATTGGAGAAAAGAGAATAATCCATAGTGAATCAAATCATCCTAAACATGCCTGAGTGGAAGTGGGATCAGCGGAATGAGAAAAGTTTATTATGAGGCTTTGTAGGATGTGGTTTGAGGAGACTTAATTGCTAGACATGATATGTACGTATTCGTTTGTTCAAATCCTATTTGTGTGAGATTCTAATTCCTTCGATCTCATTCTAACAAATTTCTTCGGCAATCGGTTACACAAAATGAGGGGAAAAAGGACAAAAAGTGCAAGGATGATAATGTTAGTTTTAATTGTTTAAAACAGTGATTTAAAACTTGATTTTAGCCCATGGGCTTCTTGGGCAGCCCAACTCTCTATGTGTCTTGCCTGAGAGCTCGTGCCTTTCTTTCCATATGTGGAGTTTAGTCCCACATTGGAAAGTAAAGACACTCTACTTCACTTTATATACTCTCTCGCTCTCAACTTAATTACTTTGGAGAATATGAGAGTGAAGCTCCCGGCTAAACACACGCACGGCACGAGTATGAGCTGAGCCGGGACGGGTTGGGCGGTCCACCTGAGCGCCAAATGAATATGTTGACTGCTGGGCCTGACACTTCAGACTCCACTATCAGGTTAGGATCTAGTTTAGCTGAAGTTAACCTTGCCTATAGTTCTTCTGATTGGTGGATAGATGCTGGAGCAAACATTCATGCTTGCTCTGACCGCTCTTGGTTTTCCACCTATCAGGACTCATGTGAAGGATCGGTGAACATGGGGAATGCAGCCTCTTCTCGTGTGCTTGGGACCGGTGTCACGCCCCGGGACCCAGCGGAAGCCCGCCCGGCGCGTGCCCAGACCCGCCATATGTCTACAACATATAAGGCGTCTAAAAGCAACAATAATAAAAGCAATAATACGAGACATCTAGGAGTATCAGAGCATAGTAAATGTCTAATTGCTACAACAAGGGATAAAGTTAAAGCTGTAAATCCACTAACTAAAACATAAAGTAAGTACATAGGTGGTCTCTATACATGGATACAAAATCTCTCACTCTCTCTCCACTACAAAAGAAAGAGTAAACCACCTAGGCAAAGTACCGCTCCTCGCTAGCTAGCTAAGCGATCCCCTTGCCGCGATCCCGTGCCTCCGCCGGTGCCGAAGGCTCTGAAAAGTAAACCACAAAACGGGGGCATGAGAACTATTAAAAATAGTTCCCAGTGGGCAATTACTGACTTCAGTGAATGCACCACAAGGCCCAAAGCTACAGAAGATGTCAGTGACTATAAAAGTAGAAAGGTGGCAGGTAAGTAGAAATGTAACCTACTATGACATGATATCTCTACTTAGCATGAATAGTAAAAGTATGAAAGCAACTATGCATGAAGTAAAGTCCCCAACTATCATAATGTTCACCATGCGAAATAGTAAAGTTCCGTTATTTACTATTCTAGTCAATGTCCAAATAATACTCTAAGTCATCATCTATCCACATGTCATAACGGATGTATGAAGTCCAATCTGAAGAGACCCACCCGAAGGCTGTCTATAGCCCTGAGACCCACCAATAGGCTGTCTGGCCGGTGCCGAGCCTAATGGCCCCGTGGTAGTCATCATCCCCACCCTAGGAATGAGCCTGGCCCACGGCAATCCACTTCGGCGCCCAATCCCGCACGGCGAATATGTATCGCGATGGCCATCTCCGGAGTGCCGGCTTGTAGGGAGCGACCCTCACAAGCATGTGCGAATGAGCACAATGGCAAGTAGTCAAACGATCAGTCGCAAGTACCAAGTCCTCATGTCTAATAACATGGTATAAAGTAAATGTCCTCGTGGCCAAGTCACTATTTCATCATATCTCAAATATGGAATATAGTTGATGTCAATGTGGCCTATTATCAAGTCTCTATGTTGCAGTTTAATAATTCTCTAGTCCAAGTGCCTCTTTATGACACTATGGCTCATTTTGTCCCAACATGGATGCTAAGTTCAAGAACTTATAGTTCTAGTCAAAATCGAAGCATGAATCTTGATTTCCTATCATCTCATGGAATATTCGTCGCATGCATATTAACAAAGCACATTGTCTTTCTCTCTCTACTACATAGAGTAAATTTTCTTGATGCACAACATATGAGTTCTAAGCATTCAAAAACTCTCATAAATGCTACTAAACATGAATATGCATGAATTTAAGGAGCATGAAAGCATTTAACCACTTAGGAGGAATTTCCTCCAATTTCAAGGAAGCCAAACCCACCGATGGCAACGAAACTCCTCGTGCGCTCCAACGAGGGTGTCCTCTAGTCTCCTAGTACCCTAGAGGTACAAGAACAAGCGTCACACGAACGAAACGAACCATCGATAGCTCAATCATTAAGCTAGACAAGTATAGGTGAGAAGAACTCACCTCTAGTGCAAAAATCTTCTCTAAAGCTCCAAAATGAAGCTAGGGCTCATCCAATCCAACCTAATGGAAGCCTCTAATCCAATCAATCTAGCTTCAAAAGCCCTAGATTCAAAATGCCCAATATTAACCCTAAAACCTCATTCTAGGGTTTCATCACAAAAAAATCCAATAATTTAAGGATCAAAGGAAAAGATTAAGCTTCTAACCTCTTAGGAAGCCTCCAACAAGTATCCAAGTCCCCAAAATCTGAGAATCTCCCCTCAAACAAGCTCCAAAACCAAGCTTCAAGCTCCTTCCATGGAGGGAGAACACCAAGAAGCAAAAAGAGGAAAAAGAGAGGCTTAAATCCCAATTAAAACCAACCAAAATCAAAGAAATCACGAGGGAGGGTGTGGAGGGCTTCCTTACCTCTTCTCCCTGCTGGTTTGAAGCTCAGGAGATGCCCTAAGGGGCGTGGGGTTACTAATAGATAGGCTACAATCGCGAAAAACCCCTTGCAGTCCAAACTGCACGAAATCTGCCTCCTTGTACCGGTACACGGGTTCTTGTACCGGTACAAGGCCGACGAAAATGCAAACCCGAGGCTCGGGTTGCTCGGTCTGCGGCTCTGTACCGGTACAAGCCCGATGGCTGTACCGGTACAACCATCAACCCTTGTACCGGTACAAGGCCAGTCTTGTTCCGGTACAAGCCCGCTGCAGGCTACCCGAGAGCTGTCCAAAAATTCCGATTTTGGAATTTTGGTGCCAAGTCTGACTCCAACATCCTCGGGATGCGTGCCGGAGGTCGGAACACTATCAACAACCCTCCAAAAACTGTGGAAAAGCTCCAAACACAGATCAAACACTCGAATCTTGCAATTTGCTAAGATCCAGTGTATTACAACCGGTCGAGTAGATTTGAAACTAACCTCTGGGAAGACACTAACCTTGCACAGAGTCCACCATGTTCCTGATATTAGAAAGAATCTGATTAGCGATTCTCTTTTAGTTCGGCAGGGTTTTAAGTTAGTTTTTGAATGTAACAGAGTAGTTTTTACAAAGGGTGTGAATTTTGTAGGGAAGGGATTCTTGAGTGACGGTTTGTTTAAACTATCTGTATCTTCTCCCACTATTAATGAAAGTGCCCTTATTTTGAATGTTGATTCTACTAATATTTGGCATGGAAGATTGGGGCATGTAAATTATAATACTATTAAAAGATTGATGCATCTTGATTTGATTCCTAAATCTAATTTATCTGATCATAGATGTGAAATATGTGTGCAAGCTAAGTGTTGGCTTAAATGGGCCAGCATTATGCCCTGTGGCGGGAGGCCATATGGGCCGTGTTCGAAGTGGCGTAAGGCCAGATGGACCGAGTCACAATCGAGACCCGCCGGCGCTGTATCTATACGCTTTAAATGAATTAGTTGCGTATTTCTAACAGCTCGAGCTTTTGGGATTAATGGTTAGCACCAACGATCCGACAAGTGGTATCAGAGCCAGAGGTTACGGGTTCGATTCCTGCATGCAGCAAAATATGTGCAGATGCTGGAGAGAAGATTGTTGGCTTAAATGGGCCAGCATCCTGCCCTGTGGCGGGAGGCCATGTGGGTCGAGTCATATTCGAAATGGCGTAAGGCTGGGTTGGGCCGAGTCATGTTCGAAGTGGCGTGAGGCCAGGTGGGCCGAGTCACAATCGAGACCCGTGGGCGCTGTATCTGTACGCTTTAAGTGAATTGGTTGCGTATTTCTAATAGCTCGAGCTTTTGGGATTAATGTTAGCGTCAACGATCCGACAGCCACCTGCTATGTCGGCTGGACGCTCATCAGTACCGCGTCAGCCGGAGGGATCTTGAGCAGCACCTAGAGGATAGGTTTTCGCCGCTCAGGTGGAGGAGCCTGTCGTGCCAGATAATGTAATGGCAGATATTGTTTTAATCAATGGTACTAGAGCAAGAGCGTTATTTGATACGGGTGCATCTCATTCGTTTATTGGTGCGTCGTTTGCTAAAACTCATGGCATTGAGGTGTTGTAAAGCCCGGATTATTGGTGGGTTAATGCACCAGAGCATTCTTTTAGTGTCCACGAGGAGTGCGCGGCTTGTCCAGTCCAAATAGGTGAATGGATTATGCCGGCAGATTTTATAGTCTTGAACCGGATGTCCGGCCATGATGTTATCCTTGGAGTTGATTGGCTCTCAAAGTATTATGCTATCATTGACTGTGAGAGCAAGGTGATCACTTTTCGTGAACCTAACCAGGAGGAGTTAGTGTATCGAGCATGTAGAAGCTCACGCTTCGCGGCGACTATATCGGTGTCGAGGGCGAGAAAGATGATTAAAGGTGGATGTGTGGCCTATTTGACGACGATTGTGGTGTAACACACTGGACTTTTACAAATTGCAAGGTTCGAGTGTTTGAGTTGTGTTTCGAACTTTTCCATATTTTCTGGAGGGTCGTAGACAGTGTTCCGACTTATGGCTCGCATTCTGAGAATGGAGGTTTAAAACTTTGCACCAAAACTCGAAAAGACAGATTTTTGGTCTGCTCTCGGGTTTGCTTCAGCTGAGCTGTGTACCGGTATAGTCTTGATGGTTGTACCAGAACAGATTTTGTACGGTACACCTTGATGGCTGTACCGGTACAAATGCGATTTTTCAGCCAACCCGAGCCTCGGGTTTGCGCGCACAGGATTTTGTACCGGTACACTTTCCCATGTACCTGTAAACATTGCCAGATTTCGAAATGGCAGTTTTTGAGGGGTGTTTTTGGAATTGTAGCTATACTACAAATAACCCCACGCCCCCCTTGGTGTTCTCTGAGCTTGGAAACAGAGGAGAGAGAGGTAAGGAGCCCTCTACACCTTCTCTTTGGTTTCTTTGATTTTTAGTGGGATTTTTGAAGTTTAATCACTTCATTTTGCTCTCTTTTGCTTCTTGGTGCAACTTCCACCATCGGAGAAGCTTTGAGCTCGTGGTTGGAGCTTGTGGGAGGAGAGAACATCAACCCTAGCCGGTTTCTTGGGTCTTTGGGAGCTTCTTAAGAGGTTGGTTGCTTACTCCCCCTCTCTAGATCATGTTTTGTATGATTTTGGTTTAGAAATCCTAGATTTGTGAAATTAGGGTGTGAATTGGGAATTTTTGATCTAGGACTTTTGGAGCTCAATTGGTTAGTTTAGAACATTCCTCTAGATTGGATTGTAAGGGTTCTTGCTGCCATTGAGAGGGCTTTTCACCATTCTAGGTGAGTTTTTGTCCTTTTGTTGAGTTGGATAATGTTTGATCAAGTGGTTGTTCGTAACGTTCGTGTAACACTCCTAGTTTAACCTTTAGGGAGCTAGAAGGCTTGTGGGCACCTTCGTCGGCACAAACGAAGGGTTGCGAGGAGACTTGGTGGGTTTGGTCTCACCAAAATGAGATAAATTATCCCTATAATGGGATTTACTTATCGTAAAATGAAAATGCATGCATATTCATCCTAGATAGAATATGTGAGAATTTTAGAATACTTAAAATACACATGTTATTTATAATGCATTTTGGACCTCTATGTAGTAGAAAGTTTGCACATTTGGACTTGGGCCTACGAATAGCCCTCTTATGTGTGAATTTAGATCATGTTTCACATAGTGAAAATGATATGTGCAATGTATTCTTGGACTTAGTACTAATGCTTGGCATAGATGATCATTTAATGTCATAAATTGGTATTAGGCTTGAGTGATGAATGATATAGTAAGCTAATATCATAAAGCGGCATTGAACTCGGAATATGTGTAGACTTAGTAAGCCTAATGTCATAACGCAGCATTAGTGACGGAACGAAATTTGAACAAAGGTGCTATGAATGGGCACCCGACTTAATTAGTAAATTGTGAAACTGCAACATAGTGACATAGTGATAGGCCATTGGGACATCGACTATATTCCATGTTTTAGACATGATGAGCTATATTCCATGTGTAGATCCTAAATGAGATTGAACAAGGACATCAAACAATATTATGACAATCACTACTTGGTAGCATAGAGTAGTTGGATTATTGGACTTTGGGACATGTAGTATACTTGATAGTATTACTTATTGCATCATAGTATACTTGGTAGTCATGATAGAGCATACTTGTTATATATTGGCAGATTGGATTCATGATAGAATAGATGTACACCATATTGACATCATGTATACTTGTGGCATAGTAGAGTTGACATGACGAGCTATATTCCATGTTTTAGACATAATAAGCTATATTCCATGTTTTAGATATGACAAGCTATATTCCATGTTTTAGACATGACGAGTTATATTCCATGTTTTAGACATGATGTGCTATATTCCATGTTTTAGACATAACGACTTAGGACTTGAGACGTTTGTAGGGTCGTGTGGGACAGCCTCATTTCCAGCGTGGGATGATGAGCTACCACAGGCAGCTAGGCGGCACGAGCTGGACTACACATGTGTAGATCCTAAATGAGATTGAACAAGAACATCAAACAATATTATGACAATCACTTCTTGGTAGCATAGAGTAGTTGGATTATTGGACTTTGGGACATGTAGTATACTTGATAATATTACTTATTGCATCATAGTATACTTGGTAGCCATGATAGAGCGTACTTGTTATATAATAGCAGATTGGATTCATGATGAAATAGATGTACACCATGTCACGCCCCGAGCCCGATCCTTTTTGGCCGGTTCGAGAGCGTCAAACAGACGCCGAACGGACAGAGCTTCCCCTGTCCGCCCAAGGCTCAACACTAGTATTAATAGAGTACAAATTTGCATAAGCGGAAGCATACACAATGGCTTGCACAAGGGCAAGCAATAGCCAAGGTGAAAGAATTAACCATTCAGTATACAAGTAATATGACTAAATTTAAATCACATACATGTATCCAACTATAATCAAGTTCTGTCACATTCTTGCATTATTTCTTTTTTACATCTCATTTCTCCCAAAATATAACTTTTGACATTTAAGGTAAACATCCTTTACTTCATTCATTAAAGCAAGTTCATAATACTAAAATCATCAAATACAAAAGATGATAGTAAAGGTATATGCCAACTACAAAATGGATCCATCTTCGGGCGGTCTCTACCTAGGGCGCGATGCCCTACGCGGATCATCTGCCGCGCTCGCCTGTCCGGCTCTGTGGAATAGTGGGGTGAGAACTACAACAAAGTTTCAGTGGGTTCGCACCAACCACGCCGACTATCCACTAGGTCTAATCAGGATAATAGAAAAAAGAATAGATAATAACCAACTAACAAATGCAGCTAATATGCCGAACGATAAATAAAACTATGCTCGATAGAATGCTCATGATGAATGCAAGATTAACTTTTCATTACCCAATCTCATGCTAGCCCGTAGGTTTCGCCCTCACAAACTCACCAACCCAAATCCCTATTATCGGGGAGAGTAACCGCTACGACCAGACGGGCCGCCTCTGGGAGATAACCGCTACAGCCCAGTGATGACAACTCCGGAGCACATCGCACGAGGGGAGCTACCGCCCTCGAGCAAGGACTTTAGTGTGAGTCGATCAATCCTTAACTTTAAGGATTTTAAGTTCAATCCATTCCTTGACTTCAAGGAGAACCATGTACATATGACCCTTAATTCTAAGGTGTTTATGTCATAATGTCACTACTTGTTCTTGTTCTTTGTCAATGATGCCACACTTGTTTTCTAAGTCCTCTAGACTCATCAATGTCACTTGCTAAATCTATGTCAACATGTCACATTTGTTTACTAACCCTTCTAGGTTCTTGTCCCTTGTCATGCATATATAGGGTTACCAATTCTCATTCATTTACTACTATTTCTCAAGCATTAGAACTCATATCATGCAAAGAAAATTTACAATTAACCCTACTATGCAACATGCTCAATATAAATACATATGCTCAAATATGACGCTTTAGATATAAAGGGATTTCCGATGTCCTTGGAATGCACCACCCACCTTAGATGGTCACAAAGATGCTACGATGAATTTCTTGGAATTTTTGAAGCCCTAGTCCGCGTGCTGCGGCTATCTGTACGGAAAATGACGTTTTTGTTAATAACTTTGTGTACACTCGTCGGATTGTCGAACCGAGCGTTCCAACGCGTTTAAAATACCCTCAATTAGGTTTCTACATGATCAAAATAGATCAAAACCCAACTTGGGCAAAACCCCTCTTTGGGATGCCCTAACATGTTATTTTTGCATTTCTCCGAGATTGATCTCATTCCTAAGCAAAAGATAGCTTAGATTCACATGGGAAGCTCTCTAATAAGGTTTCTAAGCTTTTAGAACCATCCCTAGGGCATCTACTTTGAGCCCTAGTGATCCACCATGAGAGGGGTCTAAGAAATCCATGTTTTTCATGGAGTCATGGTCCTTAGAGGATTTCCTCACTTGTAGAGAGATCAAAACCCAAAAATCTAAGGTCTAAACCCAAACCCTAAACTCATTTTTGCATAAGGACTCACCTTTGCCCAAGCTCCACCAAAGCCTACTTGTTGGAGAGCTTCTAGGACCACCAAAGCCACCAAAATCCACTTCTCCAAGCTCTTCTCCACCTTCTCCAAGCTCTAGGGCTTGCTTTCTAGAGAGAGAAAGAGAGGAAAATGAGAGAGAGGGTGAAATGGGTGTTGGCTGTGAGGGGAAGGGGTATTGGGCTATTAACATGTTGTAACATTTGCCAAAAAACCCTCCCAATCTTTATATTTTGCAGCAGACCTCGTTTTGCTGTCGGGCCCAAAGTGTACCGGTACACTTTTTCGTGTCACCGGTTACACGACTACGCAGAGGCAAACCCGAGAGCAGATCTGTCAGTTTCGCCCAAAGTGTACCGGTACACTTTTTCGTGTCACCGGTTACACGACTACGCAGAGGCAAACCCGAGAGCAGATCTGTCGGTTTCGCCCAAAGTGTACCGGTACACTTTTTCGTGTCACCGGTTTCAGCATGTGTAACCGGTGACAGGTCGCTTGCTGTACCGGTACACATTGCTCCAGACCTGATTTTTGGCTCCGTCTCGATTCTATTTTGCGCTGATCGATGCCAAAACCCTTCTAACACTTCTAGAACTCATTTTTAACCCTCCCAACAGTGTTGGTAGGTTAATTGGAACTCGCCCAATTAATCCATTCGCGCACTTTAGTCAGTTTGCCTAAAGTTCGTCATTTTCTATCTAGGTTTCAATATGTTACACACCATGTTGACATCATGTATACTTGTGGTATAGTACAGTAGTATTTTTTTATATGCTTTCATTTCCGCAGTTACTTATTATTTTCCTTATCTGCTCATGTTTTGGGCCTAGTGGTGCATTTTGCTAGAGGTCAGTAATTGCCCACTAGGAACTATAAATTATAGTTCTCACGCCCCCTGTTTTATGTTTTCTTACAGAGCCTTCCACTCTGGGAGAGACTCGGGATCGCGGAAAAGGAATCGCCTCGGGCTAGCTGGCGAGAGATTTGTCGATAGGTGGTTTACCTCTCTTTTGTTTCTTTCTGGAGAGGTTGAGAGGCTTGCACTATTTTGTAGAGACCACCCATTATATGTATCATGAGACTTAGGTTGTATTATTTTACTTTTTACCTTTTACTTTAGTGGTTTAGTCTCTTTTTATTCTACTTGTTGATAGAATCTAGTTATATACTCGCTCTGATATATCTAGATGTTTGTATCACAGGTTTATTTATCGCTTTTGTTGTAAACGTCTTATATGTGCAGGCATATGGCGAGTCTGGGCACGCACCGGGAGGGCCTACGCCGGGTCCCGGGGCGTGACATATTAAATTAGTATTAGAGCTTAGGGTTGAGTCTTAGTGGACCTAGTAAATCATAGGCCGGTTGGACTATAGGAATTAGACTCGTGAGAGACGAGGTCTATTTGATTGTCAGCGAAAGTATTATGATTGGATTTCCTTGATAACTCTAAAATGTTGGAGTTGAACCGAAGTGTATAACTTCTAACTTCGCGGAGGGTTACGTTGGCAGCCGACAACGTAACATCGGGGGTTAGTAGTAAAGGACACTTCCTTACTTTCGCATGATTTAGGTGTTAGTTGTTTGAGTCGGGTTGCGATAGCGTGGATTTTGTTAACTTATATTTTTATGTTGTTGTAGTGCTAATGCCAACTACACGCTTTAAGTTTGTTGGAGCGGACAACGCGGCAACTTTTGAGGAAGTGGAGACATCCGCTACCTCCGGATCCGGCTAGGTACGTGAGTTGAGGAGCCAGTTTGCAGCCCTCACTGACTTGGTGACACAGCAGGCGGCGGCGGCTCGGCAGCAGGCAGATGCGACGCGCTGGCAAGAAGCGCGGATGAAGCGCCTGGAGGACCTTTTACTACAGCGGGCGGCTGCTAGGGAGGCTCATGTCCCTACACCACCAGCGCTAGTGGAGGTGGTTTCACCCAGGGGGTCGTCCCCTGCACTCGACACTTCGCGGATGGCACTTGCGGTAGCACCTCGGGAGGAGGTATTTGCGGCACCATCAGCTTAGGTGCCTGTGGCAGTAGCAGTTTTTCCCGTGATGGTTGAGGGAGCGGAGCGGGAGCGGCTCATGAATCGCCTCAAGGAGTTTAGGAGGTATAGCCCCAGGATCTTCGATGGAGAGAAAGTCGACCACTGGATCGTAGAGAAGTGGTTGATGCATATGAAGTGGTTGATGCATATGAAGTGGTTGATGCATATGAAGAAGTTATTCCGCGACACTTTTGTGGAGGAGAGAGACAGAGTTTTGCTCGCCACTCACCACTTGGACGGCGAGGCCTATAGTTGGTGGTTAGATATCCAGGATAATCCCAACACCGACCTTGCGGCGATTTTTTGGAAGAGGTTCAAGGAACTCTTGTTGGAGCACTACTTCCTTGACAGTGTTAAGAGAAAGATGGAGCAGGATCTGCACAGTATGCGCCAGGAGAATTGGACTGTGGCCGAGTACGAGAGGGAGTTCTCTCGGCTTTTGCACTGTGTGTCCTTTGTTGTGCGAGACGATGAGGACAAGGTCCGCATCTTCAAGCGAGGACTTCGGCCGTCGATCTTTTGGTTGGTGCAATCCTCCAACCTCCAGACTTACCGAGATGTGGTAAATCGCATGCTCATTGTGTAGAGCGGCGCGACGGATTTGCAGGAGCATCGAGATGGATTGGACAAAGGAAATGGCAAGAGACCCGCGGCTGAGGGTGCTAGTCAGACGCACTCTGGGAGCCCGCCGAGACATTCCAGGAGCCGGAGATAGTCGAGAGGACGTGGCTCATCTGCACTGCATGGAGGATCTGATCATCGCCAGGCTCCGACCTGTGTAATCTGCGGTGGTTGTCATTACCCACGGCAATGCTCGCAGAATCGGGGCAGGTGGTACTCGTGTGGCCAGGAGGGTCACTTCCAGTCGGACTGCCCGAGGGGTCCAGTTCCAGCACCATCTTCAGCATCAGTACCAGTTTTACTAGGTCCTAGCCAGGGGACGCCTTCTGCTCACTATCAGGCTGGGAGGCCACCTGTCCTGAGACAGACGGAGGGGTCACGACAGGCCCCGAGCGGGCGCATGT
The DNA here is from genome assembly GCF_001540865.1 of Ananas comosus. Lineage (NCBI taxonomy): Eukaryota > Viridiplantae > Streptophyta > Magnoliopsida > Poales > Bromeliaceae > Ananas > Ananas comosus. The sequence continues at coordinate 5,370,867 of NC_033631.1, read as the reverse complement.
ATGCGGCCCAGACCGAGGAGGCGGCAGCTGCCGAGATTGGGGTTGCAGGTATCATTATGTTTTGTGTGGCTTTCGAGCTCGTGTTTTATTAGTTTCTTGTGCATTGCATCCATTCTTTGATCGGCTATTTGGTGAGTTGCATGGCATTCCGTTAGTTCGCTGTTTGTGATGACGAGTAACTCCTCTCGAGCTAGGCGGGTAATTTGCGGGTTTGTGTGTAGCATGTTTTGCTATGCCTTGTAGATTTCATGATGATTGCATTATTTGTATCCCTTGATCGGCTGTTCGCCGGATGGTGCTTGGGGACGACCGTGCTTGGACCGTTTGTGGACTGTGGAGCCTGGGCCCTTTGGGCAAACGCAGTCAGCTGTGTGTGACAGCGGCCCGGTACCTACGGGTAGGGCAGAGTTTGGTTAGGACGGTAGTCCAAGCTTAGACCTAGGAGCGTGGAATGCCACGTGTTGGATCGTGAGATCGAGGATATACCGAGTGGGTAGTGACCCAACCCGAGGATTTGCTAGCGTTGATCTTTTTCGATGCATGTAGGACGATCGGTTGATCGGGTGTGTCGTTTTGAACACCCTACCTTGTGAGAGGGTTTTGTGCGCCAACGAATGGATTGGCCTTACTTGGTGTGCAGTTATTGTGTGTACCTGGTACCCTTGGTCTTACGAGCTGACTTGACTCGTCTTGAGGTTTTGAGCACGAAATGGTGCGATTTGAGGATTTAGTTCCGCTGGTTGCGACGACTATCCCCCTACCTAAAATCGGGTAATTGGAGAGGATTTGGGGCCTAGTCGGCCGTTAGCATTTGTTGATTGAGAATCCTCGTAATGGAGGATATCTTTCGAGTTGTTGTTGTTATCCCGATTGAGACACGAAGCATGAGCTCAATTGGGGGGGAGGTTCGTACCTAGTGTTTTGGTTCATAGAGAAGCACCCTCACTTGTTGTGGGACCGGATGGGTCGTTTCGACTGTATGTCGACTATCGTGATCTAAATTGAACCACGACTGGGTGTTTGGACCATTGTAGAGGCTCATTGATCTTTTCAATTAGCCTTGAGTTGTCGGTGTACTCGATAGGATTGTAACGCAATCTGAGTATTACCGTTCTGTGTTGGAGTTTGAGGTTGTGCCTCAAACGGATTTTGATGCTCGGTTGGGACATCATGAGGGTTATTGTGATGTTGCCTAAGCCCGTAGTACTCCACCAGTGTTAGGGACTTGTTGAACGATAATTCCAAGCCCTCTGGATGGATTGGTGGAACCGTCCGCTGACGGCCTTGGGTATCCTAATGAAGATGTGCGAGGATTGACTACAGAGGCAGATTGACGTGATCGAGGTGTGAAACTCTCACTGTTGGATCGAGTAGTTGGGAAATTCGAGAGAGAAAAATACCAAGTTGCTATTTTCCCTTGGCCGGTTATGTACAAGGAATCCAGATCTTGGGAATGAAAACTACGTGAAAGAGCTGTTTGGATGGACGTTTTGGCTGTGGTCACATTATAGTGACATTGATAGAGAGCTATTATTGAATTGTGGATGGAACCCTCTCTATCACTTGAGTTGAGCTCGGTGACTATGGACACCTAGAGCATCTGATGCTAAGAAAAGTATTGAGGATGAGAAATTTTGAGTGATTCTTCAGGAGCAACTGAACGGTTAATGTGCGAGACATTCTAGTGAAGAAAAGCCCTTGGCTTAGGCTTTTGAAGAGTTTATTTGGGGCATCGAGTTGGGACTAAGGGATTGACCCTAGTGGATTGAGGATGTTACTGAACTTTGGTCCTTTACCATATTTACAGTAGAGGATTTGAGAGTACTGCCCGAGTAGTGAAAGTGAGATTGATGTAGAGGCATTGTGGTGCAATGCCGATTGAGGAATCAAATAATCACCTCTGGTGAGCAAATTTGGACGATTCGTCGATTTCAGTTGCTATCGGAAGGATTGTTGCCGTGGATGTTGATTGTAGAGCCGTTCGTGCCAAGCAATTTGGAATCGTAGCCATGTGAAATTACACCATACTTAATTATGGAATAGGGTGCGTGGCACCTAGTTGTGCAATCTCGTGACGGGACTTGATTTTGAGTTGTGAGATCGTCGTTGGGATTAAGTCGGCGATTGGATGTTGCATCGTCTCTCTTTGGTGATTGGTTTCATGTGAGTACTCCGGTGTAGTTTTGATGGATGGGGTAATAGGTGTAACTCTCGGATTCTTGCTATAGACAGCGTCGTTGAATCCGCCTTAAGAGGATATATGATGGAATTCTATATTATGAGTAAAACAAAGCAGAGATAGGCTTTGCCCTCAGCTTAGATGAGGAAAGTGAGAACTGGAATTTAGCCTTGGGTGCACTTCGGTTCGTGAGAACCAACTGATGGGCTTTTTGATCAAGCGCAGATTAGAGATGGACCTTTCTTGTGAAGACTTGCGTTTGAGGAACTTTAGTGGAAGTTTGACTTGTATTATGCCAAAGCCTTGGCGTCGCGGGATCTTGTATGTTTTGCCGTGGAGCATTCCGGCACGCTTGAGACCTTCATGATCTGATTGGTGCGCTATTGGAGCACTTCTTCCATCCTCGATCTTCGGATGGGTCTATTCCGTGGTTGACTCGCAGTTTCGCAGACGAAACTCCTTTTTAGGAGAGGAGAATGTAACACACTGGACTTTTGCAAATTGTAAGGTTCAAGTGTTTGAGTTGTGTTTCGAGATTTTCTATATTTTCTGGAGGGTCGTAGACAGTGTTCCAACCTATGGCTCGCATCTCGAGAATTAAGGTTTAAAACTTTGCACCAAAACCCGAAAAGACGGATTTTTGGTTTGCTCTCCGGTTTGCTTCAGCTGGGTTGTGTACCGGTATAGCCTTGATGGTTGTACCGGAACAGATTTTGTACCGGTACACCTTGATGGTTGTACCGGTACAAATGCGATTTTTCAGCCAAACCGAGCCTCGGGTTTGCGCGTACAGGGTTTTGTACCGGTACACTTTTCCGTGTACCGGTACACTTTGCCAGATTTCGAAATGATAGTTTTTGAGGGGTGTTTTTGGAATTGTAGCTATACTACAAATAACCCCACGCCTCTCTTGGTGTTCTCTGAGCTTGGAAACAGAGGAGAGAGAAGTAAGGAACCCTCTACTCCTTCTCTTTGGTTTTTTTAATTTTTGGTGGGATTTTTGAAGTTTAATCACTTCATTTTGCTCTCTTTTGCTTCTTGGTGCAACTTCCACCATCGAAGAAGCTTTGAGCTCGTGGTTGGAGCTTGTAGGAGGAGAGAACATCAACCTTAGCTGGTTTCTTGGGTCTTTGGGAGCTTCTTAAGAGGTTGGTTGCTTACTCCCCCTTTCTAGATCATGTTTTGCATGATTTTGGTTTAGAAACCCTAGATTTGTGAAATTAGGGTGTGAATTGAGAATTTTTTATCTAGGGCTTGTGGAGCTCAATTGGTTTGTTTAGAACCATTCTAGGTTGGATTGGAAGGGTTCTTACTCCCATTTGGAGATTGAGAGGGATTTTCACCATTCTAGGTGAGTTTTTGCCCTTTTGTTGAGTTGGATAATGTTTGATCTAGTGGTTGTTCGTAACGTTCGTGTAACACTCCTAGTTTAACCTTTAGGGAGTTTCGAGGCTTGTGGGTACCTTCGTCGGCACAAACGAAGGGTTACGAGGAGACTTGGTTGGTTTGGCCTCACCAAAATGGGATAAATTATCTCTATGATGGTTTTACTTATCGTAAAATAAAAATGCATGCATATTGATGCTAGATAGAATATTTGAGAATTTTAGAATGCTTAAAATACACATGTTGTGTATAATGCATTTTGGACCTATATGTAGTAGAGTTTGCACGTTTGGACTTGGGCTTACAAATAGCCCTCCTATGTGTGAATTTGGATCATGTTTTATATAGTGAAAATGATATGTGCAATGTATTCTTGGACTTAGTATTTATGCTTGGCATAGATGATCATTTAATGTCATAAAGTGGCATTAGGCTTGAGTGATGTATGATATAGTAAGCTAATGTCATAAAACGGCATTGAGTTCGGAATATGTGTGGACTTAGTAAACCTAATGTCATAAAGCGGCATTAGCGATGGAACGAGATTTGGACAAAGGTACCATGAAGGGGCACCCGACTTAGTAAATTGTGAAACTGCAACATAGTGACATAGTGATAGGCCACTGGGACATCGACTATATTCCATGTTCTAGACATAATGAGCTATATTCCATATTTTAGACATGCCGAGCTATATTTCATATTTTAGACATGACGAGCTATATTCCATGTTTTTGACATGACGAGCTATATTCCATATTTTAGACATGACGACTTGGGACTTGAGACGCCTGTAGGGTCGTGTGGGACAGCCTCATATCCAGTGTGGGATGATGAGCTACCACAGGCAGCTAGGCGGCACGAGCTGGACTACACATGTGTAGATCCTAAATGAGATTGAATAAGGACATCAAATAATATTATGACAATCACTACTTGTAGCATAGAGTAGTTGGATTATTGGACTTTGGGACATGTAGTATACTTGATAGTATTACTTGTTGCATCTTAGTATACTTGATAGCCATGATAGAGCATACTTTTATGTATTGGCAACTTGAATTCATGATAGAATAGATGTACACCATGTTGACATCATGTATACTTGTGGAATAGTAGAGTAGCATTTCTTTATATGCTTTCATTTACGCAGTTACTTATTATTATCCTTATCTGCTCATGTTTTGGGCCTAGTGGTGCATTTTGCTAAAGGTCAGTAATTGCCCACTGGGAACTATAAATTATAGTTCTCACGCCCTCTGTTTTATGTTTTCTAACAGAGCCTTCCACTCCGGGAGAGGCTCGGGATCGCGGGAAAGGAATCGCCTCGGGCTAGCTGGCGAGAGATTTGTCGATAGGTGGTCTACCTCTCTTTTGTTTCTTTCTGGAGAGGTTAAGAGGCTTGCACTATTTTGTAGAGACCACCCATTATATGTATCATAAGACTTGGGTTGTATTATTTTACTTTTTACCTTTTACTTTAGTGGTTTAGTCTCTTTTGATTCTATTTGTTGATAGAACCTAGTTATATACTCGCTCTGATATCTCTAGATGTTTGTATCACAGGTTTATTTATCGCTTTTGTTGTAGATGCCTTATATGTGCAGGCATATGGCGGGTCTGGGCACGCACCAGGCGGGCCTACCCCGGGTCCCGGGGCGTGACAGGTGGAGACTCAAAGGGAGCTCCCGATGCTCGGGGATATTCGAGTAGCATGAGAGTTTCCGAATGTATTTCCGGCGGAGTTACCAGGATTGCCACCGGACCGGGACATCGAGTTCGAAGGCCCCGTATAGAATGGCACCAGCAGAGTTAGTAGAGTTGAAAGCCCAGTTGCAAGACTTACTCGATAAAGGCTTTGTGAAGCCAAGCGTGTCGCCGTGGGGAGCTCCGGTGCTATTTGTAAAGAAAAAGGATAGAACGCTTCGACTTTGCGTGGACTACCGCGAGTTGAATAAGGTGACAATCAAGAATAAGTACCCGTTACCGAGAATTGACGATCTGCTCGATCAGTTGCAAGGGTCGCGGGTGTACTCGAAGATTGATCTTCAGTCGGGGTATCACCAATTGAAGATCAGGCCGAAGGATGTGCACAAGACAACGTATCATATGCGATATGGCCAGTACGAGTTCACGGTGATGCCGTTCGGGCTTACTAATGCCCCTGCAGTATTTATGGACTTGATGAATCGAGTCTTTCGACCGTTATTGAACCGATGTGTCATAGTGTTCATTGATGACGTGTTGGTTTATTCCCAAAGTGAGGAGGAACACGAGGAGCACTTGAGAACCGTGTTACAAATACTCCGAAAAGAGAAGCTTTATGCCAAGCTGAAGAAATGCAATTTTTGACTTTCAGAGGTTACCTTCTTAGGCCATATGATATCTGGGAGTAGTGTCTCGGTGGATCCGAAGAAAGTCGAGGCAATTAAGGATTGGCCTCGCTCGACAAGCGTTGTGGAGGTCCGCAGCTTTCTTGGTCTTACGGGATATTATCGGGAGTTCGTGGAGGGGTTTGAAAAAATAACTACTCCACCGACGCGCCTCACGCACAACGGAGTAAAGTATGTGTGGAGCGACGATTGTGATCGGAGCTTCGAGGAGTTGAAAGAAAGGTTCACTTCGACCCCAGTGCTTGCCTTACCGACCCCGGGGGAGAGCTTCGTGGTGTACAGTGATGCTTCCTATAGTAGTCTCGGGTGTGTTTTGATGCAAAATGGACGAGTGATCGCTTATGCTTCTCGTCAGTTGAAGAGCTATGAGAAGAACTACCCGATACATGACCTTGAGTTAGCCGCGGTGATATTCGAGCTGAAGTTATGGAGGCATTATCTGTACGGTGAGCATTGTGAGATTTACACGGATCATAAAAGTCTCAAATACTTGTTCATCCAAAAGGAATTGAATATGCGACAACGACGGTGGTTAGAGTTGTTAAAAGACTATGACGTCACTATTGTATACCACCCGAGAAAAGCTAATGTCGTGGCCGATGCATTGAGTAGAAAGTCGGTGGAAAATTTGGCTTTAGTAATCACACCCCAACCGTCGTTGAAAAAATAGATGCAACTGTTTGGTCTCGAAGTAGTAGCTCCTGAGGTGCCGGCAATTCTCGCCGCATTGGTGGTTCAACCAATCTTGTTGGAGAGGATTAAAGAGCAACAAGCTCCTGATTCGTATCTCCAAAAGGTGCGGTGTCATGCCCCGAGACTGCTACCAATTTGGCACGGCTCGGGCGCGTCGAACAGATGCCGAACGGATAACACGTCCCCTCTCCGCCCAAGGCTAAACACCAGATCATGTACAAGAATTTGCCCAGGAAATAGAAATTCATACATACACGATCACAAGAGCACAAACAGTGCCAACAACTAAGAGCAAGAATCCACAAGCATACACAAGTGAAATAAAGAGAGTTTTACTAACTATTACATCATTTGCATTCAATTACATATTCATCTTCTCAGAGTTGATACATGGTTCACTAACGACCATCAAATACATACATCAATAGCTCTCCAAATCCTCACCTACATAAGTCTCTCATATACATAGGTGTGCTAATGCAAAAATAGGAAAGCTATTATGTACTACTGCTCGGGCGCTATGCCCTTGCCACGTTCCTCGCCCGGCGTGCTCATACTAGGCCCTGCAACGAAGTGGGGTGAGAACTATTGTCCATAGTTTCCAGTGGGTTTGTCACGCCCCGGATTACACGTTCCCCGGGCACGCCGACAAATCCGCCGTATACAAAAAAAATTTTTCCTGTATACGAAGCGATAACTGTACCTGTAAATCAAACACTACTACAAACAGTAGTAGAGAGCTGCTAGAGAAAACAGAAGCTAAATAAAACAGAGTTTCATATACATAGCTCAGATCCAAAATACAGAGCTACTCGCACTGGCGAGTTAAGTCAACTATGTACATAAACTCGAAACAAAACATCTACCTGCAGTAGGGCACCTCTAGCTCAGCACGTCGGGTAGGGCTCTAACTCGCGACGCCCTTGCCTCGATCCTGATCCACGGACGGTGCAGCAGCCGGAACCTGTGGCTCTGCAAAAACATAGGTAACAACTGGGCGTGAGAACTACTGTAAAAACAAGTAGTCCTCAGTGGGTACCGCCCAAAACAACATCGGTCACCCACTAAGTCTACAGAAGGGAGCAAGGATAGTAGGAAAAGCAGGAAGTACACTCTACCGCTATCAATCACTACACTATCATGCTCTACACTAACCAACTGTAGGAAAAGCCAAGTCTGACCCAATCCAAATCGGGACTGTAAGCATACCCGTCCCCGGGACTGTGAATACACCCGTCCCTGCCCCGTTGCGACTATCGGGCTCTATCCACTCTAACTGGTCCGTGGAGAGCAAGTCCAACTGGCATGAGCGACACCAACGCAAAAGCACAAGCCTGACTCCGGAGTGGCACTCGTGGGCGCTACCCAACCGAGTATGCAGCGTATCTCTGTCGAGCTCAATCAGGCTCCAACTAGCCAAAGTCAAGTAATCGACTCAAACTGGTCCAACAACGAACAGGTAACGTGCCCTCGGCACAATCTGACGCCAAAAAGGCGATACGGGTCCACCGTCAACTCTGACGGCACCCAACAGTCCGGAACGACCTGAACGACCCTGTAAAAATCCACTCGGCGAACCAGCACGAGAGTAAATACATTCTAAACTACCTGGAGTACTCGTCTCGAAGAAACTGCGACAGTACAATTCTCTAACGGCTCCTAGAGCTAAATCAGGTAGTTAAAACTGGTGACAGGTCCAAATCGCAGGTTTTCTCCTAATTCAATTTTCAAGTCCAACATGTATAATCTATTTACTTGATAAAATATGCTCGAAAATTCAGATATTACATTTCTAACAATAATCCATGAATTTGAGCTAACATTAATTCCGAAATCAAGATCTATACATGTCGACCAATAAGAACTTAGGAGTAAAGCCGATGTAACCCACCTCGAAAGCTATCCCCTGGCAGCGAACGAAGCCTCGAACCAGGATACCCTCTGCTGGATCAACTAAAAACGCCCGAGTCTCGAAATCGAGCTAACTCCAAACTAAAACACCAAAATTTCTCAATTCAGTCCCAAAATCCACAGCAGCAGAGAAGAGAAGGATTTCGACCAAGCTAACCTTCACCAAAATTCGCAAGTAAGGGCTTCGTGGATTCCTCTCGCAGTCCCGAATCCAACGAACCAAGTCTCGTCGCAATCCGATGCTCCTACGTCGAGAACGAGCTGAAATACTAACAGTCGACGGTGGATTTCAGCAACCAACAATTTACCGAGTCGAAGTAGTAAAAACTTGCCCAAAATCCAGGGAAATGCTGAAATACTCACCTCGACAACACCGGGCACCGCTGCGACAGAAAAACGGCGAAAACCTCCGCTCGCCCGGCCTGCTCGCAGCAACACGACGACGGAAGTATGCCCGAACGGCTCCGCGGCGCGACGTCGGCGACGAATCCGAGCTTCCTCTTGCCTTCAACCGGATGGGAGAGTGAGAGAGATGGAGAATTTCAGCAAGAAGGCCTCTCTCTCTCTCCTTACACGGAACTATATAGAGGGGAGTGAAGGAGATACAAACGAGGCAAGGTAAAAATACTAAAAAGCCCCTCACCTACTCTGGTGTACCGGTACACGGGATCGCGTACCGGTACAGGAAGCTAACCCGAGAGCAGTACGCGCTCAGCCAGTATAGCGTACCGGTACACCTCGCTGGCTGTACCGGTACAGCCAGCAGAAAAATCTGCTATTTCGCAGATTTCTTCGCTGAAGGCTGCTCTTGCGTCCGACGGAGTCCGTTTTACGTCTATTTGACGCCAACGCGACTCGGGCTTGTCCCGACACTCTCCAGAGCTGTCGACAAGCCTCCACAGTCAAACACCAGGGATCTCACAGGGTTCGGCCGCCGACTCCGCCGATCTCCCTACTAGGTCCGAGTGGGCAAAAGCAGATAGATAGAAAGATAGATATGAAAAACTGTAAATGCAATAGTAGAAAAACTATGCTACTATGCCCAATCATCAATAATGTATGCATGCTTCATATAGTAAAGGGTTTACTAACATGCTACTATGTCCACAATAATGTCCAACAAGCAAATGTTCAATGACAGTGCTATTCTCTTGTTCAATCAATCCTTGGCGATCCACTTGGGTTCGCCCACGACTCACCTCAAACCTCGTATGGTAAGGAGACTGTGAATACAATCAATCTTCTCAACTCGAGGATTCTCTATCAACTCTAGGGTTGCAATCACTCGGGGATCCACCTATCCCAATATCCATGTGTAAGTACTTGACTACACTATGTTCTTTGTTCAACGAGCCATTACTAGGGAATCTACCTATCCCTAAGTTCATGTGTCACTAGTGTCATCATACACTACATTATATGTCACTCGTTCTCGTTTGTTTAACAATCAATGCCACTCATTATGTCTTTAACAATCATCGAGTTCATCTCTCTTTTCTCGGCACTATAGAATCCAATGTCAAGACCCAATCCTCATCTAACCACCATCATGCATTCAACTCATATATCGATATTATTAGCAAGCATAAGGAAAAGGAATAACATGCAATTCTACAATGCTATATGCAAGAGATGCAAATCATGAAATACTAAGACATAGAGAGGAATCCGGTTGCTTCGGGATGACATCACCCACCTTTCGACGATGTCGGGGTGCTAGAAACCTTACTTGACACTTGTTACGACGAAATCTCCGCCTCCAAGAAGGAAACGAAGCTTGCTCGGCCTTGCTTTGCCGATATCTTTCCAACGACTCGACGAATGCTCAATCCGTCTTCGCCCACGCGTTTAGACACCTAACAATTAGTTTTAGATGTCAACAAATGAGATCAATCCACTATATTAAGCAAAACCCCAATTTGGGTGCCCTAGGTTTGCCTCATAGCAAAACCACTCCCTCAAAAATCTAGATTCTAGCATAAATCATCTATTAATGATGCTTGGGGTCCATTTGACCCAATTATTAAGCTAGAAATCCATAACCCTAGGTTTTACCATTGTTAGGGTTGAGAAGCTCACCTTTAAGCTTGCTCCAATAGTGATGAGAGGAAGAGAAGAAGATGATGGTGAGGGTCTCCTTCAAGTTCTCTTCCTTCTTCTTCTTCTCCATCTTCTTCTTCTTCTCTTCTTCTCCTTCTCCTTCTTCTTCTTCTTCTTTTCTAGAGAGAGAGGGAGAGAGAAATGAGAGTTTGGGAGGGAATGAGAGAGGGAGAGAGAGAGAGTACATTCTCCTCTATACCCCTAGCTAAAGCCACTTTTGCATAAAAGCCCCTCAACTATGCACCTCTCACACTGCCCTGCCTGGGCAGTATTCGCGCACGGGGACCGATCCCTCTACGGGAGGACCGGTCCCTGAAAGCTTCTCCCGCAGGCTGGAGCTCCCAGCCAGCATCTACGCGTACGGGGACCGGTCTTCCCCGCCAGGGACCGATCCCCGAAAGCTTGCTCTCGTAGGACACTTATGGGAACCGGTCTCTCACTGGGAGACCGGTCCCCCGCAGGGACTTCTCATTGCTTACGGGAACCGGTCTCTCCCGACAGAGACCAGTCCCCGAGAGCAACAATGGTGCACAGGGGGTCTTCCACGCGTACCAGGCTTACGAGAACCGGTCCCTCAAACTAGGGACTGGTCCCCGAGAGCTGAATCTACCAAGTGCAGGCTTTGCACTGATTGCTCTCGTAGACTCCAAATTCAATGCACTTTTTGGATTTTAGATATCATTGGCTTCCCCGAAGCCTACCCCCTCGACAATTAGTCGATTCTCGACGAAATCCAACTCTCGAATTTCGAGAATTCACTTTCTTACATGCGGGGTGAAGTTGAAAGTGGTAGTGCTGATGATTTCGGCATTGGGACCGATGGCGCACTTCGATTCCGAAATCGTTGGTGTATGCCTAAGAGTGAGGATATTCGCAAGGCGATTATGTTAGAAGCGCATCAATCTCCCTATAGCATACACCCGGCGTCACTAAGATGTACCAAGACTTGAAAGTGCATTATTGGTGGTCGAGCATGAAGAGAGATATTAGGGAGTTCGTGGCGCAATGTCTCACGTGCGAACAAGTGAAAGCGGAGCGCCGGTTTCTGGCGAAAAAGTTGCAAAGCTTGTCTATACCCGTTTGGAAATGGGAGGACATCGCAATGGATTTTGTGACCGGTTTGCCTCGATCTCAAGCCGGACACGATGCCATTTGGGTAGTAGTGGATCGCTTGACGAAATCGGCTCACTTCTTGCCGATCCATACCACTTGATCCGGAGACAAGTTAGCGCAGGTGTATCTTAATGAGGTTGTAAGACTGCATGGGGTTCCAGTGTCTATAGTATCGGATCGAGACCCCAGATTCACATCTCACTTTTAGAAGAGTTTGCAAGACGCTCTGGGCACACGGCTCGATTTTAGCACGGCGTTTCATCCTCAGAGTGACGGTCAATCAGAAAGGATGATACAAATCCTCGAGGACATGCTTCGAGCCTGTGTACTTGACTATAAGAGCAGATGGCACGACTATTTGCCGATGGCAGAGTTCGCATATAATAATAGCTATTAATAAAGCATTGCGATGGTGCCATTTGAAACTTTGTATGGAAAGAAATGTCGCTTCCCTATCCATTGGAGCGAAGTGGGCAAGAGGATTACTCTTGGTCCTGATGTGTTGCGAGAGGCGGAAGAGAAAGTTCGCTTTGCTCGTCAACGACTTGCGACGGCGCAATCAAGGCAATGGAGTTTGCGGTTGGAGACCGCGTGTTCTTGAAAGTATCACCCATGCGTGGTGTGAAGCGATTTGGAGTCCGCGGGAAGCTTAGTCCCCGGTATGTTAGGCCGTTCGAGATATTGGAGCGTGTGGGTGCGGTGGCGTATAAGCTCGCACTACCGCCGAGGCTTGCGGGAGTTCACAACATGTTTCATATGTCAAATCTCCGCAAGTATATCCGCAATTCGTCTCACGTGTTAGAGTATGAACCGGTGGAGTTGCGCGAGAATATGACCTATGATGAGTATCCGGTGTGTTCGCGACCGAGAAGAAAGGAAGTTGGGAGTCGCACAATTTCATATGTTAAGGTCCAGTGGAGCAATCATGCGAGACGTGAAGCCACTTGGAAACTTGACAAGGAAATGCGAAAGACCTATCCTCATCTATTTGAGTCGGCGAACTAAGGTATGGAATTGAATTTCGCGGACGAAACTTTTTTTATGAGGGGTAGAATGTAATATACGTGGTTTTTAATATAAAGATAAATATAAATAAAAATAGAGTGAGATACTATTTTATTGGACTTAAAGAAGTAAAAAATAAGTTGAAAATGATTTGTGCTGAGATTGGAATGGAAACAGAAGATTTAGAATTTTCTGTAAGAAACAGGGCCGATCTTTTAGCAGAAAATTCACAGTGTCAGAAAATTATGAAAATTTGAGAATATGCAGGAATTATTTTTATGAGGCTAGATTTTAAAGTTTTATGTCATTCTGACACTCAGAAAGTGGAAAACAAAATCTAACTGCTATCCGCTAGAGATTCGGGTCGGTGAGCTTTTGGTGACCAAAAATGGTATAAACTGAAAGATTAAGATTTCGTTCTTCTTGTTGGTTTAAACCGAGCATGACTGTCAAATTTGAGCGCAAACAGGCATTCAAAAGGTCTCCGGCGAAAGGCATCAGATTTGAACTGGGCTAAACTGAAAAATTATAATATTGTTTAGGGGGCCTATATATATATGAACCTATACCTAATCTCTCCCTGGTTGTGCCCAACATGAGAGGAGCTTGGAGAGGGGTTTTCTCTCTCTTTAGATCACACTCCTTCTACTCTCTAACACTTCTCTCTCCTTTCCTCTTGTAATTTCTCCATTAAAGAGAGGTTTAGAGGAGATTAGAGTTGCTTGGTGGTGAAGCAAGCCTTGGGGGAGAAGAAGCTTGATGAAAGCAAAGAATTCAACGTGAGTTCCTATGGTATAAGCTAGGGTTTTGAGTAAATTGCTTCTAGTCGTTGTATTTAGAAGCTACTATGATGGATTTGTTCATGAGTTTCCATGAATTAGTGAACAATTAGCAATTGTGGAAACCTAGGGTTGAAATGGGGTTTTTGCCATAGGTGGGATTATATGTAAATTAACCTTGTAGAACCCTAATTTAAGGTAAAACCGACGCGTTGGGAGACTCAGTTCGAAGATCTGACGAGTCTACGGGAATAAATTGAGGAAAAAACCTGTTTTGGCTTCGTTTTGACGCAATCAAGGGATATAGGCGGCTAAAAATTCCGAGACTTGAATCATAGCACCCTAGCAACCCTACGAGGTGGGTTGTGCTATCCGAAATCATTAAATTTTCTTTTATGTCTAAATATCACTTCTTGAGCATATATGTGTATATGAATTTCATGCATTGTAGGGTTGAGTGAGAATATATTGCTTGCATGCTTTGAGTATAAGATGCATATGAGATGTTAGTGAGCTATTGAATAAGTTGTAGACCCTATGAATGTGTGAATTGTGACAAAAACCTAGTTGAGGTAAAGAACTTAGTGACATTATGACATGAGTAAAGTAGCACATTGTGGCATTAAAGAGTATAGAAATGCTAAGGAGAGCAAAACACCTAGTGTGTGTGGTATCAATGAGACCAATGAATGCTAGAGTGTTGAACACTTAGTGTGTGTGGCATCAATGAGACCAATGAATGCTAGAGAGTTGAAAACTTAGTATGTGTGGCATTAATGAGTATAGAAATGCTAGAGAATGATGACACTTAGTGTGTGACATTAATGAGTAAAGTAAATACAAGAGAATGAGATATTTGGCATTGTGGCATATGTGATATCCTCATAATTGAGGCATCCTTATAGTTAAGGATTTGAGTAAGTATAATATTCTTATAGTTAAGGATCAGATTAAACTTGATATCCTTATAACTAAGGATTGGACTATACTTACCTATAAGTCTTGGCTTGAGGGCGGTCGCACCCCCTCGAGCAATGAGCTCCGGAATAGTCATCACTAGGTTGGAGTTTCCCCAGAGGACGGTTCGGTTCCATCGGGTGTAGCGTGTATCTCCCCGATCTTAGGGATTTGAGTTGGTGAGTTGAGAGCGAAACCTACGGGTTAGCCAAGAGGATTCGGCATGGAAAAATGGACCTTGCATGCATCATGAGCATCCTTACATTGATAGCATTTGTTCAGGCATAATAGTTGTATTTGTATAGCTTGGTTACCTATCTATCTGCTTTATTCTCCTATTTATGCCTGATTTAGACCTAGTGGGAATGTCGGCGAGGTCGGCGATCGAACCCACTGGGAACTTTGTTGTAGTTCTCACCCCACTATCATCTACAGAGCCGGGGCCGAGCGAGCCAACCGACGATCGCGGTAAAGATATCACACCTTAGAAAGTGACAACCCGAGTTTAGCTTCATACCAATTTTATCATCTTTTGTACTTGATGATGCAAATTGTATAAATAATGTTTACATGTAAAAGCTTAAGTTTTTGATGAAAGAAAAGCTATGTAAATTTGGGAGTTGTGATGTATAAAGAAAAAAATGAAAGAATGTAAGTCTATAAATGCATATATGTGATTAAGGGCAATCACAGTACTCGTATGGATGTATAGTATAGACTTTTACTTTTGGCTATTGTTTGCCCTCGTGCAAGCCATGTATGTTTATATTTTCGCTCGTGCAAACTATATACATGTTGATGTTTTGTTGAGCCATGGGCGGACAGGGGAGGTGCTGTCCATTGGGCGTCTGTTTGACGTGCCCGAACAGACCAAATTGGCGGGCTCGGGGCATGACACCAAGGTACGGCCGGAATTTCTCCTCCTACGGACACGAATGCGGAAGAACAAAATAAAATTAAATAAGAATTTAAATAAAATTTCTCCTTTTGTTTTTCCACTTGGCTCTCTCTCCCAGCAATGTTCATCATAGATGAACAGTGCAATCCAATGTATAAATAATGGAGAGAGAATGGAACATTGGAAACCCAACGTTCCCAACATTCCACTTAATTCATGCCTTTATGTGGCATAAAGAAGGAATAAATTAAATTAAATTCATCCAATTAATTAACATAATAAAAGACAATAAATGAGAATAATTATAAAGCTAAATGATATTTGGAGATTTTGGATTTTTCACCAACAGTAAATGTATATGGTTTGTATATGTTTGTGGTTGTTTTTGTATTATGCGACGCCGTGCAAACATAAGGGAGACTTTGTCCGTATGAACAGTAGATTTTCTGTATTAATTCGTGGCACAGTCTCTCATCCCTTGAGTCAATGTTTTAAAAAAAAAATTTATTGGACATTTTTTCGCTGATTTTATAGACTAAAAGAATCCCGGGGCGTGACAATTTCCTCAAGAACCTCAATTGTAGGGCTGGTTCGGGACCAAATCGGTACAAGATAATCAAGTGGAAGAAAACTTAATTGATCAAAACCTGGCCCTTGTTTGAGCCTATTCACGTGCAGGGGTCACATTTGCCTGGCCCGAGCACGGCTGAGTTTGTGTAAGAATTGTAATTTTCAAGTCCAAGATTGGTCCAAAATGGTCAAGATGGATCAAGTATGAAAAAACCAAGGCCTCATGAAATTGGTTGAGCCCCTATCGGGTTAATTCGTTCACTCATAGCTTCCGATAATAATAAGTATTAAAAATTAAAACCAATGAGTGATCGAAGAAAATGGGAAATGGCACTAGCCCCTCGAAACTTTCGGCCAAATTTCAATATTCAGCCGTGTTTTACTTTGGGTCTCCAAACTTTTACTTCGATGCTAAGGGCATGTTTGGATGCACAGTAAAATTTTTTTGCAGAATTTATAAACTGCGGTTTTGGTCTAAATGAAATAGGGAATCCTGTAACTCTAAAAAAATTTTATGGATTCAATTTTTAAACTGTTTGAATGCGAATTGTACAATTTCATGGGATTTCCCTCAATTTTAAAATTAAAAGTTAAATTTTAAAATTTAAAATTTGATATGTGAAATGTGAAATTTTAAATTTTAAAATTTAAAATTTGAAATTTAAAAATTTAAAATATAAAAATTTAAATTTAATTTTGTTGAGCGAATAAGGCGCGGACATATAATACACCGGTACTCCATTCATTTGTATTGATTTGCAGAGCACTAGGAGCACCGGAAGAATATTAAACCGCACGACTTGAGGGAAGTTACAGTAACCACAAGCAGTTGCAAGCGGTTCTAATCGGCTAGAAGTGGTCCGAAATATTAGGAGATAGTGGTCGATCGTGTAAAAACAAAAGGGGTGATCTATAAATAGGTCAATAACGCCCTAAAAAGAGATCTTTTTCCTGTGAACAAAAGACCGCCCTTATTTTCCTCGCAATTTTTTATATTTTCTAGGAGTAGTCTACTTGTAATTTTCTCTTTTCCTCATTTACTGTTCTTCCTAGGAGTAGTTTTAAGTAGATCGTCCGAGTCTCAATGCCATCCGGCACACTCGACCCCTGTACTTCTTATCAGTGAATATAAAGGCATTCGGCTCTTCAAGCTGATCAATTCCTGTGTTCTTTAGCCATTCGGTTCATCAGCCGACTTTAGTTTTTGTTTGGTTCGTACATTTGGCTCTTTCAGTCGAACCGAATTTACTGTAGAGGCTTCGAACCAGGCTGATCCGATCTCTCAACAGCCGAATCGCTTGATCAATCGAAAGGCGTGAACTTCGAAGGTCAGTACCATAAGCCGTTTCCATCCCGACACGCTCCCCGAGGAGGATCGTCGATAAGGATGAGGGGTCTGGGAAATCGGCTACCAACAAATTTTTAAATTTTAAAATTTAAAATTTTAAAATAAAATAATTTAAATTTTAAATTTTACATTTTAAATTTTACATTTAGATTTTTATATTCTAAATTTAAAAATAAATTTAAAATTTAAAGTTCAAAATTTGAAATTTGAACTATGAGATTTGGGATGTGAAATTTAAAATTTAAAACTTCAAAAGTTAAAATTTAAAATTTAAAGTTTGAAACTTGAAATTTAAAATTTGAAATTTAAAATTTAAAATTTAAAATTTGAAGTTTAAAATTTGATATTTGAAATTTAAAATTTAANTTTAAAATTTAAAATTTGAAATTTGAAATTTAAAATTTGAAAATTAAAATGTGAAATTTAAAATTTAGAATTTAAAATTTGAAGTTTAAAATTTGATATTTGAAATTTAGAATTTTGAAAACTAAAATTTAAAATGAAATTTGAAATTCTAAAATTGAAATTTGAAATTTAAAAACTAAATTTGAAAATAAAAAAATTTAGAATTAAAAATTAAAATTATAAATTAAAAAATTTAAAATTTATTATTTGTAAACTAAAATTTAAAATTTGATATTCGAAAATTAAAATTTGAATTTATAAATTTAAAATTTAAAATTTGACGTTTAAATTTTGAAGAATGGTGAAATTCTTTTCCTTTGATTAGAGTGGATTATAATTTTACTCTATTTTTTGAAGTATAGTTTAACTATACTCCAAAAATTACGGTATCTTTTTTTCTCCCAAATGCTTCGTAGGATAAATTTCCTACCGGTGTAGTATAGTTTAACTATGCTACGTTTTTAAGGATATCCAAACGGGGCCTAATTGTTTCTAAACTTGTAAAACAATTTTACCATAGCCTCTAAATATTTACTATCCGCAGAAAAAGATTATTACCTACGCTTCGCGCATCTATCTATTCTATGCATTTATAAATTTGTTTTTCTTTCTTCATAAATGTTATTTGTACATTCAAAAAGTGTATCTTACATCCTCCTATCCTAGTATTTAGGTACCTCTTTTGTATTTCTTAGTAAATAAAAAGGATTAATAAGATCGGCGTGAAGGATTGATAATTGCAGTTATAACAATTAGACCGAAGAATTGAATGTATGAAATAGATAAAGAAGTAATTAAATAATTGTATATGGATAAGCATTAAATTTTATTTGTAGGAAAGAAGAAACTTAAATATAGGGAGAGTTTGAAAGTAGAATAAAACTTTAATTTTTTAAGTTTAGGATTAAAGAATTTTGAGAAATAAATAGCACCTGCCATAGAGTAGGTGCAGGAACCAGTAATGCAATTTATCATGGAAAAGAAATGATCAGAAAAGATAAATGAGCTAGCAATGCTGAGCAGAAGGGAGCCGGAAAGTTCCAGAGGGGGGTAAGATGAAGGGTCCAATCAGATCAGGCTTGCTGCTGTCTGCTCTTCACTATTCCAGGTGTAGACTTGCTGTTCCACAGTCGCACATGCCAACCACATCAATGCCTGCTTGTACGGATGGATTTACCTTGGAACAGTGCTTTGGCAAGGTATATATATATATATATGTACTGTTTCACCGCTGATCCATCTTTTACTATGATCTTTCAAATCCATTTAATTTTATACTCAACTGAAAAGCTATTCTTGAATTTTGAGAGGAGTAAAAAAGGTTCTCTCTCAAAGAAAAAAAAGACTAAAAAATGTGTCCTTTTTTTCAAAAAAAAAGTCTGCTATCTATTAGTCACATCATATCATCTATAATTATCAAATCAGTTTTTTTTTTTTTAGACTAATAATATAACAAAAATACTTGTCTACAAATCATGATAAAATGGGTAAATTCTACGAGTGCAATAATTGATTGACTCGAGACACCACATCAGTAATGTAACTGTCGCATTCTAACTTTTTTGTTTTTTTTGGCATGGTTTCCGATATGGGGAGTCTAGCTAGTTGGCTATTAGCCTTTCAATTCAATAAGCGTATTCAACTACCACTAATGAGAGCCAAGATTTAGAATATCCGCCAACTGGAGGAGATGCTCGAACAGGATTAACTGGAAGTCAGTCTAACAAAACAGCTTACTCCGAGGCCACAAACTATTTCCATGGGAAGACTGAAAGTCCCTAATGAAAACCGATTGATCCGGCCAATTTGTAAAACCTTTGCAGAGCAGAGAAAATAAAAATCCCCCACAAAAGCGTTTGATAAAGGCGAGGCATCTACAAACGTGCGTGATCAACACAAAAATCGTATGCAAAATATGACAACTTACTTTAAATTAAGTCTCGATAAAATTTAATTTGACCGTTAAGTTATATATATATCTTCGTTTACTGGTTCTACTACTTAGATCGAATTTTAGAATATTGACTATAGCATGGCTTTTTTAAAGAAACCTAAATGGGAGAACATTAATGCTTTTAATTGTACAGAAATTTTTAGTTTTTTTTAATTACTTCCATTTTTACAAATCGTCTTAATTGAGCTACAAATCTATAATTATAATATTACTTACTAGTTCCAAACAGTGAGGAAAAAACGTATAAACCATATGCTAAATATTATTGCTTAATTTCATTAAAAGATTCATAGCATTCAATATAAATATTAAGAGCACTGTTTTATAGTATGTTACGCAAGTTTTGAAAAAATAACGAACAATCCTTATTATTTACCTGGAACATGAATTTACTAGAAGCGGTGCTGAGCAATCAGGTAGAATAAGCGAATATTTTATTAATTAAGATGAGTGCTTCAGATTAATTTGAAAAAGAGAGAAGATTTTGCACATGGAAGTTTACAAATTGATTTAAATGTAGTTTGCTTGGAATGTAGATCTACCGTGCATGTGAAGGTCGATCACGATATGCATGGCATGGTCTTTATCTTAACTTTTGTAGTTTTTCTTTTGGTTGAAACTGTTGCCTTAAAATTAAATATATAGTAAAAAAAAATCATAAGAAATCATTGCATCAGTTTACCTGTCATGAAACAGGCATAATAATGCCATAACAAGACCTTTTTATGGCCGTAATTAATTCATAAAGCGTCAACAATTAGTTCCTGGCCCAAATTTAAAGATTATTATCTCGTTGTACTTCAAAATCTACATCACGAAATTGCATAACAGAAGATGAGTATCCAATGCATGATCAAAGCTCAAGTCCTTTTCATGTAAATGTGTAATTCTTGTACAATTCGGCAGTGAATGTCAGAGAGCACTAATATAATTAATGTTGCGTCTCTCTCTCTTTTGCTCTCTCTCTTTTGCTCTCTCTCTCTCTCTCTCTCTCTCTCTCTCTCTCTTGAATTCAATTGATCCACATGCATCATCCATCACTTCAAAACCCACAACAACAGAGATTCAAACAGGTACAGAGTGAGGAATAGGAAGAGGACGTCGTCCCCTGCTCCCATGTCCCCCAACACAGTACCCCCTTCATTTAATAAAGTATATAGGTTAAAATACAAAAAATATATATATTTATAAATATTTACTTTTTTTACTTTTTAAAATATATATTTTGTCTAATTAAAATTTTAGAAATATTTTCAGCAAGGTAAGGTGCTAATAAATTAAGAGGGCAAAATAAGCAAACTATCTTTACTGTTCCTATAAAAAAAAAAAAAAATTTAACATATTTTTGTTATTTTAAACAATATTTTCGATATAAATTATAAAAAATAAACAGCATAAATTATAAGAAAAAGTAATTTTTAATATATTTCTGTCATTTGAAGGGTATTTTTAGTATAAATTGTAAAATATGGACGGAATAATAGTGATGGAACCCTGGCGGAGGGGGAGCTAATTAATTAAATGCAACAATTTAAAATATTAAATTAGAGAGACAAAGTAAAAAAAAAAAAATATTTATAAGTAAATTTTCTATAATTTAGCAAAGAGTATATTTACTGCTAGTACTACCAAGAATTAATGTTGCTCAAATGTGTTAATTGATTTGGAAGCATATGTAAATATACTCTTTGCTAAATTATAGAAAATTTACTTATAAANTTTCTATAATTTAGCAAAGAGTATATTTACTGCTAGTACTACCAAGAATTAATGTTGCTCAAATGTGTTAATTGATTTGGAAGCATATGTAAATATAAATATATAAAATACAAAAATTGTTGATAGAATCACATGAACAGAGGCTCTATATATCTACAAATATATCAAGATTTGAATCCAATTTTTGTTTTTCTTAATTGTCGAAAAAAAAGAATTGATCGATTTACTCTTAACATGATGTTGCCAACTAATCAATAGTAGTAACTAAAGCACCCTGAATTTACAATGCTCACATATTAGTAGTAGATAGAGAGAGAATAACCAGAAATGCACCCCCACCATTCAAACAATAAAAGATGCTATTAATACACCTATATGTAAGTAAATATACTACTTATCACCTATATGTAGATAGATAGATATATATCTTACACCTCAGTTGTCTTAGAATCACTAAAACCTTTTTAAATTTTTAGTATTAAATAAAAAATTGATAAGACTAATAAAAAATAATGACTTTTTTTATAATAATTATATAAAAAATTTTAATTTGTCGAATAATCCTTTTAAAATTTTTATTTGGCCAACTAACTCTTTTTTTGCCAACTCAGTATCATATTGGTAAATTATTCACCACCTTTAGAAAGCTGTAAATCATTCACTGTTTTTAAATTGTTTATATATTGTGAGAATTTTTGTGAGGTAGTTAGGATTGTACATAAGCTGTTTGAATTTTTATTTGATTGTTAAAATTGTATGGATAAGTTGTTAGAATTGTATGTAATTTATTTAAATTTTTATATAGTTGTTAGGATTATATATGAAAAAAAAAATAAATTATTTACTATTTTCTTTATTTAAAAAAATGATAATTAATTCACCGTTTTCTAAATTCATTAAAGACGGTAAGCAATTGACCGTTTTTCAATTGTTCTTCTATCTTGTTGCTGGATTGGACAAAATAGAGTTATTTGGTGAAACAAAATTTTTACAGTATCATTTGACTAATTATAAGTATTTAAAGGGTTAAATTGACAAAAGTCCAAAAACAATAGTCTTTAAATGAATAGATTATCAGATCTATACTTAGTTTAGTGGTGTTCATGTAGCATTTTTTCTCAAAAATTTAGACAATTTTTTAAAATTTTTAATACAAAATAAATAAAAATGACAAAACTAATGTAAAAATGTTGGTCCTTGGACGGTGAGGAGCGCGTGAGATATATATTTATATCTCATTTTTAAGTGTACAAATATGATTGTTTGACCGGACGTCTCTAGCGTAAGTGATAAAAGGTTTGATATCTAGCTTGAGATGCTAAATTCAAAATATGATTACTTCAAATTTCTAACTAAATTTATTTTTAAAAAAATTAAAGAAGCAGATACATGCTGCCATGCATTATCTCAAAAGCAGAAACAAAAGAAAAAAAAAAAAATTTTGCTTGAGAATAGGTACTTAATTTGGGTTCTTTTATAGAGATTATTGATGTACTAAAAAGCACATATAACACACTTACACTGCACTCACTGCATGAGTGAATAAATCAAAAGGTGTCCCTATATAATTAAAAGCAGCGTTATGAGAACTCTGAGAAAAGGCATTAAAGCAGTTCAGCCCAGGTTGGCATGCCTATATATTCTGACCTATTTGCTGAATATTCCCTGCCCCGAATATATATATTAATTCATTTCAACAAGGGAAAAAACTTATATTAAAAGAAAATAACAAGAGATCCCAAATTTTTAGTGGGATTCAATTTAAGGACAAGCCAAATACGAAACTATATTCTCATGTGCACAAAGCTACAAACTCATACATACATAGGACACCAAACCATATATATATATATATATATATATAATATATATATAATATTATCATCTGCTCATCATAAGTAGATTCTTGGTAGCGGGAGAACATAACATGACGAGTGTAAGTGATGCATTCCCAGTACCAGATCCCAGCTGCCAAACAACATAAACATCCATGTAAACACACACACACACACACACACACACACACACACACACACACACACACACCCTTTCACAGTAGATTAATTATATAATATAATATAACACTACGAATGCGTCGCTTACAAAACATGCATGTTCTTCACCCACAAACTTAAACTAGAAGAACCCACATACTAGTGGAAAACTAAGTAGAGAAGAGAAACCGAAACCAACAAAGTAAAACCCACCCAAAAAAAAAAAAAAAAAAAAAAACGAAACAAGAAAAGAAACTAAAAAAAGAAAAAAGAAAAAAGAGAGAAAGTAGTGTTTGAGATACCTAGAAGAGATCGATCGGACCATGAACCCTCAATTCCCCACATATATAGTGCATGCTATGCCACCTCCTCGCTTACATATATACGTACTCTACATGAAATGGAGAGTAGATCAGTAGAGGAGAAGTGGGCAAAGCTTCAAAAGCTCGGCTCCATTCCTTGGTTTTGATCTCCTCATATAATTTTGAAGTTGGTTTTACCCAGCTCGGAGGGCCATCTGAATCTGAATAAAGCAACAAGAGCATGGTTTCCATGAACAAGAGATCTAGTAATGCTTTGGGTTTTGGATTTTGGATGAGGATGGATTTTTGAGATGGGTTTTGGGAGTTTGTGGAGATGGGAGTGGCTAGTTATAGGGAGGCAAAAGGGGTGCAAGGGGGGTGAGTATATAAGAAACAAGCAAGAGAGAGAGAGAGAGAGAGAGAGAGAGAGAGAGAGAGAGAGAGAGATGCATAATTTTGGAGCATAGCCTGTGGATTTTTAGGGGATTCTGGGGATGAGAGAGCGTGTTTGTGGGGAATGCAAAACGCACTTGCGCGGATTTCAAAGCAAAATTTTTCATTGGGGTGGGAGTCACCCCATACCTATGTGCGAAAATGCTATGTATGCTTTTCTGAGGAAAGTGTGTGATTATACTATACTATACTATATTATACTATACTATCCATCTAATAATATCTAATAGAGCAGTATAGCGCAGAGAAACGAAAGTGGCCATCAAGGGAAAGGGAGCAAATGGGATTATTCATATATAGTGGACTCATTCTGTTGACCAACTATTTTGGCTAACTTGCCTTTTTTTTTTGTTGTTGTTGTTGTTGTTGTTGTTGTTGTTTTTTACTTCCACTAACTTTTATGAGGGAGTTTATACCATAGTTAGTTAATTCGGATTCGGCAAGAATTCGGTACGGATATAATTCGGATAAAATTCGTCTTTTAATTTTAAAATTCGTTAAAAAATACGGCTAAAAAACGGATTCGGTAATTATTCGGATACGTGATTTATACGGATATTATACGTTCACCAATTAAAAATTCGGAATCAAAAATTCGACTATATATTAAATATATAATAATTAATATACTATATATATTATTATTATTATTATTTTTATATATAAATTAAATATATTCATATATTAATAATAAACATATATTAATAATATATAATATTAATATATTTAAAAATATTAATAAATAATTACAAATTTATAAATAAAATATCATATAAATATTTCTATATAAAAATAAAAATAAATTTATTTATATAATATATATTATATATATATATATATATATATATATATATAAAAGAGGGAGGTCCACTGTGGACCTCCCTCATGCGTCCACGAGGTAGAAATGGTCTCGTGCCGCGCGCGCACCATCATGCCTCATGAGCCCCGATTTTTTTTTCTGTTCATCTTTCACTTTTCCGCAGAGGCGAGACGGGTCCGTAGCATGCGTTGCTCCGGTACCGGCGAGGGCCGGCCAGAGGACGACGACGACGCGAGCTCGCGACGAGACAGGATCCGCAGCCGTGGCCCTTGCTCTCGGCGCCGGCGAGGGCGGCAGAGGACGACGACGACGCGAGCGGCGACGACGCGACCCTCGGCCGATCGTCGATTTTTTGGGCCAATTATTCCCGAATCGCGAATAATTCGCGAATAATTATTTTTAGGAAAAAATCACATTTTTTTCCTAATTTTTTGGAAAAATACGGGACGCCCCGTTTAATTCGTATTTTTAAAAGTACGCGAATAATTCGCGTATTATTCGCGAATTAACTAACTAGGGTTTATACTCGCCCTTCAAAATTTGGGGTTTAAAATTTAAATACCAATTTCATCTATCGTCCCTAGTACAAGTGGTAACGATCGAGTTTGGTATTGATACTTGAGATTCAATGTTTAAAATCTAGTTGCATGCTTCACATTTTCAGTTAAGTTTGTTTTTAAAACAATAAATGAAGTAAGTAGCATATATATTACAATTCTCTCAAAAAAAGAAATTTAAATATCAATTTCATTTCTGTAATTTAGGATCTTGCATATATAAAAATATTTTTTTTCAAAGGTATTTCAAAACTGTCTGTTTGAGTTTTATATTTCAATTTTACGTTTCAATTACGGTGCCTCCTTCAAATTTTATTATTCTTAAATAAAAGCCAAATAAGGATCGATCGAGGAATATAAATTTGCTAATCCTACAATATTCTAGAGAAATATCCGAAGAGAGATATGCATATTAGCAAGTTAGCCACAACACCAAGGACTGTAGATATATGGAATTGAAGTACTAGGAGCAATGGAATCAATTCATTGGGGATTGCTTAATTAATTTGAGTCTTCACAAATAGTCTTTAATAGGCAGTTGGTGTATGGCATGATCTGCGTGCTATTTTAAAAAGCAGATGAGCTTTTATATATGGCCAATTTGCATAAAAAATCCACTAGTTTTCGGCTTTTGCAAAAATGAGCCACTTTTTTTCATTTTACATATTCGAACCGGATTTTCAGTAAACCGACCAAAATATTCTTATTATTTTTTCTCTCTCCTCTTTCTCTCTCCTCTTTTTTTCTCTCGTTCGTTTTTTTTTCTCTCGCTAAAGAGGCAGCGGAGAATGGTGGAAGCGGAAATGGCCCGCCTCGCCTCTCATCCTCATGCTCTCGCCCTCGGCCTCGTCCTCGCCCGTGCCCGCGCACCTCCCACCTTCCTAGCCTCCGACCCCACCGAAGCCGCGCCGCGACTCTTTTTATTTTTCCTCTCCAACTCTCCTCCACCGTCTCCGACGACGATGACACATCTCTCGCCCTTCCCCGTCTTTCTCGTCCTCTCCCTGTCCATCGTCCTCGTCCTCTGCCGCCTCCGACGACGACGCATCTTCGCTGACGCCGACATCGTGGAGGTCGTTGCGGCGCTGCAGCCTCGGAACGAAGAGTCCTTAGCAGCGTCGTCGCCGGCGCCGTGTCCGTTGGCAAAGGGGTGACAAAAAAAAATTATAGAAGAAGTAAGAAAAAAAATAAAGATAAGAAAAATGAAGATGAAATTACACCGTTAAAATAAAATTGCATTATTTTAAAAAAATGTTGTACTATTATGGATATAAGTTCACTATTTAAGATGTAAACTGCAGTTTTAAAATACAAATTACACTCTTTAAACGAAAATTACACTATTTGGGAGATATTTACACTGTTTCTCCTCTTATTGCATTTTTTCAGGTGTAAACTGTATCCATTAAGATGAAAGTTACACTCTTTAAACGAAAGTTGCACTCTTTGAGAAATATTTATACTGTACGTTTCTCCTCTTGTTGCACTCTTTGAGATGTAGACTGCACCCCTTTAAGAGAATTTATACTGCTTATCCTCTTGTTTCACTGTTTCTTCTCTTGTTATACTATTTCTTCTCGATCTCCTCTTAAACTGGATCATTTAAGAGAAAAAATAGTGTAATAATAAGAGAAATAGTATAATAAGAGGAGAAACAGTGCAACAATAGGAGAAACGGTATAAATATCTCTTAAAGAAATGTAGTTTACATCTCAAAGGGTGCAAGAAGAGGATAAACAGTGTAAATATCTCTCAAAGAGTGCAATGTTCATTTAAAGAGTATAACTTTCATCTTAATAGATGCAGTTTACATCTGAAAGAGTACAATAAAAGAAAAAACAGTGAAAATATCTCCCAAAAAGTGTAATTTTTGTTTAAATAGTGTAATTTTTATCTTAAAGCTGCAGTTTATATCTTAAGTAGTGCAACTTATATCCATAATAGTGCAACGTTTTTTTAAAACAGTACAATTTTATTTTAAAGGCGCAATTTTATCTTTATCTTTTCTTTTCTATAATTTTTTATCTTTATTTTTTTTCTTGCTTCTTCTATAATTTTTTTTGTCACTCCTCTCTGCCAAAGGCCACGACGCCAGCGACAACGCCGCTAAGGACCGTCCGCTTCGAGGCTGCAGCGCCGCAACGACCTCCACGGTGTCGGCGTCGGCGAAAATGTATCGTCGTCGGAGGCGACAGAGGAGGAGGGAGAGGGAGAGGACGAGAAGGGCGGGGAAGGGCGAGAGAGGCGTTGTCGTCGTAGATGGTGGAGGAGAGTCGGAGAAGAAAAAAAAAAAAGAGTCACGGCCGGCCTCGGCGGGGTCGGAGGCGAGAAATGTGGGGGGTGCGTGGGCGAGGGGAGAGCATGAGGGTGAGACGCGAGATGAGCCGTCTCCGCCTCGCTTTGCCTCCGCTGCTTTCTTCGGCGAGAGAAAAAAAATAAACAAGAAAGAAAAAAAGATGAGAGAAAGAGAAAGAGAAAAAGTAATAAGGGTATTTTATTCAGTTTTGCTGAAATTTAGACCGAATATGCAAAATCAAAAAAGTGGCCCAGTTTTGCAAAAGCTCAAAATTTATAAATTTTTTATGCAAATTGGCCTTTATATATATATATATATATATTATATATAATATATATATATATATATATATATATATATATTATATATATATATATATATATAATAGCTGGAATACTATTAATAGCACCAATGACTTGGTGCTATTAAGCTTTCCGCCATTGGATTAAAAGTGTGCGGTTAGGATGATGGGCCCCCTAGGGTTGAGTGTATTTTGGTTGAATACTATAATCAAACGGATGAAAATGATAAAAAGAGGTAAATCAACGGCAGAAAATTTGATAGCACCAAATGCTTTGGGCTATCGATAGTACCTAGTCGGATTGTATATATATATATTATATATATATATATATATATATATATAATATATATATATATATATATTGAGTGAGGCTACTATGCTTTCGGAAGCACGGAGCCTTCCGGGCTTCCAGCTCGTTTTCGATGTTGCGACTTTCGAATCGTCGATCGGCTCCGTTAAATTTGATCTAGAGTATTTAGAGTACCTAGAAAATAAATTTTATTATTTTTCAATATCATTTGCTTAGTGATCGAATGGGCTCAAAATCAACAAATTTCAATGCCGTAGTGAGTGCTTGTGCAAGTTTAACAGTATAGAAATATCCAAATCACTGAAAATTTTGATAGAAAATTCTTTATACTATATAAAACAAGATAAATATCTTGATTTAAAATTTTAATGTCGTACTATTAC
This sequence comes from Ananas comosus, assembly GCF_001540865.1. NCBI lineage: Eukaryota > Viridiplantae > Streptophyta > Magnoliopsida > Poales > Bromeliaceae > Ananas > Ananas comosus. The sequence goes on along the minus strand of NC_033631.1, from coordinate 5,342,038 downwards.
ATTTTGTAAGATTTTTATTTTTAACCGTTGATTTTGAGCCCCTTTCGTTCACTAGGCAAATGATATCGTAAAATCATAAAATTTATTTTCTAGGTACTTCAAATACTCTAGATCAAGTTTAACAGAGCCGATCAACCGATTCAAAAGTCGCAACATTGAAAACGAGTTGGAAGCACAGAAGCTCGCGTGCTTCGATAGCATAGTAGCCTCACTCTAATATATATATTATATATATATATATATATATATATATATATATATATATATATATATATATATAGAATTAGGCTGGAATACTATTAATAGTAAAACGCTCTTTTTGCTATCAAGTTTTTAACCCTTGGATGAAAAATTGTAGGGTCAGGATGATATTAGTCGGTTAGATTTAAGTGGTTTCCTAGGGTTGAGTGGTCCCCACTGGGTTATAGTATTTATCCAATGGTTAGAAATAATGAAAGAGTTGATCCAAAGGCTAAAAAACGGTGCTACATAAGAGAAGTTTTGCTACTATAGTAGCCCAGTCCAACTCTATAATATATATATATATATTTATTTATTTATTTATATGAACTAGGCTACTATACTATCGGTAGCACGGAGGGCTCCGTGCTACCAAGTTGTTTTCGGATGAGCGGCTTCCAAATTGACAATCGGCCATTAGACTTGATCTTCACTATTAAAGTATTTAGAAACTAAATTTTTTAATTTTTCGATATCATTTACCTATCAAACAAGTAGTCTAAAATTGAACAGCTGAAGAATAAAAATCTCATAAAAATTGATGATAAAAGATTTAAATTCATGATCAGATATACTAATCTTACTCTAAATATGAAAAAATTTTCTATAAAATTTTGATCGGATTTGGATTGTTTTACACCGTTAAACTCACAAACACACCACATCGGCCATTAAAATTGTCATTTTGAGATCTTTTGATCACTAGTTAAATGATGTCAAAAAAATCTGAAATTTAGTTTCCAAATACTTTCAATAGTATAGATCAAGTCTAACGGAGCCGATCGTCGATTTGGAAGCGCATCATCGAAAAGAACTTGGTAGCACGGAGCCCTCCGTGCTACCGATAGTATAGTAGCCGGACTCTATATATATATATATAGTAGGTCTTGTGTGCTATTAGGAGCACGGAGGCTTCTGTGCTCCTAAGTCGTTTTTCGATGATGGAGCTTGCAAATCGACGATCGGCTCCGTTAGACTTAATCTGGCGTATTTGAATTATCTAAAAATAATTTTTGTGATTTTTCGGTATCATTTTCTAGCGATCGAAAGGGTTCAAAATACAATTTTTAATAGTTGATGTATACCGTTTGCAAGTTTAATAGTGTAGAAGTATTCAATCAGAAGAAATTTTGATAGAAAATTTGTTATACTATTTACAGCAAGATCAATATGTTTTAATCGAAAATTTTAATACTATATCACCATTTTTCGTGAGATTTTTATTTTCAGCCGTTGATTTCTCTTTCGATCGTTAGGTAAATGAATATCGAAAATTCACAAAATTTATTTTCTAGATAGTTCAAATACGTTAGATCAAGTCTAATGGAGCGCGATCGTCGATTCGGAAGCTCCATCATCCAAAACGGCTTAAGAGCACGGAGGCCCATACTCCTAATAGCACACAAGACCTATTATATATATATAGATATATATATATATATATATATATATATATATATATATATATATATATATATATATATATATATACTGGTATGCTTATGGAAGCACGAGCCTTCCGTGCTTCCAAGTTGTTTTCGACATTCGGACTTTCGAATCGACGATCGGTTCGGTTAGAGTTGATCTAGAGTATTTGAAGTACCTAGAAAATAAATTTTGGATTTTTCAATATTATTTGCCTAGTGATCGAAGGGCCTCAAAATCAATAATTTTAATGACCGTGGTGAGCCGGTTGCAAGTTTAACGCGTGTAGAAATATCCAAATCATATGAAATTTTGATAGAAAATTCTTTATACCATATAAAACAAGATCAATAAATTTGATCTAAAATTTTAATGTCATATCATCATATTTTGTACGATTTTTATTTTCAGCCGTTAATTTTGAGTCACTTCGATCACTAGGTAAATGATATCGAAAAATCGCAAAATTTATTTTCTAGATACTTCAAATACTCTAGATCAAGTCTAACGGAGCCGATCGTCGATTCGAAAAGTCGAACATCGAAAAATAAATGGAAGCAGCAGCCCTCTGTGCTCCATAAGCATCCTAGTCGCACTCATATATATATATATATATATATAGAGAGAGAGAGAGAGAGAGAGAGAGAGAGAGAGAGAGAGAGTCCGGCTACTATACTCTTATGAGTACGATCGCTTTCGTACTCATAAATTATTTTCGATGATAGAGCTTCTGAATCAACGATCCATACCGTTAAACATTATCTAGAGCATTTAAAACTTTTAGAAATTAAATTTTATAATTTTTCGATATCATTTACCTTACGATCAAAAAGCTCACAAAATTGACAATTTTTAACGGCCGATATGAGATATTTGCTAATTTAACGGTGAAAAAGAATCGGAACAGGTTGAATTTTTGATAGAAAATTCTATTCACTATCTAAATAAAGATCAATAACTCCGATCTTAAATTATATGATCCGATCATCCATTTTTAGGATGTCGTTCGATTTTGACCGTTCATTTTATACCCGCTTGATGAACTTTATAATGATTTCAAAAAATTATGAAATTTATTTTCTAAAAGTTTCAAATACTCTAGATCATATTTAACGGTGTGGATCGTCGATTCGAAAACCTCAACATCGAAAACAACTTATGAGTACGAAGGACTCTATACTCATAAGAGTATAGTAGCCCTACTCTCTATATATAAGAGTATAGTAGCCCTATACTCTATAGAGTCTGTCTACTATACTTTCGAAAGTACCAGAACCTCCGTGCTTGTAAGTTGTTTTCAATGATAGTATATCCGATTCGACGATCGGCTCCGTTAGGTATAATTTACCATATTGGAACTATCTAGAACCAAATTTTATAATTTTTTGACATCATTTACCAAGCGATCAAAAGGCCCCAAAAATGACTATTTTAACGGCCGATGCGACACGTTTTTAAGTTCAATGGTGTAGAAGTATCCAAATTACATGAAAATTTAATAGAAAATCCCACTTAACGTCAATAGCAAGATCAATACTTCCGATTTAAAATTTGAGTCTTTTATCATTGTTGTATGAGATTTTTATTTTCCGTTCATTTTGAGGCTACTTGTTCACTAGGCAAACGAAGTCAAAAAATTATGAAATTTGGTTTCTAGATAGTTCCAATAGCGTAGATTATGTCTAACGGAACCGATCGCCGAATCGGACGTCCCATCACCGAAAACAACTTACAAGTACGGAGGCTCCCGTACTTTCAAAAGCATAGGAGCCTAGCTCTCTTGCTCTCTCTCTCTCTCTATATATATACCAAGTTGTTTTCAATGATGCGGCTTTCAAATCGATGATCGACTCTGTTAGAATTGATCTACATCATTGAAAGTATTTGAAAATTAAATTTCATAATTTTTCGACATCATTTGGCTAGTGATCAAAAGGTCTCAAAAATGACAATTTTAATGGCGATGTGATGCGTTTGTGAATTTAACGGTGTAAAACAATCCAAATCTCATAAAATTTTTATAGAAAATTCTTTTCACTATTTAGAGTAAGATCAGTACTTTTGATCTTAAATTCAAGTATTTTATCATCATTTTTTAAAGAATATTCATTTTCAACCGTTTATTTTTGTGTGCACTCGATGGATAAGAGAACAATATCGGAAATGTATGAAATTTGATTTATAAATACTTCAAGTTGTATAGATCATGTTAAATGGTGTCGATCGTCAATTCAGAGGCTTCATCATTGAAAACAAATAGGTGGCAACGGAGTCCGTTTGCTATTGATAGCATTCTAGCTCATATATATATATATANGTCGCTTTTCGTAAGCCGGTTTATTATCGGCTCGAAATGAACTCGACATCAAATCGCTCGTTTAGTAAATGAGTCGAACACGATCTGAATTTTTCAGCTTGTTTAATAAACAAACGGAACACGAGATAGGGTTGGCTAGCTCGTTCGTATTCGGCTCAATAATAGCTCGAATATATATATTTTATATTTATATATATAAATAAATAATTATATATAATATTTTATAAATTTTTATTATTTGATTTTTAGTCCAACCTAAATATAAAACCTAACTCAATTATAAAAAAATTCATTTATATGTATAAAGTTTCAAATGTTAGATCAAAGTCTAATAGGTAAAATCTCGAAAATTTATATCCTATATATGTCCTTTCTAATCTTTTAACTTATTGTTTGTGAGTCAACTCGTATTCGACTCGTTAATAAATGAGCCAAACATGAGCTAAATTTTTCGGCTCGATACTTTAATAAGTCTGCTCAAGAACAGCTCGTCTATGAAACGAGCCGAAAACGAGCCACGTTGACACCCCTACTCACATCTATTCAAAATTTTTAAATTTATTCTCTCTTCTCAAAATCCTAAACTTAGAGATACATTGGAAGAAACTTTTAGAATCAATAAAGGCATTTATGTTAGATATTTTAAAGTTTTGAAATATTTATTAATATTATTCTTCTTCTACTTGCTGGAGTCAGCTTACTTATGTTTCGCTGGCATATTATTAGTAGCAAACACACTCTTTTAGAACCAATTCATTTTTTATGATGGAGCTTCTAAATTGATAATCAGCGTGCACTATTGAAAATAATCTAGACTACTTAAAGGATCTAGAATAAAATTTTATAATTTTTTAATATTATTTTTTGGACATCAAGTGGGCACAAAAATGAATCGTTAAAAATAAATATCCTTCAAAAAGTGATAATGATAGAATTCTTGTACTCAAGATCAAGGGTGTAGATATTTCAAGTAGTTTACAAATTTTCTAATAAAAATTCAATTGATTTGAATTCTTTTCCACTATTAAAAGAGCGAATTCCTCGTATCAACAATTAAAAGTAAAAATTTTGCAACCACTTGATTATTTGGTTAATAATGTTGAAAACGTAAGAAATTTAATATCTAAATACTTTTATTGATTCAAATCATGTTCAATGGTTATGATCAATTATTCGAATGCTCCCTTATTGGAAAAAAAAAATGATAGCAATGAACTCCATATGCTATCCATAGTATTCTTGCTCCTCTCTTTCTTCTTCTCTATATATATATATATATATATATATATATATGTGTGTGTGTGTGTGTGTGTGTGTGTGTGTGTGTGTGTGTGTAGCAAAGTTGGATTAAACTTTTCTAGAAATTAAAACAATGGATGAAGCAAAAAGCTAGATTAGATTTTCAAAATTAAAAAAATATGTAAAAGTTATAGGTGATCATGTTCAAGAGATAGGTAGCACTGTAGGAAAGCTTATCATATAACTAGTGAAGCCCATGTGCAGGACACCGAGGCGAGGAAGCTTCTTTCCTTTCCCCTTGAATTAGTTCTCTCTTTCTACTTTCTACTTTCTATTTCTACTTTCTGCGGCAAAGTAAAAAAAAAAAAGAAGAGTGAACATGCTTGTCAATTGTATATCCACTTGCCCTTCCATTTGCATCTCCTTCCTTCATAAAATATTGCTCACAAATCACAATAAAAAGGAAACAGTGATAGAAATTTATGCAAATTTAGTTTTTTTTTTTTTTTTTTTTTTTTTTTTTTTTTTTTTTTTTTTTTTTTTTTTTTTTGAGAGATAGATAGCACGCTACCCGGTTCGTTGATTTCATTTAGAAATAAATTTAGCTGAAGATGTGAATCAACTAGGATTCGAACTTGGGACCTTGGGTACCTACCACCAAGTTCTTTGGCACTTGCTCAAATTTAGTTGACCTATATGAGACTTAGCTAAATATATAATCAAAGAAAAAAAAAATCCAACTCATCAATATTTAATTAAAGAAAAAAAGCTTACCAACTAACACAAAAAACTCATTGGACTCAAACCAACGGTTCCCACATTATGTGACGTGAGATTATTAAGGTATCTCAGGTTTATAATTCAAAGTGGGTGGGTTATAATCTTACAATGTACTCACATCTAAAATACAAGTAGACTCCAGAACCTTTGTATGAGAAGCAGTGGAAATGATTATCCTTTTCTAGTTATAAACTTTGCATTTTTCAAACATAAATAGTCATATGCGATAAGAAGGCTTCTGAGCTCTTACGTATAACAATGGATTAATTTATCCTACACTTTCAATGGCTAATATTGTTATCTCTAGGAAACAAAAGCAATAAGAAGAACTAATAGAAAGCTACAAAGTCGCCGTCCTAGGGCAAAAAGCTGAATTTAGCACTAGTGGTCGAGCTCTTCCAAGATTCTCTTCTTTAATGCACTGAAGACTAGCTTCTTGGGGAGGAAGTCTACTATATCACACTTGCACCATATCAGTAATAACAAGCCTGTTGAATAAAATCAATTAAATATCCAAAAATATAAGTCGCAAAAATCTTATAGATTTTTACATACCTCTTTTGTGGTGCGGAATTAATGTTGTGATTACCAGGATCTGATCTCGTCTTGTTTTACGAACTCGTTGATCCGCCAACGTCCTGTCTCAATTTGTTGCGTATTGTTCTTTCTCGTTGCAATCCGACTACTAGAGTCGATTGCCGCACACCGCCCAAATCCCTAGGATTTATGATGGTGCCCTAGAGCGAACCAAAGAGAGAGAATTTTTGTGGAGAGATGATTCTTATTTTTTTCGTTGTCTTGTATGTGGTCAATACCTCATGTATTTATAGGCCATAAGGGAGATATTAATCCTAATCATATCCTAACTAAATCTCACATAGATAGAGATTTAAACAGATTAGGATTTATCTGTTAGATTTATTCCTTATCCCAAGTGGACTAGGAATATAACAGATAATTATAAATATTTATTTCTTATCCCATATGGATTAGAAATATTTTAGATAAGTCCCAATGTGGACGAATCCTAACATCTCCCACTCGTACACACTTGGTACTTATTCATACTTTCTCATCCCTGATATATTCTCATCTCGTTCTGCTCTTCATACGGGAAATGGTTGGTGCGATCAATAACGAGAAGAATCATAAATGAGGAGTGTTATATTAAGCCACCATCCGAACTAACATAACACTACAACTCCAAATCTCGTCTATACCCCAAATCACTGAACTACACCAGATCATAGCATCTCTGATCCCTTAGAGCAAACTAGATCTCTCTCATTAATGTATTTGTTCTCATGATTATATTGACAACAAATATCAACATAATCGCCCGGGCAATGAGTAACAAATCATAGGTGTATTATCAAATGATTTTTCCTTAGATGCCTCATGTCAATCCATTTCAACTTGACTGCTTTCCTAGACATGTTCCGCTGGACCGAATCAATCATGGCCCTTGGATATCATGCTAAAGTAGCATCACCAAGTATCCACTTCATAACATGGTTCTAAGTCCCAAAGGGTATGAAAGCTCACACAGCGACGAAACGGGAATCAATTTCGTCACTCTCTAAAACATAGTGATCGATCTTGCACATACGGTATGAACGTATGCTATGGTGGAGCTACCTCTAAGGACATGTCACGCTCAAAACACCATACGAATGTCGGTTTTGTTGTAACTCAAGACAACAAACCTCAAGACAGTCACCCACATGGTGTCTTCTTTACATTCGGCTTCATACAGGCCAAGTAGAGTCGTGGACCATCTCTACTGTCGACTTCGTACAGTCTCATCTTAGCTCATCTAAGGCGACATTCAAGATTTAAACACTCGCCAGCTCTTATAGCGCAAAGTGGATCACCTGCATTACTAACTGCATTTATGTGATCTTATTTGTCTCATCCTGCTCGCTCTCCTAGCGACAGGGCGATCACCCGTGTGAGAGGGCTGATCAAGGGCCTGGTGACATTCATTCTCATAAGAATATTGTGCACTAATTTAAAATTTAATAAACAGGTATATAAATGAAAAATGATTTCAAAAAAAAATTTATTAGCAAAATTATTAATACAAGATAAAAGTCAAGTCCTACACAAACCCAATCCTCTAACATGTTTATGAAAAACATTTCTAACAAGGGGTTTGGTAAAAGGATCTGCTATCATATCATTGCATACATCAAGCTGCCGACTGCACTCGCATATGGGACTTTTTTCATCTGCTTTCTCTCTTCTTCTGTTTTAAGGCACTGTTCAAGGCTAAGATAATGACCATTTTCCATTGGAGTGTCAATAGGTTTCAAATTATGCATTCGGAATCGCTTCAAAATTCTTTTGATGTAAGTCTCTTGAGACAAACTTAAGAATTTTCGAGATCGATCCCTATGGATCTTGACTCCCAATACATAATCCGCTTGTCCCATGTCCTTCATCTCAAAAGTAGAGGACAACCACTCCTGTGTGGTGATTATTAACTCCATATTATTTCCGGCCAACAAGATATCGTCTACATATAGGATAAGAAAACTCTTTTCTTCCCTTTTAACGTACACGCAATGGTCTTCTTCGATCATCACAAAGCCTATTGAAATAATTGCTCTATGAAAACGTTGATACCATTGCCTAGACGATTGTTTCAAGCCGTAAATGGAACGTTTTAAGCGGCACACTTTGCGCTCTTGTCCTTCGGCTATAAAACCGGGAGGTTGATTCATATAAATCTCCTCATCTAGTTCTCCATTGAGAAATGCAGTCTTCACATCCATTTGGAACAGTTCCAAATCTAAATGTGCGACGATAGCCAGAATCAGGCGAATTGAGACAAACCTCACCACTGGGGAGAATGTCTCTTCATAGTCTACTCCCTCCTTTTGGGTGTATCCTTTCGCCACTAATCGGGCCTTATATTTGTCAATTGATCCATCCGCCTTACGTTTTATTTTAAAAATCCATTTATTTCCAATAGTTTTGCGTCCAGACGGAAGATCAACTAACTCCCACACATTATTCTTAGCCATAGAACTCATCTCATCCTCCATAGCAGCTAGCCATTTATCACAAACTGGTGAATTCAAAGCTTCAGCATAAGAAGCCGGCTCATCAAGATCCGTAGAAGCACACATGAACGATTCCCCTTCAATCTCAAATCGACGACGGGGAACACCTCCACGTTTACTTCTTCGTAATGATGGACTTTGTGAGCCATGGTCAATCGGCACACTCCCACTGACCATAGGATCACTCCCACTGTTTTGGGCTATTTCTTCATGTGGCCTCAGTGCCTCATTCTCGCCTAACAATGGGACATTTCCATTAGGTTCTTGCAACTCGTATAGTGCAAGGTCCTTTTTAATCTCACCAATGTCTGGAAAATCATTCTCAAGAAAATCCACATCGCGCGACTCTATCTCAGTCATTCCTCCATCAGGATGCTTACCATACATCACATAGCCTTTCGAGCAATCAGAATATCTAATAAAAATTTGTTTATTTGCTCTAGGGCCTAACTTTCCATATTTATGAGAAGTATTATGCACATATCCTGCCGATCCCCATGGTCGTAAGCCTTCCAAATTTGGCTTTATACCATGCCATAGCTCATAGGGAGTTGAAGGAACTGACTTAGAGGGCACTCGGTTAAGTATATAGGCAGCAGTCAACAACGCATCACCCCAAAAACTGATTGGGAGGTTGGCTTGCGCCATCATAGACCTAACCATTTCCAAAAGAGTCCTATTCCTCCTCTCTGCAACACCATTTTGTTGCGGAGTACCGGGAATAGTTAACTGTCTGCGTATTCCCTTTTCCTCACATAGTTCCCTGAACTGGTCTGATAAATACTCTCGTCCTCTATCAGTACGTAGAACTTTTAGAGTTCTTTCTGTTTGGTTCTCAACCTCCACTAAGAAGCGTTTAAAATAATCTAAAGCTTCTGAACGGTGAGACAACAGATATACCGAACTATAACGGGAGTAGTCATCAATGAAAGTGAGGAAATAGTACGCGCCATGACGTGCTCTCACATTCATAGGTCCGCATATGTCTGAATGAACTAGCTCCAATGGATGAGTTGCTCTACGTGCCTTACCAAAAGGCTTTCTGCAGGCTTTTCCTGCTAAACATGGTTCACAAGGAGGTAGGCTAAGCTTAGCGAGTGACCCCAACAGGCCTTCTCTAGCTAGTCGAGCCATTCTTTCTTGTCCAATGTGACCCAATCTCGCATGCCATTTGATAGAATCAGATACAATATCAGAAGAAACTAATAAAGCAGAATTATTGTTATTAATAAAATCCAAGTCTAAATTTAAGACAAAGAAATCATTCTTTAAACAACCATTACCATAAAAGTCCTTGCCCAAATAAATATCTAACTGAGTATCCGTAAATTGAAAAGAAAAACCTAATCTAAGTAACGCTAAAACTGACAGTAGATTACATCGGATGTTCGGTGCATACAGCACATCGTGTAATATCAAATAACGACCATTGCGCAATCTAAGTTGGTATGCGCCAATTCCAAGGACTTCTTCCTCAGTGCCGTTTCCCATCATGACATAATGGCTGCCAGCAGACACCCGACGATAATCCACATATCCTGCTCGATCTCTCGTTACATGCTTTGTTGCTCCTGTGTCTACAATCCAATCAGAGAGAGCGTGAGCAACAAAAACGTGCGAGCATACATAAATAAGAGAGTCAGGATTGGGATTTACCTTCTTCGGCTCAGTGCAATCACGAGCGAAGTGTCCCATATTTCCACAGTTATAGCATTTCACTTTATTTAAATTTTTCTTTCCGCGCCTGCCTTTGCGGCGCTTCTCAATTCCGCCCTCATTTGGCGCACGGTTCCCAGTCTTTGCATATTTATTTTCTCCATTTCGGCGCTTGTGCTTAGGCCACTTGCCTCTGCGCTGTCCACCGTGGGCAACGAGTGCATTGGCACGGTTCGCCTCTCTGCGCTCCGCTTCCAACTCAAGATGTCGAGATATATCGTTGAAGGTCTTAATACCTTCATTATGAGTCAGCACAATCTTGATTTGATCCCAAGATGAATCTGGTAAGGACCTTATAACTGATTGAACCTGTTGTTCGTCAGTGAGCTCGCAACCGGCTGCTTTAAGTTCTCTTATCATTGCAGACATCACCCTTAAGTGCTCTGCCATAGAATGCTTTGGGTCCAACATGTATTGATTGAATTTGAGATTCAAGACACGAAGTCTTGTGGTCGACGTGCCCCCATATTTCACTTTGAGCTGCTCCCACATATTTTTAGCAGTCTCATAATTTTCAAATTCTTTGATCAAATCATCGTGCATACAGCTCAACATGGTATATCGTGCACTTCGATCTTTCTCAAGCCACTCGTTATAGGCTTGTAAATCGCGACGGTGCTGGGCCGTCGTGCCTTCTTCAGGCCGAACCATACTGTTGGTTAAATGGCTAAGTATCCCTTTCTCATTAAGGAGATATTGAATTTTTCTATGCCACATGTCATAATTCGTTCCATCAAGCCGATTTTGATTTAACGAATCCGCGATGGAAAAATTTTTTGAAGCCATATATCACTACAATAATGCACATGATTTTAAATTAGGCACAAATATCCAAATCTTATTCTCAATTCAATTTGATAATATAATTTCTCACTGCATCTTCAAATCGAAAATTTCGCCTTTTAAAAAGACTAATAATCATCTCATCCAATGCAGATAAAAATAATATATCAAATTAATCAAGAATAATCCACGTCACAAAATAAATAATGAACATTATGCTATTTAATCAAAAAAAAATATTGCAACTTTAAAGCAATCATAACTTGGCCAGAAACAATATATAAAAATAGCATGTAAATATTATGCAAGCAACATTGAGCGTAGTAGTTAGATGAAGTGCCTAAAGTTAAGGGTTGAGTGTTCAAGTCTCCTGCCAACATAGTTTCACATTTTATTTTATTTTGCAAGCACATAAAGATTCCAAGCCGCCGGTTGGACTTATCTTGGTCCAAAAAACAGGTTGCTGTCATGTGCTTGCATGCAGGCCCATCGCGGACGGGCTCCCGCATGCCCGTAGGCCCAACTCGAGCGGGTCTTCCGCGATGGGCTCCTGCATTCCCGCAGGCCCAACAAGGGTGGGCCACCTAGTAAGCCCAGCGCGGTCGGCCTCACAAGGCCGCAGGTCTTGCGCATGCTGGCTGCCGCAGGCCTTGTGCATGCGGACTGCCGAAGGCCCTACACGGGCAGGTGCTGGAGGCCCAGCGTGGGCGGCCTCTCAAGCCCACAGGCAGGACGTAGATCCTGCGCATGCGGCCCTCCGCAAGCCCGGCACGGGTTAGCCTCCAAAACCCAAAGCGGGCAGCATGCGGGTTAATTTGCAAAGATGAAGGAAGCAATCATATGTGATGTTGATTTGCCAATTGCGAATCAAAACTTCACCAACAATAATTTTTTTTTTTTTTTTTTTAACAACATAAAAATATATTCGATGTTAAAAAAAAAACGAATCATCGAACGAAAACAAGCACTATATGGCTCTGATACCACTGTTGGATAAAATCAATTAAATATCCAAAAATATAAGTCGCAAAAATCTCATAGATTTTTACATACCTCTTTTGTGGTGCGGAATTAATGTTGTGATTACCAGGATCTGATCTCGTCTTGTTTTACGAACTCGTTGATCCGCCAACGTCCTGTCTCAATTTGTTGCGTGTTGTTCTTTCTCGTTGCAATCCGGCTACTAGAGTCGATTGCCGCACACCGCCCAAATCCCTAGGATTTATGATGGTGCCCTAGAGCGAACCAAAGAGAGAGAATTTTTGTGGAGAGATGATTCTTATTTTTTTCGTTGTCTTGTATGTGGTCAATACCTCATGTATTTATAGGCCATAAGGGAGATATTAATCCTTATCATATCCTAACTAAATCTCACATAGATAGAGATTTAAACAGATTATGATTTATCTGTTAGATTTATTCTTTATCCCAAGTGGACTAGGAATATAATAGATAATTATAAATATTTATTTCTTATCCCATATGGATTAGAAATATTTTAGATAAGTCCCAATGTGGACGAATCCTAACAAAGCCAATCATATTTCTTCTTTAAAAAAAATATAATAAAAATATTTTTTTTATAATCATGATATGACAGGTTAACCCAAAAGAATCTATTTGATTGGCTGGAAACGCCACGTCACCAATATAATCGGTGCATTCTAGAATATTTCCTTCTCGGGCACGTACATGATTGCGCGCCAAACATATACATATTTATAAATGTATCTATACTATATATAATAATAAATAAAAAAAAATTATTTGAGAAACATAATTTTAGATAAAATAAAGAAATATTCCGTACACATTACAAAAAAAAAAGGTTCAATAATTAACTAACTAAAAATAAATTAGCTAGGTTTGAAAAATAGAGTGGTTTAAAAATACCAATTAAATCGGCAATTGTTTAAGTTCAAATAATAGATTCAAAATTAAATTTAAAATTTTGAATTTGCTCCATAGATTTAGAAATAAATGCGAACTTTAATGTAAATTTTAAAGTAATTCAAATTTTTAAATTTGTGATGTACATTTGGAAAAATTTATATGTTTTGGAACACACATAAAAAATATTCATAGTATACTACAACTAAATTAAAATTCCTAAACCAAATAATCAGCGCATAGGGAATCCGGTGATGGAAAGAGTGCTCAACAGCAGCAGCCCTCGATTCAATCGATAGGCCGAATGCAGATTTTTACAAAATATTGGCGAATTTTTACAAAATATTGGGAAGGATACTCCGCCCCCGATTCAATCGATAGGCCGAATGCAGATTTATACAAAAGTATTGCTGAATTTGGTTGGGAGGGATACTCCCCGCGGAGTCATCTCTCCCCGGAACATATGGATTCAACCGATCAATAAAGACTCGAACCGAACTCTCCCATCCTGATTTGGGCACTGGGAGCTAGGTACACCATTTTTTGGAAATCAGCCAGCCTCTTTCATTCACTTTCATTTCTTCCTTCAGTAGGCTCGCTCTCGGTGGACCAAAAGCCCGCTCAGAAGTGGATTCGAACCACTGACACAAGGATTTTCAGTCCTTTGCTCTAACGTGCTGAGCTACTTGAACCGTACTTGAATCGGCATGTGTTTCGCAAAATTGAAAACAACGTTCGAGGGCCTCGTTCACCTGCTTCATTTGTTTGAAACCAAATCCGCCACACATTTTGGTGTGCAGACAATTAATATTCCATGCCATCAAATGTATCTTTCTCTGATCACCATTTTTTCCACAAAGGAAATCTCTATTCGTACGGTCCAAGGATTCCGTAACACTTGCTGGAAGCTTTGCCGTTTGCATGACATAAGTAGGTAAGGCCGAAGTAACCGACTGTATGTATAAGTCTGGCTCGACCAGCTATATAGATAATTTCTGACTCTTGCATTAGTATCTCAATTTCATTTCAAACATGGATTTGCACTACAACAAAAACGGTTTATAGCGACACTTTTAAATGTAGGTACATGTCAAAAAAGTGCTGCTAGCTAAAATTACCGACACTTTTTAAAAGTGTTGCTATACGTGGGGTCGCTAGGTATATAGTGACAGTTAAAAAGTGTCGCTATAACCTAAAAGAGTGCTGCTAATTTACCAACATTTATTTAAGCATTTAGCAACCGCCGAAACTCTATCTCGTTGGCTGCGGTGGCGGAGGAGGACGACAGGAAAGGCTCTTCGTCTAGAATTTCAGTAGATTGAGTGAAGAGAGAAGAAAAGATGGTAATTGATTTTTCTTTTTTTTTTTTTTTCTGTTTGTAATCGGGTCAAATGGACTGGGTGTGGTGGGTTGAGTAGAGTAATCTTTTATTTTTGATTGGATTGGACTTTATATTTAGGCATTAGTAGATATTTTTTTAAGTTTTAGCATAAATAGGACACTTATTCAAAAGTGTCCCAAATATGTGTCCCTATAACCTAATTCTGTTGTAGTGTTGATTCACTCTCCATGTTCTGAAAAGTATTAGCATATGTATCAACCGGTGGAGGGCGTTGGCGAGAAATTGTTCTCACAAGTTAGATGTCACGCCCCAAACTCGAGGCGTAATAGACAGCGCCGTGTACCTCATAAAATAGTAAATATCTAAGGCTACAGAACCGATCGAACAAAGAATCAAATAGAATGGTTTTACAAAAATTCATGAAATTTCACGATACAGAGAAAAGAACATATATAATCGAATGAATAAAACTATCTGATAATCCATAAAATCCTACCTAACATATACCTATCTACACAAAGACAAAAAAATGAATTATGACTAACGTTCACTCAGTCCTGCCCCTACCCAACGAGACAGTTAACAGAATCTTGGTAAGCAGCCATACAGTTGGATTAAGCATATATACAAAGAAATAAATAACGAGAACTCTGACATACTTAATAGCTCCTAAATCTTGTTGTGTTAATAAAGTAAGTAGGCGAGGGGTACTATCCGATTTCTTCTAATTGGAACAAGGTCCAAATTAAATTTATTGTTTATATTGTGTTGCTTAATTAACATAAACTAGTATGTTCAACCCAGTTGCTTTGAACGTACTATTGAACACAATCTAATTTCTTAATTATCGTACTTTTAGTAGATATGAAGATTCATGATAATTAAAAGAGTCAATAATAATGAAGAAAAAGGGCAGTGTTGGAAAAATAAATTAATAGCCAAATCAAAGTACAAAAACCACATAGATTTTTATATACCTCCTTACTGTGGAATTAATGTTGCAATTATCAGGATCTGATCTTGTCCTGTTTTACGAACTCTTTGTTTCGCCAACAATCTGTCTCAATTTCTTGCACGTTATTCTTTTTCATTGCGAACCGGCTACCAAAGTCGATCGCAGCACATGACCGTCCAAGTCCCTAGGGCTTTGATGGTGCCCAAGAGCGAACCCAAGAGAGAGAAATTCGATGGAGAGATTATGCTAATTTTTCTTGTGTATTCATATGTGGTCAATACCTCATGTATGTATAGGCCATAAGGGAGACATGTAACGACCCAGCCCACTAGCAACAACAACTCGATGGGTCCAAACACCGGGCCAAAATGCTTAAACCCAATTATTATTGCCAGTGTGTCACGCCCCGGGACCCAGCGGAAGCCCGCCCAGCGCGTGTCCAGACCCGCCATATGTCTACAACATATAAGGCGTCTAAAAACAACAATAATAAAAGCAATAATAAGAGACATCTAGGTGTATCAGAGCATAATAAATGTCTAGATGCTACAACAAGGAATAAGGATAAAACTGTAAATCCACTAAATAAAACATAAAGTAAATACAATAGGAACCCCCAAATACAAGCGCTATAGGTAGGTACATAGGTGGTCTCTATACATGGATACAAAAATCTCACACTCTCTCAAAATACAAAAGAAAGAGCAAACCACCTAAGCAACAGAAACTCTCCGCGAGCTAGCTACGCGACACCCTTGCCGCGATCCCGTGCCTCCGCCGGTGCCGAAGGCTCTGAAAAGGAAACATAGAAACAAGGGCGTGAGAACTATTAAGAATAGTTCCCAGTGGGCAATTACTGACTTCAGTGAATGCACCACAAGGCCCAAAGCTACAGTAGATGTCAGTGACTATAAATGTAGGAAAATGAAAGGCAAGTAAAAGGTAACTTACTACAACATGATATCTCTACTTAGTATAAATAGCATAAGTATGAAAGCAACTATGCATGAAGTAAATGTCTCCAACTATCATGATGTTCACAATGAGAAATAGTAACCAGTTTCGTTGTTTACTATTCTATGTCAATGCCCAAGTAGTACACTAAGTCCTCATCTGTCCCCATGTCATAATGGATATACAAAGTCAAAATCTGAAGAGACCCACCGCCAGGCTGTCTATGGCCCTGAGACCCCACCCGTAGGCTGTCTGGCCGGTGCCGAGCCTAATGGCCCCGTGGTAGTCATCATCCCCACCCTAGGGATGAGCCTGTCCCACGGCAATCCACTTCGGCGCCCAATCCCGCACGGCGAATATGTATCGGCGATGGCCATCTCCGGAGTGCCGGCTTGTAGGAGCGACCCTCACAAGCATGTGCGAATGAGCACAATGGCAAGTAGTCAAATGATTTGTCGCAAGTACCAGTCCTCATGTCTAATAACATGGAATGTGTCAAGTATTCAAGGCCTATCCCTATGTCATCATGTCTCTACATGGAATATAGCAGATATGTAGTGGCCTACCAATATGTCTCTATGTTGCAGTTTCATAGTTTACATAGTTTCAAGTGCCCCTTTATGACACTCTGGTTCTCTATGTCAAAACATGGTAACTATGTTCCAAAGTACATATTCCAAGTCATAATTCTCATAAGAGATGTATTTTTCACTTGCCAAAATAAACACTTTTCCCGTATGCATGCATTCTACTCATATAGCTCTACTATATAGTGAAATTTTCAATAATACATGAGGCATGCATTTTAAGTGCCCTAAAATTCATATAAATTTCATTAGCATAGAAATGAACTTAAAAATAATTTAACAACAAGTAGATAGAGCATAGGGGTCATTTCGCGCCCATTTCCACGAAGCCAACCACCGATGACAACGAAACTCCTCGTGCGCTCCAACGAGAGTGTCCTCTAGTCTCCTAGTACCTAGAGGTACAAGAATAAGTGTCACACGAACCATACGAAACAACCAATTACCCAATCATTAAGCTATTCAAGCATAGGTGAGGAAAACTCACTCAAGTGCAAAAATCTCCTCTAAAGCTCCAAAATGAAAGCTAGGGCTCATCCAATCCAACCTAATGGAAGCCTCCTAATCCACTCAATCTAGCTTCAAAAGCCTAGATGCAAAATGCCCAAATAAACCCTAAATTTCCATTTCTAGGTTTATCCTTGAATTCATCAATAAAATTCATATCTAGAGGGAGAGAGCAAGTAGATTACCTCCTAGAAGCTTCAATCCAAGCTTTAACCTCTCCAAGTCCAAGGATCTTCCCTCAACCTTGCTCCAAAACCAAGCCTCAAAGGGGGAAAGCCTCAAATCAACCAAAAGAGGCAAAAGAGGGGTTTAATCTCTTAAAAATCCAAACAAAAATCAAAGAAATGAAAGAGGTGAAGAGGAGGACTCCCCTACCTTCTCTTCTGCTGCTCCAAGCTCAGGAGGAGCCCTAGGGGCGTGGGGGATACATATAGAAGTCCACAATTGCGAAAAACCCCCTGCAGTTCAAACTGCTCAGTTTCTGCCAAAGTGTACCGGTACACGGGAAAGTGTACCGGTACACATCCTACGAAAATGTGAACCCGAGGCTCGGGTTCGAAATTTGCCACAAGTGTACCGGTACAACCATCAAGCGTGTACCGGTACAAAATGTGTACCGGTACGACCATCAAGGGTGTACCGGTACATCTTGTGCAGAATGCAATCCGAGGGTAGGCTAAGTCCAACTTTTTGGTGACCTTAGCGCTACATAAAATACTACAATTCTCGGAATACGTGCCATAGGTCGGAACACTGCCAACGACCCACCAGAAAGTCTGGAAAGACTCGGGACACTGTCCAAACACTCGAACCCCGCAATTTGCAAAGGTCCAGTGCGTCACACAGTGTCTATGTCTCTTATACATCCAATCACATTCCTATTTCTATCCGATATGGGATTATTGGGGTGCAACAGACTTCCCCCGTTAAGGCCTTGACGTTCTCGTCAGTTAAATCACACACACAGCCCAAGATCATCAGGCGTTGTGAGATTCGTCTCGCTAGCTTTGTCATCTAAACCCTGACATAACCGATCACCTTGTCATTTAGACTCCGGTATAGTCTATCACCTTTTTTTTCAGACCCTGGCTCAGTCGTCGAGACTCGCCACATATTTCCGGCTGGGGAACCGGCTCTGATATCAAATGTAACAACCCTGCCCAGTAGCAACAATAACTTTTTGGGCCGGTGTTTGGGCCCAACAAGTTATTGTTGCTAGTGGACTGGGTCATTACAAGACGTTAATCCTAATCCTATTCTAACTGAATCTCTCATATAGATAGAGATTTTAAATAGAATAAGATTTATCTTTTACATTTATTCCTTATCCCATGTGGATTAGGAATTCTTTAGATAAGTCCCAATGTGAACGAATTCTAACATCTCCCACTCATACACACTTGGTAATTATTTATATTTTCTCATCCCAAATATATTCTCATCTCATTCTACTCTTCATATAGAAAATGATTGATGCGATCAACGAGAAGAATCAAAAGTGAGGAGTGTTATATTAAGCCACCATCCAATTAACATAGCACTATAACTCCAAATCTCGCCTATACCCTAAATCATTGAACTACACAAGATCATAGCATTTCTAATCCCTATAGAGCAAGCTAGATCTCTCTCGTCAATGCATTTGTACTCATGATTATATTGAAAACAAATATCAACATAATCGCCCAGGCTATGAGTCACAAATCATAGGTATATTGTCAGATGATTTTTCCTCAGATGCCTCATGCCAATCCATTTCAACTTGACTGCTTTTCTCGACACATTCCGCCGGACCGAGTTAATCATAACCCTTGGATATCATGCTGAAGTAGCATCACCAAGTATCTACTTTATGACATGGTTGTGCGTCCCAAAGGGTACGCAAAGCTTACACAACGACGAAATAGGGATCAATTCCGTCACTCTCTAAAATAGTTATCGATCCTCTACATACGATATAAACGTATGCTATGGTGGAGCTACCTCTAAGGGCTCAAAACACTATATGAATATCGGTTATGTTGCAACTCAAGAAAGCAAACCTCAAGACAGTCACCCACATAGTGCATTCTTTACGTTCGGCTTCATATAGGCCAAGTAGAGTCGCGGACCATCTCTACTGTCAACTTCATAAAGTCTCATCTTAGCTCATTTAAGGTGATATTCATGATTAAAACACTTGCCAACTCTGTTAGCGTGAAGTGGATCATCTACATTACTCACTGCATTTATGTGATCTTATTTGTCTCATCTTGCTCGCTTTTTTAACAAGAGGGCAATCATCCATATGAGAGGGCTGATCATGGCCTGATAACATTCATTCTCATAAAATAAGGATATTGTGTACTAATTATATCTCTAATAAAGTGATATCTATTCTCAATGTGCTTACATTTTTCATGATACTTTGGATCTTTGCAAAAGCTATCGTTGCTTTGTTGTCACAATAAATAATAACAGCATTATCTGCACATGCTATTATATTCAGATTTATCATGAATCTCCTTAGCCAAACATCCTCTTATACTGCTACTGTACATGCAATGTACTACGACTCTATAATCGATAAGGACACATATGGTTGTTTCTTGCTATACCATGAAATAGCAGCTTCTCCAAGTATAAATGCATATCCCAAGGTGGATTTGTGTTCATCTCTATCTGCAATCCATCATCGTTAGTGTATCCCATCAACCTAAGCTCTCCACCATTATAGCATAGAGCAAGGTTCGCAGTACCTCGCAGATATCTAAAAATTCTTTTAACTGTATGCCAATATGTCGCACCAGGATTACTTTGATATCAACTAACTATGCCAATAGCAAAACATATGTCCGACAGAGTACACTATTAGTTTTATACCCTATAAGCCAATCGGTGTCACAACTTATAGAGTTAATATCAGTGTACTTTTCTTTAAAATTAATAAACTGTCATTCTTCATTCACATTATTGCCAAATGCATATATATGAATCGTCCATAAAATTAAAAATAGATCCAAAGGTCCAATATAGTATCACAATGTCAAGCTTTAGTCATTTACTAGTTCAAATGTCACTACATAACGTTCATGTTTACCATGTCAAGCATAAGTCACTAGTTCAAGAGCACATAAAACTTGTCATTATCCTATCTAAGATAGTCCACTATTTGTTCTAGTTTCAAATAGGAGTTCACATCACTCTATCCCACCATAACGAAGGGGTCACTTTCTTATACCATATGCAAAGGTACCATAGGATATTTACAAGGCTCATGATGCATGTCATGCATATACTTTTCTACCAAGTCCCCACTACATGGAGTAGAAGTATTATGATGCAAATGATTTCATTCAATTAGTGTTACATGTAATTGTCTTTCTTATCATTCGCCCAAAGGCGTTAGAATCTCATTCCCTCATGTCTAACACATGGAGTACAACTATCGATCCCTAGATCAAATGCAATGTCATAATGTCAATTACTAGTTGTTCAACTAAATTCAATGCACTAAGTTTAGCTTCATATCGATCTTAACTTGCACATAAACACTAAGTGTTATTCACCTTGTCTAAAACAAGTATACATCAACATGCAACAAATTGCTAAATCTCATTTATTCCACAATCCAAGTATGGTTCACAAGATAGGTCCCTGTTCATCTTTATCATGCTTTCTATTATTGTATAGTAAGAAAAGCAAACATATGTCATGTAGAATGCAAGTCCACATTATGTACCTCTACTATATAGAATATAAATTTCTACATGCAACACATATGTATTATGTACGTACTTTAAAATTCTATCATGTCCTACTAAGCATGAATACACGTCCATCTAAGTCTACTAACCATAGAGAAGATATAGAAGGAGTTTACCCATTTCAATGAGGTCAAACCCACCGGATACACTTCGAACCATTTCGTTCCTTCGAACGAAGTTATCTACCAAGCTTCTAGCTCCCTAAAAGAATTTCTAAGAGGGTTACAAATTTCGAACGAATATCATACAAAATTCACCAAAAATCACAAGAAAAAGAGGTGAAAATTATCTTTGACTAAGCTAAACTTGTCCAAAGCTTAAATCAAACTAATGGAGCTTCAAATCCAACCTAAAGGAGAGTTCTACACTCATCAATTAGGTCCCCAAAGCCTCAAATCAAGAAATTCCAAAATAAACCCTAGTTCTTCCAAAACTAGGTTTCATCTACAAATCTTGCCAAAAATCACAAATAGGTGATGCAAGAAAAGTACTAACCTTCAAGAAAGCTCCAAATCAAGCTATCTTGAGCTAGGGTTGAAGATTGGTCCCCCAAGAAACTCCTCTCTTCACATCCAAGCCTCCTTCAAGGTCCAAGAGTTTGCCACCATGAAGAGGGAGAAGAAAAGGAGATCAAAACACAAATCAAAAGGGGTTTAGGAGAGAAATTTAGAGAGAGAAAGGGGAAAAACCTTACCTCTCCACTTCTACAAGCTCAGCACAAAAAGGGGCTGTGGGGGAGAAAAGGGTTATATATACAAGTTGTAACAAATCCCAAGAAGCCCCTCCAAACTCCAAAATTGCAAACTGCACGAACTGCAGTTTTCTGCACTGCGTACCGGTACTCGGGCAGGAGGACCGGTACCCGGCAGCCAGATCTGCCAAACACGAGCCTCGGTCAAGCCATCTGTTTACGGTGTACCGATACTCAATTGATGCCGTACCGGTACCCGACTCTAATTCCGATACTCGGTAACCTAGTACCGAAACCCAGCATCTCTCAGCCCAAACCCGAGAGCTGCTCTTCTCGGTTACGCGCTGGGGTTCCGGTACCTCACCCAGGTACCGGTACTCTGTACCCCAAAACCTAAATTTCCAGATTTTGGTGCTAAGTACTCCTTCTCGCATTCTCGCGACACGAGTAATGAGTCGGTACTCAGTCAACGACCTACAAAAACACCGGGAATAGCTCAAAATGCTATTCTAATACTGGAATCTCGCAATTTTCTAAAGTTCAGTGTGCTACAGAAAAGTTGCTTATGCCGAAGATGCAAAAGATTTGTGGGATGACTTGAAGGTCTGCTTCTCTCAAGGGAATGCCCCAAGAGTTTTCTAACTCAAAACCGAGCTTAGCTTTCTCCGTCAAGAGGGTTTATCGGTGGCGAGTTATTATACAATGTTGAAAACTCTATAGGATGAACTCGACGATTATTCCAGAATGCAAGCACGCACGTGCGCGGCAGCCGAGGATTCTGTTAAGAAGAAGGAAATTGAGAAACTCTATCAGTTTCTCATAGGCCTCAATGTCGAGATTTTTGGCACTATTCGATCGCAAATACTCAACTTAGATCCTCTGCCAACCTTGAGAAAAGCATTCTCAATGGTCACGCAAGATGAGCGTTAATGAATGGTGGCAATGGAAAAGATAATTGGGTCAATGCAGCGGCCTTCTTCGCAAACAACAGCAATAAAGGGAGCGCGAAACCGACTCAAGGTCATAGATTGAAGTGTGACCATTGTCAAAAAATTGGACATGATCGAGAGAGTTGTTGGGAACTGAATGGTTACCTAGAAAATTGGGAATCGAGATGTGGATCTTGAAAAAGGAGAGGTGGACGCAGAGCAGGAGGAATGGGTGATGCAGGTAGATCGTCACAACAGCGGACAGCTCGTCCAGTTGTGAGCCCATTCAACCCAAGCTATAGATCCTCTCCAGCGTTCAACCCAAATGGGTCCAAGCTTCACAAATGAACAATATCAACAGCTTTTAGCGCTATTGAATGATCAAAGGAGATCGACTGAATGAATGTCGGGTAAGAATTTCACTCACAATGATACCGTGGACTAGATACTGGGCACGAGAGCCTCAATGCATATGGACGAACGACTAGAATATCTTAACGAACTCGAGAGAGTAGAAGCGTCGTACCCTATACAACTCCCAAATGGGAGGACAGTTCAGGCTAAGATGATGGGATTGGTGAAATTGGGCCCGAATTTAATTTTGCGAAATCTTTTTTAGATTCCTGGTTTTATGTACAATTTAATTTCTCTTGGAAAGTTGACCGCAGATCTAAACTGTTTGGTGATAGTTTTTTCTGATTTTTGTCTTGTGCAGAACCTCACCTCGAAAAAGCCGATTGGAGTGGGTGAATTGAGGAAAGGATCTATCATCTCGAGTGCATGGCACTGTTGTCAGCATGTGCGGTAACCACAGTGCAGAGCTATGGTTTATGGCATCGACGACTAGGCCATCCCTTGCGCTATGTTTTGAATTTAATTCTTGAAATTTTAGTTAAGGGTAAATTGCATTGTTACCCCCTGAACTTTTGGCAAAGTTTCACTTTACCCCTCGAACTCCTAAAATGGACATCTAACACCCTAAACTCTAATATTTCATTCATGTTATCCTTCCGTCAGTTTTCCGTCAAGCTCCGTTAATCAAAAACTGGTGGAAGGGGTAAAACGAATGAAATATTAGAGTTTAGGGTGTTAGATGTCTATTTTAGGAGTTTGGAGGGTTAAGTGAAACTCGCCAAAAGTTCAGGAGGTAGCAGTGCAATTTATCCTGTAGGACTCTTGACTATAAATTATTTTATTATAATATATTACTTATGGATTGACTACTAACCCTCAAGTTAGTGATCATGCTTGATTTTGAATTTATATATATTTTTTATCCTAAAATAAATCATACCATAATTTATCATACATTTTATTGTAATAAAATAAAAGTGAAAGAAATGAATTAGAGTGGTTTAAAGATAAGAAAAGAGCGATACTAACTACCTACGATGCTTGGACACTCTATTGTCCTGGTGTACTCGCTAATATGGTTGATTTACAATAGGTGTCCTCACCCGGATATAGAGATTTTAATTCTCAATTAATTTTCTGTAGTACTCGTTTGTCCTTTTTATCTTTAGAAGCATTGTTCTAAAGTATTATAAAATATTATTTTATATTTTTATATTAAAAATTTCTAATTGGCTGAAATAAAGTACAAAAAAAATTTTTAGGCTACAATAAAATTATATTGCATAGTTTCAAAGAAAATAAGTGCATTTTCTAGAACAATACTTCTAAGGATAAAAAGGACAAACGAGTACTACAGAAAATTAACTGAGAATTAAAATCTTTATATCCGAATAAGGACACCTATTGTAAATCAACCATATTAGCGAGTACACTAGGACAGTAGAGTGTTCGAGCATCGTAGGTAGTTAGTATCGCTCATTTCTTATCTTTAAGCCACTCTAATTTATTTCTTTCGCTTTTATTTTATTACAATAAAATGTAGAATAAATTATGGTATGATTTATTTTAGGATTATACATATATATATATATATTCAAAATCAAATATGATCACTAACTTGAGGGTTAGTAGTCAATCCATAAGTAATGTATTAAAATTCAAAATCAAACATGATCACTAACTTGAGAGTTAGTAGTCAATCCATAAGTAACATATTAGGATAAATTGCACTGCTACCTTCTGAACTTTTGACGAGTTTCACTTAACCCCCCAAACTCCTAAAATAGACATCTAACATCCTAAACTCTAATATTTCATTCGTTTTACCCCTTCCGTCAGTTTTCAGTTAACGGAGCTTGATGGAAAACTGACGGAAGAGGTAACACGAATGAAATATTAGAGTTTAGGGTGTTAGATGTCCATTTTAGGAGTTCGAGGAGTAAAATGAAACTTCGCCAAAAGTTCAGGGGGTAACAATGCAATTTACCCTTTTAGTTAATAAGTCTTTTAGCGATTCTTGCGACATATGTTTACACTCGAAACAAACTAGAGCACCATTTGATGTTAGTGAAAATAAAGCTACTGCTAGTTTGGATTCGATCCATTGCAATTTGTGGAGACCTTATAACACGGTATCTTTATCTGGCGCGAGATATTTTCTAACCATAGTTGATGATCATAGTCGAGGGACTTAGGCATTTTTAATGAAAGAAAAATATGAAATATGCAGGTAGTTAATAAAGTTCTATAATATGGTAAAAACTCAATTTGGGCGCATAATTATAGTAATTAGATCAGATAATGGTCGAGAATTTGTTTCAGGTCCAATACGGTAGTTTTACTCATATACGGGGATAATACACCAAACCTCCTACATCGACTACATCGAGACCCCTCAACAAAATAGGAGAGTGGAACGTAAGCACCGGCACATACTCAACGTAGCGAGAGCCTTGCGCTTCGAACCGGGACCACCTATTAAGTTTTGGGGCGAGTGTGTCTTAACTGTCGTTTATCTCATCAATTATACTCCGACACAACTGTTATCCAGGAAGACACCCTCTTTAGGCAAAAATCGAATTATAATCATATTCGGATATTTCGGTCCATATGTTTTGCTCATTGGAAGCTGCAGGTCCATGATAAATTTCATGAAAGGGCTTGAAAGTGTATCTTTATTGTTTATCCCCAGGCCCAAAAAGGATGGAAAGTGTATCTTTATTGGTTATCCCCAGGCCCAAAAAGGATGGAAACTATACGACCTTCACACACAAGAAGTTTTTGTCTCGAGAGATGTAGTTTTCAGCAAAGAAAAATTTGTAGAATTTGAGGCCGACAACGAAGACCAACCGATTGTACCGTTGGTATTTGAGGAAGCCGATGCAGTCAACCCAATCTTTGTAGACAGGCTGGTAGCTCAGCCATGTCAGGTTCCTCCAGTCGGGTTCGGTACAATTGAACCCAGTGAACGGGCCTAACAACTTGCAATCCTAGTTCGAACCAGGCCCAGAAATGCAGGAACCCAACCAGGAAAAAATTACGCTGGATAGGGGGAGTGAGCTTGAAGCCTATGGTGGGCTGGATTTGATAGAGATCCAAACCACATGGCCTAGAAGGATGCGCAGAACACCAACCCACCTACGAGACTATATGTGCCATGCCACCGAAGCCAAAGACCCTCCCTACATGACACTCCGCTCCACAGCGACTTCAGGTATGGTCCATCCTATAGAAAATTTTATCTGTCATGATGACTTATCTCAATCTCATAAAGCATTTGTAGCAGCTCTCGATGAAGATATCAAGCCTAGAAATTCCTCTCAAGCAATAAAAGATCCTAGATGGCGAGATGCTATGGCCCAAGAGATAAAGGCTCTCGAAGACAACGGTACATAGATCGTGGAAGATCTCCCACCATATAAGAAACCCATCGGTTACAAATGGGTATGCAAGGTGAAGCAAAGGGGCGATGGCAGTGTGGAGCATTATAAGGCTCGTCTTGTCACAAAAGGGTTCGCTCAGATCGAGGGACTCGACTTTCTTGAGACATTCATACCTGTTGCTAAATTAGTGAGTGTATGTTGCCTTCTGACTGTTTCTATTTTTAAAAAGTAGGAACTTCATCAAATGGATGTACACAATGCGTTTCTACATGGTGACCTCGAAGAGGAAGTATACATGAGTATTCCACTGGGCTTTCATGTCACGAGGCGCGGCAAAGCTTGTCGTCTTCAGTCACGCCCCAGGACCGACCTATTTGGTCGGTTCGGGCACATCGAACAGACGCCGAACGTGCAGCACCTCTTTTGTCCACCCAAGGCTCAACACAAGTATAAATCATATATATATAAATTCTACGCAGCGGAACAAAGATATACATGGCTTGCACGAGAGCAAGCAATAGCCAAAGTGAAAGTACTAAACTAAACATTCATACAAGTAATATGATTAACTTTCAACCACATACATGCATTCAACATCTAAATTCCTTTACATTCATTTCATAATTTCTTTTATACATCACATGGTCACACAATGAACATAACATTTCTTCCAAAATATAAGCTTTTTTATATTTAATCATAAGCTCTCTTTACAACATTTACCATGTTCATAATACTAACATCATCAAAGACAAAAGATGACATATATATAGGGTATGCAACTAAGCAAAATGAAACCAATTCGAGCAGTCTCTGTCTATAGCGCGATACCTTTACCGCTATCGTCGGCCGGCTCACTCGGTCCCGGCTCTGTGGAAATACTGGGGTGAGAACTACAACAAAGTTTTCAGTGGGTTCGGCCGCCGACCTCGCCGACTTTTCCACTATGTCTAAATCTGGCATAATAGAATAATAGATAGATAGTAACCAACTAAACAAATGCAGCTAATATGCCTGAACAAGATATAATTAATAATATGCTCAGTAGAATGCTCATGATGAATGCATGATCACTTTTTCATTACCCAATCTCATGGCTAACGTGTAGGCTTGCCTACAACTCACCAACTCATAATTCCAATCATCGGGGAGATTACTACGACCCGATGGGACCGTCTTTTGGGGAGACTACTACGACCCAGTGATGACTACTCCGGAGCTCATCGCTCGAGGGGGTGTGACCGCCCTCAAGCCAAAACTTATAGGTGAGCATGATCAATCCTTAACTATAAGGATTCCAAGTTCAATCCAATCCTTAACTATAAGGATGCAATGCTCATATAACCTTTAACTATAAGGTTGTTATGTCATAATGTTAACTATCTCACTTTTCTTGCATTCTTTTACTTTCATGATGCCACACACACGCTAAGTGTTCTTTAACTCATTTTCATGCATTCATTGTTCTCCTTAATGCCACACTAAGTGTTCAACGCTAGTATTCAAAACTCATTGATGCCACTCAACTAAGAGTCCAATTTCTAGCATTCTTTGTTTACTAATGCCACACAATCCATATGTCATAATGTCATTTGGTTCTTTACCTTATCTAGGTCTTTGTCACTATTCATGCATACATATGGTTTTTACATGTTCTCAATATTTTACCATCAGCTCATATGCATTTGTACTCACAACATGCAACAACACATACCAACATAATCTCAATCACCCTACAATGCATGAAAAAGCTATAGTCCCATATGCTCAAAAATGACACTTTAGATATAAAAGAAAATTCATCGATTTCATAAAGCACCACCCACCTCATATGGTTGTAAAGGTGCTACGGTCAAGTTTCGTGATTTTTGGGCGCCTATTCTCTCGTCTGTAGCAAAACGAAGCCAAATTAGGCTTTTTCTCAATATCTTTTCGTAGGCTCGTCGAATCGGCGAACTGAGTCCACCAACGAGTTGGAAATATTTTCAATTTGATTTCTACAAGGTCAATTTACCTTTAAACCAACCTAAGGTAAAAGCCCTAATTTTGGTGCCCTAACAATGTCATTTGCCCAATACACCATTTTTATGGCACACAAAACAAACCCTAAATTTCTACCATGAGAGCACGTGAAGAAAGATGGATTTCATGAAGTTCTATGGCCTCTACAAGATTTCTAATCTTGCAAGAAGATCAAATCCAAGTCTAGGGTATAAAACCAAACCCTAGCCTAGTTCTTACATGAAACCTCACCTTAGTCCAAAAGCCCTCCAAGCTCCTCCTTGTAGGTGAGCTCCAAAGGCTTCAAAACTCCAAATCTCCTCCAAATCCTCCTCTTGATCTCCTCCTTTCACTTTGGGGGGAGAGCTCCTAGAGAGAGAGAGGGAGAGAAATGAGAGAGGATGGTGGGTTCACTGCTGTGAACAAAAGAGGAGATGGGTGAGGGGTTTTATAAGCTATTACAATTGCAACCAAGCCCTCCACTTGTTATTATTTATAGCAGACCAACCTGCTATTTCGCAGCACTGCGTACCGTTACGCCGGTGGGCGTCACCGGTATGCCCCTGTTCAACTGCCCAAACCCGAGAGCTGCTATTTCTCAGGTTGGCGCAGGGTACCGGTACTACCTGATTTAGTCACCGGTTAATAGCTTGACAGAGGCCAAACCCGAGAGCTACTACTCTCGGGTGCCTGCCGGGTACCGGTACGCCCTTGATGCTTTACCGGTTAACAATGCTCCAGACTACAGTTTTGCATTGTTTCGACTCCAATTCGCGCCGAGCAATGCTAAAACCCTTCTAACTCACTTGAGACTCAACTCTAACCCTTCCAACATTGTTGGAATGTCATTTGGACTTTGTCCAACCATTTCTCTCACATACTTTGGTCAATTTGACTAAAGTTCGATATACTCTACCGAAGTTTCGGTATATTACATCTTCGAAAGTCACTCTATGGTCTCCGCCAAGTTCCTAGAAATTGGTTTGCGAAGCTCGCTTCCGCTGCATGATTATAGGTTCATTCAATCAGGGGTCGGCTATTCCTTATTCACATATAGTAAGGACACCACTTTCATGGCAATTTTGGTTTATATAGATGACTTAATAGTAGCATGCAATGATTCAAGTCAATGTCAGAGTTTCAAAACTTATTTGACCACCCGGTTTCATATCACGGATCTCGGCCCTCTGAAATATTTTCTCGGCGTTGAGATCGCTTGTAGCCGATCAAGATTATTTTTGTCACAGTGTAAATATACATTGGACATATTAACTGAATGTAGCATACTCGGAGCAAGACCATCACCGTTCCCTATGGAACAACAGCACCGTTTATCGACAGACTCTGGTGATCCCATATCCAATCCAAGATAATATCGATGCTTGGTGGGGCGTTTAATTTATTTGACCATCTCACGACCGGAACTCTGCTACTCAATCCATATCCTATCTCAGTTCATGCAGAACCCTCGCACGTTCCACTGGGATGCAGCAATGTGAGTCCTTCGGTACCTCAAGCAAAGTCCAGAACACGAAATCTTGCTCGGTGTGACAACATCTTTGCAATTGACCACCTGTTGTGACTCGGATTGGGCTGGTTGCCCGATAACACAGCGCTTCGTCACCGGATATTTGGTCATGCTTGGTGGTTGTCCTATCTCGTGGAAAACCAAGAAGCAGACCATTGTGTCTAGGTTGTGAATAGAAGCGGAGTACAGGTCCATGGCAGCTATCACCAGTGAACTATTATGGTTGCACAGCCTTTTTGCAATCTCCATGGCAACTATCACCAGTGAACTATTATGGTTGCACAGCCTTTTTGCAATCTCTCAGAATCGATCATGCTCAGCCTATACAACTCTTTTGTGATAATCAGGTAACTCTCCATAGCATCGATAATCACGTCTTTCATGAGCGAACAAAGCATATCGATCTGGATTGTCGTTTCATATGAGATTACCTAAAACTTGGCAACATCATCACAGCTTACGTACCAATAAAACTCCAGTTGGCTAATGTATTTACAAAGGCCCTTGGACAGGACTGGATCCGGTTTTTACTCGGCAAGTTGAGAGTGATTAACATCCACCGCCAACTTGAGGGGGAGTATTAGATGAGGTGTTGTAAATCTTAAAGATTTTTGAATTTGATCTATAAATTAAAATTCAATTAGATGAGCTCCTCTTGATCCGGTTTTTTTTTTTAATTTTAATTTTAAATTAAGAATTTTGAGGTGTTGTAAATCTTGAGGTGTTGTAAATCTTAATTTTAATTTTAATTTTAATTTTAATCTTGAGGTGTTGTAAATTTTAATTTTAATAAAATTTTAATATTTAATTTTAATTTTAATTTTAATTCAAAAATTCAATTAGATGAGCTCCTCTTGATCCGGTTTTTTTTTTCGTATAGAAGAAATAAGAATAATTTGGTCAGCTTTTTCTCTCCATTAACGTCATACTACTGTGAAAACTTTTTTAAAATTTTAAGAAGACAAAATGTAGATTTTTGAAAGAAAAAGTAAAAAAGTGGGTATTTACAGAAAAATTTTCTATAATTTAGCCTAAATTAAAATTAAAATTCAATTAAGAATTGTGAATTTGATCTATAAATTAAATATTAAATTTTATTTTTATTTTTATTTTTATTTTTAAATTTTAAATTTTATTTAAATTTGTTACTTAATTTTTACGGATTCAAATTGGAATTTAAATTTCATTTTATGTTTAAACTTGAATCAAACCAAAAATTAGTTTGATATTTGGAATTGTCCACTCAATTTCAAATTTTAATTTTTTTTGAAGAAATATACATTAAAAAATTTGACTTATCATTTTAAAATTTTGATATAAATTTTTAATAAATAATTTCCATTTTGAATTTAAATTATAAATTTAATTCCCTGTTTGAGTTGCGAACACAATTTTAAATTATAATTTGTAACTTTAATTCTATTTTAATTATCTTTTATAGCTAAAACTTTTTCGATCTCAACCAAACAATGAAAACATGAATCAATTATTCCTATTCCAATTATTATTCTAAAGCAGAAATAATAAAAAATTTTACTATTCCGTCTTCGAATTCAGTTCATGTCGATTTCCACTCTAATACTAATTCTTATTCTGAATCAAACATGCCCAAAGTAAGGTGAAAATAATATTAGAAAAAAAAAAAAAAAAAAAGCTGAAAACACGACAACCAATCCCATAATTACAAACGGAAGGATAATAATAACTTAATCTCTAGTGTAAATACAGTCGTCCGTACATGTAATGCTTCAACGGGAAGGCCCGCCGGGAGGGCTTCCGTTAGCCGCGGGTGAAGGCGGGCTGAACTCCGACCGACGACCCAACGTCACCGCTCCCTCCGAACCACCCGTGCCGTCTGCACCGCCTTTAATTAATTAATTAATTTATTTATTTATTTATTTAGTTATTTATCCGCACAAATAATTAACGTTCGGTAATTAATTGTTGAATTTGGAAGCAAAAAATTTCACGAAAACAAATTGGCCGGCGATGGTACGTAGTCATATATATATATGTCAATTTAAGACATTGGTAAAGCATAGGAATTTTTTGTGCGCGAAGATAATAAATACTGTTTTTGAAAATTTAGTTTGAAAAGAGAACAAATTAAAGATGGAGAAGTGCAGAAACAAATATACACATACCTGCGGTAGGGAATTCTCTGGACTGAGTTGGGGAGATGATGAGGGAGGAGAAGAGAAGCAGCAGCACAAAGCTGGAGATCATTTTCTTCGAGTAGAGCTGCTTCATTTTGGAGACCTTACCTTGGGCCTTGGGTGGTGGATACCTCGGTGCTAGATCTAGGCTTGAAATTTCAACCACTGATTCATGCTTTAATAGTACTTTGTACTTTTTTTCTTTTTTTATTTTTTTTTATTTTTGAGATAGGTAGCATGCTACCCTCTTCGTTTATTTCATTTAGAAATAAACTTAGCTGAAAATGTGAATCAACTAGGATTCAAACTTGGGACCTTGGGTACCAACCACCAAGCCCTTTATTGCTTGCGCTAGAGACGGTCGGTTACATTAAATCATATTATTCAGTTAGTTAGTTGTAAGACCCCAAATGGTCCTACATTTAAGAGATAACAGAGCTAAAAACTTTTAACCCTAGCATAGCATTTTGAGCGGTGATTAGGCTTAAAAGATTAAGAAAATTAAGTGTGTTAAAATTAGAATAGTCTTTAGATGAGTGACCCACTAAAAAGTGGGACGTCACATTAGTAGCCAAAGAATTATATACAATTGAGTGCCTACAAAATTATGAACAAACAACCAAAGATCGCGTTTGGTTGGCTCAAAAAAAAAAAAAATTTCTTTACATTTGTTTTATAATTAGAAGCAAATCAATGGGTATCTAGGTTTTAAATATTTCTTACAACCTTTGCTGCTAAAAATCAGGCTCCTTCAGCGGTGATCGATAATCATGGAATAATTTTTCTGGCTGTTTTAATAGGAGGAAGTTTATTATGCGGTAATCATATCCCATCATCTATATTTATTCAATCATTTTTTTGAAAACAATAAAAATTTTAAAAAAAAAATGGAATTGGTGAATCCCATAAGGGTGCGTTTGGTTCGCATTATAAAAGATTACTAAAAATAAAAGATATCCGAGAATCTTATTCCTATTCATCCTATTACTAAGAATGTGGAATTCCTGTGTTTGGTTCGCACGGTAATATTAATTAGCCGTTATTTAATATTACAAAAAAATATATAATTAATTAATTTATTTATTTATTTAATTTTAGATAATGTTACTAAAAATTTCAACATCTTTTTAGAAAAAAATGAGAGAGAGTATAAGTTAGAGAGAGAGAGCATAATTAAAAAAATAGAAAGAAAAATATAGTCGAAATTAGAGGGAGTGAGAGANTTGAAATTTTAGAAAGAGAGAGAGAAAAAAAAAAGTTGAATTTTAAAGAGAAAAATAAGTTTAAAGAGAGATATAAGGTTAGAGTGTAAAAAAAAATAATATCAATTAGCCGGCGGGTAGGAAGAAAGAAAAAGATTAGATATATTATGATTATTTAAATCCATTAATATGAGGATACCCACCCTCCCTCACGGGAATGAGATTAGTACTTTGGGGTGAATCTTATTCCCAACTGAATCCAATATTACCAACTCGATTACTTAGTATGTTTAGCCAAACACCGTCATATTTTTTTATTCCCATTGAATTACTATGAATCTTTAAAATATAGCGCGAACTAAACGCACCCTAAGAGTAATTTGATTAATTGGAGACGTCATATTACTCATATAACTGCTACATTTTTAACTTTTTTTTGTTTTAATGAAGTACATAACATGTGATTAACTGGACGGTGAAGTGTGAACATAAAACTAAGATTAACTGCACAGATGTAAATTATATATTATTTCAGGTAGAGGACCATAGATGTGGAAGTGCATGAACTGATTCATGCATTTGACGAGAAGTTAGTGGCTTAAATTCAGGAATGTCAGTCAAGCACCAAGTATTTTCTAGAAACCACGTAAGACAGAGAAAAAGTTAAACCGAACGACGCATGAACTGGATTTTTTTTTTTTTTTCCAGAATAACATTTAAAAATTTATATTTAGCCAAATAACCTCTTTGAAACTTTATTTCGCCAAATAATTTTATTTTATCCAACTCGGCGCGCCAGAATGAAATAAAAATTGAAAGATGGTAAACCAGGGACGGAGCCATGTGGGGCCCGACAATGGCCATGGCCCCCCCACATTTTTAAAATTATAGAACAATCCACTAGTAAGTTATTAAAAAAATTAAAATATTATAAATTTAGGGGACCAAAGTGAAATTTTTTTGAAAAGAATTGTTGGCTTGTGGGCCAAGACTCCAAGCCTTACGCACAGGGACAACCCATATATAGACCCAAAGGAGCCATGGCCCTCTTCAACTTTTCAATATTTACTTTATAATTCTTTGGTAGTTTATATATTTTCAGTTAATTTTAAAATATATCGGCCTATTTTGTAAAAAGTTTTTAGTGCTAATATAGAGCTCTCTCTCTCTTCTTATGTGCTTTATAGGTGAAAATATATTAAGAACCTTTTAATTATAATGCATTTTGAAATAAGTCCTTTCAACTTTAAATATTTTATTTTTACATTCTTAACTTTCCAATTATTTTGATGAGCTAATTTATTTAACTAAATAAAATAGTATGCCAAATTTAATAGCTCTGTTAGATATTAGTCATTGGTTGTTATTATTTTATTAACAAAAATTAAAAAAAATTAAATTATAACTAAATTGCTATTAGATTTAGTAAAATTCTTAAATTATTTGAATGAAATAATGCAAATAAAATAATTAGAAGTTAAGCGAGTGTAAATTAAAGAAATAAATTTAATATATTTTAACATTAATTATCTAATTACTAAATTTTTTTATTAAAAATTTGAGTAGTTAAAATTTTATTTATCTGCTAAACTTTTTATTTGTACATATTTTGGCCCCCCTTGTGATTGAATTCTGGCTTCGTCACTGTGGTAAACTATTCGCCACCCTTAACAAAACTTAAAAAGTGTTCTTTTAAAAAAAAGGTAAATGATTCACTGTTTCTTTCTAATATTCTCCACAATCATAAAAAATTCTAACAACTCACGTACAATCCTAACAAATTAACAAAAATTCTAATTAACAACTCGTCGTACCATCATAACAATCAAATAAAAATCCCAACAACTCACATACAACCCTAACAATACGAAGTTTTCTAAAGACAAGTGAATAATTCTGTTTTTAAAATTTTATTAAATACGACCAACGATTCACCGTCTTTCACTTCTCATTCCATCATGGCGTTGAGGTGCACAAATAAGATTAGTTTGCCGATTAAAATTTTGATAGAATTATCGAGCAAATTAAAGTCGTCATAAATTAGTCCATTTACAGACATACAATAGACAAATATTCACCTTTTCTTTTTTTTCTTTTGAGGAGAAACCTGCAGATATCTCCCTTTTCCTTTTCTTTCCTTTTTTTTGTTAGAGCTTGATATAAATTAAAGGTTTGTTTGATGAAATATTATGCTAGAATTGCTATTTGGAAAAATACTACATTAAATTTTTCCTAGTAGCTGTTCTGCGCAACAGAGCTCGTGATCTTAAATAAATAACCTAAATAAAGGAACATCTCTCGGTCTGAATCGGAGCATTTAGATTAAGATACCAACGAAGACCCTAGCCAACAAGGCCAAGGTTCCTTAAATTACATTTCTTCTTCCCACTATGATAAAGTATCAAATTTTTCTATTCACCAAATATTTTATTAGATATGCATGAATCAAAATTAAAGAATACAATAAATGCCCCCACATGCATTATTAGATATGCATGAATCAAAATTAAAGAATACAATAAATGCCCCCACATGCATGGGGAAGGAATATTGTTGATCATTCACCCCTCAGGTTATCCATCCCTTCAACCTGATGATTTAAATGCTCAAAGTTATGAACTGCTAGATTATTGGAATAAGATTTACATCTCAATTAAATTTACTCGAAAACTCGACCGAATCCAGCCTGACTCAACTCCAATATCCTATGCTCGGGGCGTCCTTCAGATCTCACTCAATATGGTGGAAGAGTGTTTTAAAGGCCAGGGATATTTTTAAGTGCAGTGCGTCCTATGCAATTGGCAATGGGCAAATCGTTAGCTTTTGGACGGACATATGGAACAGTCAAATTACCTTACGAACCTTGTTCCCCTGAATCTACAATAATGTGGTGAGTAAGAATCTCAAGGTGACGGAGTGTTGGGGACGGAACTGGTGGAAGTGGCGTAAGATCCTGTTTAGGCTCTCGCCTACTTCCCAACAGGACAAACAACTAATCCTGAAGCTTAAAGAATCGATCGTCAAGACCTTGGTGCCCAACAGAAAGGACGAAGTTAGGTGGAGATGGGATAGGTCCGATATGTTCTCAATCAAATCGCTCTATAACTTCTTACAGGACAACGGGGTATGAATCAGGCATCTTAATCACCTATGGAAGGTTCGATCCCCTCTAAAAGTTAAAATTTTTGTGTGGTTAGTGTTAGGCCAATAAGGCGCGAACACGTGGTACGCCATGGTGGTTTCATTTAAGGGCAGTAATCTTGTTGTGCACCGGGAGCATCGGAGAAGCTTTAAGTAAATTCCCGCGTGAATTAAGGGAAGTTATGGTAACCGCAAGCAGTTACAAGCGGTTCCGATCGGTTGAAAGTGGCCCGAGAAAGTAGGGGTAGTGGCCAATCATAATTAAGCAATAATTAATCAACAAGGGCGATCTATAAATAGGCCAATAACGCCCTAGAAAGAGGTCTTTTTTCCGAGAATAGAAGACCACTTTTACTTCTTTTGCAATTTCTCTGCTTTCTAGGAGTAGTCTACTTGTAATCTTTTCCTTTTCGGAAATTACTGTTTTCTTTAGGAGTAGTCTTTAAGTTAGATCAACCGAGTCTGTATGCCCTCAGGCACACTCAACCCTTGTACTTTTCCCCAAGATTAATTTCAATTAGATTTAAAGGCTTTCGGCTTTTAAGCAGACCAATCACTGTACTTTTCTATCCATTCGGCTCTTCGGCCGTCCTTAGTTTTTGCTCAGTCCGTACATTCGGCTCATTCAGCCGAACCGATTCTACAGTAGAAGTTTCGAACTCGGTTGATCCAATCCCTCATCAGCCGAATCGCTTGATCCAGTCAAAGGGCGCAAACTTTGAGGGTCACTAATCGTAGCCGCTCCGCATCCCTACACTATTCCCGAGGGAGATCTTTGACTAGGTCAAGGGTTCGGACAATCGGCTCCCAATAATTTTTGGCACGCCCGGTGAGACACAACTAAGGTGAATCCAAATTTTTAAATTTTTATATTATGGCTGATGATAATGCCATGAACTTACGCAACAGGGTCATTCCTAGAAATTCTCGGAGCGATCAACAACCCAGCAATTCAGATAACGCTGGAGAACGCCAAGCAGTCTTGCCTGTTGAAGGCGAGACCAGTGATCAATCTGACCAACAAGAGCCTAGTTTGGCTCAAGCGCTGGGACAAATGACTCGGGTCCTACAAGTGTTGGATCAAAATAGTCATAGAAGTACTGCACGATTAGATACAGTATTGGCCGCAATTACGGCCTCTAACAAGAATATTGCTCGAATAGGGCAACTATTGACTCGTAACGAGCAACCAGTAACAGGCGTACAAGAGCCTGTGGTGACACCAGTATTACAAAATCCTATAGCACCGGTAAATGGTCACCCTCAATACCAGGGGACACCATTTCAGGCAGTTTATAGACCGGCTATTGTTAATGCCGGTCAGCAGCGAGAGATAGCATGGGGATTACCACCTCCTCCGCCAGTGCCAGCATATCAGCCCCAAAATGCAGGGGTTAGGGCTGGGGGGCAGGCTCCGAATGTACAAAGAGCAAACCCTGTGGTACAAAATTTCGATCTACCACAAGGACCGAATATAGCACAAGCACAAGTTCCCTTACAAGGGAACAATAATGAAATATACGCACAGATTGAAGAAGCCATCCGAAACACTTTCGGAGTAGGCGCAAGGCCGGCAATGCGGCCTGTGTTTAGATCACCATATCCTGCAAATATTGATGCAGAGCATCCTTATTCGGCAAATTGAAAAATGCCGAAATTTGACAAATTCTCTAATTATGAGACTGAAAACACGGTCGAACATGTTGCACGATTTACGGCACAGTGCCGGGAAGCCGCGCCAGATCCGTTTTTAAAATTAAGATTATTTAATACCTCGTTAATTAAGACGGCTTTTATTTGGTATACGAGTTTACCAGCTAATTCTGTCCGAAATTGGGACGAATTAGAAAGAAAATTTTATGAACAATTTTATAGATCAGAACCGGAATTGTCAGTCACTGATCTGGCTCAGACAGAGAATCGGTGAATCGGTTGAAAATATACTTGAACCGATTTAAGACGGCCAGAAGCCGTTGTTTTGTGAGAATGCCGGAGTCAAAATTTGCCAAGATGGCATTTAACGGTTTACACTTCAAAATCAAAGATCATTTTGAAGATAGGTACTTTCCAAATCTTTTCGATTTGGGAGTTCGGGTTGCTCAATACGAGCAATTCTGAAAGGAAAATAATGAGAATCGGCCCAGATGGAGCCAAAACAAAGATTGGAACAAAGGGAAAGTGTAAGGTACCGGACTTCAAAAATCATGAGGTTACGGTGTACGTTCGACTGGAAAGCCATTTAAAAGGTTCCGGTAAGGTTGCGGTGGAATGTAACATACCGGATTTTAAATGTAAAAGTGAAAATAAATAAAAATAGTGTGAGATACTATTTTTATTGGATTTAGAGAAGTAGAATATAAGTCAGAAGTGACTTGTGCTGAAATCGGGATGAAAACAGAAGATCTAGAATTTTCTGTTGAAAACGGGACAGAAAAATTAACAGAAAATGCACAGTCTCAGAAAATTATGAAAATTGGAGAATAAGTCAGAAATATTTTTATGAGGCTAGATTTAAGGTTTCATATTTTTCTGACACCCGTAGAGTGAGAAATAAAATCCGAAAGCCATCTGATAAAGATTGCAGTTCGATACAGTTTTCGGTGACCAAACGGTGTCGAAACTGAAAACTTAAGATATATTCTTGTTCAGTACGTTAAACCGAATATGACTGTCAAATTTGAGCTCAAACGGATACTCTGGGAGCTCCGGCGAAAGATATCAGATTTTAAGTTGCCTGAAGTAAATAGTGTTGGTGTTGACTTTAATTAGAAGCATCAGCTTCTTCTCCTTCAACCGACCACCGCCACCATGGCCACACACATGCACGCATGAAAGGGGGAGAGAAACCCTCCTTTCTCTCTCTAAATATCTCTCTCATCTCTCTATATCTCTCTTTAAAAATTGGAGGGTTGGTGGAGATCGAGCTTGCGAACGCGTTGGAGGCGACGGATCGAGTTTCCGTGCGCCCGTTGGAGCGGCGTGTTTTCGTTGCGGCGTTCACATTGAGGTAAGCTTTTGGGATTTGGCTTAATCCTTAGCTTTAAGAGTTCTAGTAGCCTCTAATGATCATTATTAGCATATTGTTCCATTTAATTTGGATTATTTGGAGGTTATTTCATGTTAGGGCTAAAAAATGCTAATTTTGAAAATATGAGCGTTTGATCTAATTTGACCCTCTGTAAACCTAATTGTTAGGTCACTGAACGCGTTGGAAGCGACGGTTCGGCGATTCGTCGAGCCGGTGCGAAGTTATTAAATAAACGGACGTTTAGGCTTTGTTTCCGCCTGGAGGGCCGAGGCGACGTCGTAAAATTCTGGAAACGGATTTGAAGCATCGTGACAAGAAACCGAAGACCTTTAATTTCCGGATCGCGGATCGGAGGTCATTTGGTGGTCGCGCGCGGATTTGGTCAAGCCGAGCGGCGTGCGCCGCGGGAGGCCGATTGCGAGTGACGACGAGCAATCGGAACGCGATAAAAGGTGGTGTCCATCTCGAAGCAACGGGCTCCCATTTTATGTCTAAGTTTTATATTGATCAAAATTGCACATTGACATCTTGCATTCATAGGGTGATAAATGATGGTTGCGTCCATATACCTTGATGTTCTTTGGTCTAGAAAATGTATTTGTGCTTAGTACTTATATCTAACATGCTTGAGGTTTATATGTAATGTGGAACCTATAGAGTGAAGTAATCGTGGATGGAATTTAGTAATGTATTGGCTATGTGCATGGAAAACTAGTAAGAACGAGGTCATCTGAGTAGGTAAACGATCAAAAGAACAAGTGGACATTGTGTAGTAGTAGTGTATATTGAAACCTTGGACTATATGTGATTGTAACCTTAGAGTATAGACGGGTTGTCTGAGACGAGGATTGGATCAATGCTCGACGTCTGTTTTAAATCTTGTTGATTAGGAAGCCCGACACAATAGTGCGCTCGCGGAGTTGGTCACCGTGGGTTGCCTATTTTGTGGCCAAGGGATTGCCTATTATTGGCTCGCCAGACGAGTTTCGGGGCGGTTCGCTCATGTATGAGTTAATCTCTCCTACGCGTCGAGTTGCTAGTGCAGTGTAGACGATGCCTCGGAGCGTAAGCATGGATAATGAATAAATGAGGAGTAAGACGAACCGATGTGATATAGTTTACCTCTTGGACATGATAACACCGGTTAGTCTTACGCTTTTGTCATTGTACATGCATTACTATATTTGATGATTGGGGATAGTAGAGTAGCTTTACTTCTGTCATTTACCGCTTTCTTATCTTATCTACTCTCATCAATTATCTACTTGTGCCAAACTTTGGAACCTAGTGGAGATCGGGCGAAGAAATCGAGCGGCCGAAACCCACTGGGAAACTAAGGAAGTTATCTACCCCCATTTACTACAGGGCCGAGCGCTGAGTTCAGACCGCGGGACGCCGGTAAGGGCCTAGCGCCTAGCTGTGCATTTAGTTTACTTTCCTATTCTGCATTGATCACATTTATTGCATTGAGAGTAGATGATGTATAGAATGTGAGATATTCTGGAATGAATGTAAGCTAATGTTTATATTTTGGAAGATGTAACCTTTATATTATGTTTAGAAGCTTAATGTATAATCAAATTGTATTATAAAGGCTGAATGAATGTAATAGATAGATGTCTCTCTCTTTATCATTACTTGTATGTTCTATACTTGTATCTTGCTCTTGGTTGTTTTGCACTGATTGTGCTCTCGTTGTAATTATCGATTGTGTATGTATTCAAGTTATTTTTCTGGAAACTTGTTGTACACAATCTCGTTGTTAGCCTTGGGCGGACAGGGGAGGTGCTGTCCGTCCGGCGTCTGTTCGACGCGCCCGGGCCGAGCCAAATTGGTAGCGGTCGCGGGGTGTGACAGAAAGAGAAAAATATTTCTTTCCTTGAAGAATCTTTGGCTCATGAGGAGCCGAATTCATCTGAAGAGACTGATGCTTCGGCTGATGAAGCCGAAATATATGCTACTGAGATGATTAAAAATCGCCAACCATATAAGTGTGCTTTGTTGAAGCTCGCTAAATCAAGCGAGGCAAAAGCACGGGTTTCGGCATATACTTATTCTTTCGATGTTTCAAAGACCGATTTAATCTTTGATCGGTTATTGAAAGATGGACGAATTCAGTTACAGAAGGGTCAAACCATACCCCATCGGGAAGAATTAAAAAGAAGAAAATATTATAAATGGCATCATTCATGGAGCCATAAGACAAATGAGTGTACTACCTTTAAGAGGCAGATTCAAAAAGAAATAAATAAGCGTTGGCTCATATTTGCCGATCAGGAAAATAAAAATATGAAAATTGACAAAAACCTGTTTCCGACGCAGGTCAATATGGTGGACGTCAAAGGAAAGGCGGTCGCGGACAAGAAGACCGCTGAGAATGTTGCCTATGTCAAGAGAACCCTTCAGCTCTGTATAAGGTGCAAAACCGAAATGACAAAGAAAGATTGGGAAGCCATCATCAATGAGAAAAAGAGGAGTAATGAATGGAGGGAAATGATGGCATTTCCTGAAGAATGGGAAGAAATTTCGGAAGGAGATAACAAGTCAGAGGATGGCTCAAACGAAGCCACCAATGAATCCGAGCTAGAGGTCGACTCGGTCCAAAACAAGAAGGACTTATTGATGCAGAAAGTCCTGCATGACTATTACAACAGCAGGAAAGAAGAACACAACAGCCGATGGAGTTACCCGAAGAAACCATTCGGCTCGAAACAGAGATTTCCTGGGTATCGGCCACACTGGCAACATCAGGCCAGGCCGAGACCCGAACCAGAATTTGAAGGGATGACCGAGGGGGATATAGAATTCCTCGGTCAAAGATTGGTTAACGAGCTCGGCATACAACTGTGGCCGAGACCCTGGAAAAGAAGAGAAATTTTAAAGAATCATTTGCGAACAGTGAAAGTACCGGCAAATGTGCCGGTTGATCAATGGCATGAGGCTAAACCATCGGCCAAGTGGTAAGGGCCGATGTTGACAAAAACGCAAAAGCGTCGGCAGCAAAGGTTGCAAGCCGAAGCAAGGCAGCATTATGAGGAAGCGAAAGGGATGAAACTGAACGTGTAGAGACGGCCTAACGAACCACCACATCATTTTCGTCCGATGCGGAACGATCACAAAGCGGGCGGTTTAGCGCCCATTCCTTGGTAAAATCAAAAATAGAACGGCCAATCACGGCCGAAACAGAGGAGAAGGTGACCAGGAGGGAGCTAGAGGAGAAAATAGCTTCCCTCGAAACGATTATCAAGCGAGAGAGATGGTGTCACGCCCCGGGATCTAATGGAAGCCCGCCCGGTGCGTGTCCAGACCCGCCATACGTCTAAAACATATAAGGCGTCTATAACAAAACGATAAATAAAGCAATAGAAGAAGAACATCTAGAAGTATCAAAACAAAGTACAACTAGAATCTACAATAGAAGAATACACAAAGGATTAAAAATCTACTAAGATAGAACCATAAAGTAGTACATCCGAAATCCAAATACAAGTGCTAAGAGTAATGCAATGGTGGTCTCTATACACGGTAACAAAACTCTCCGTCACCAAAAATACAAAAAGAGAGTAGACCACCTAGGAGTAAAAGCAAGCTCCGCTATCTAGCTACGCGGCCCCTTTGCCGCGATCCCATGCCTCCACCGGTGCTGAAGGCTCTGAAATAAAAATCATAAAATAGAGGGCGTGAGAACTATTAAATAATAGTTCCCAGTGTGCAATTACTGACTTCAGTGAAATGCACCACTAGGCCCAAAAGCCGAAAGGGTAAGTACAAGTATGAAATAAACCATAAGCTACTAACATGAAAGCTTACTATAACATGGTATCTCTACTAGCATGAAT
This sequence comes from Ananas comosus, assembly GCF_001540865.1. Taxonomy (NCBI): domain Eukaryota; kingdom Viridiplantae; phylum Streptophyta; class Magnoliopsida; order Poales; family Bromeliaceae; genus Ananas; species Ananas comosus. Next base: position 5,298,237 of record NC_033631.1, on the reverse strand, counting down.
TTGCATAAGAAATAAAGCTGTTGTAACATGAATGTACATGAGTATAACCAACATAATGTCCACTAGCTAAATAGTAAAATGTCATTGTTTACTATGCTAGTCAACGACCACTCGGTACACTACGTAACCAATGTTCCAATCCTGTAGGACCTACCTGTGGGTAGTCCGGCCTGCGCCGTGCCTAATGGCCCCGTGGTAGTCAACATCCCCACTCTAGGAATAAGCCTCCCCCACGGCATCCCATTTCGGCACCCAATCCAGCACGGGCGAGCATGTGTCGCGATGGCGATCTCTGGAGTGCTGGCTTGTGGGGAGCGACCCTCACAAGCATGTGTGAATGAGCACAATGGCAAGCAAGCGAAAAAGTCCGTCTCAAGTCTGAAGTCATCATGTCTAAAACATGAAATAAAACAAGTGTCTCAATGGCCTATCACTCTGTCATCATGTCTAAAACATGGAGTATAGTCGATGTCACAATGGCCTGTCACTATGTCTCTATGTTACAATTTCACAGTTTACGAAGTCAGTGCCCCTTTATTGCACTTTTATTCACTTTGTCCAAACATGAGTTAGGAGTTCAAGAGTACACAATTCTAGTTCTTTTCATCCTATGAGACATATTTCCAACTTGCAATATAGAATACTTTTCACATGCATGCCTGATACACATATGGCTCTACTATATAGAGTTGAATTTTCACGATACATAACACATGCATTTTAAGTATTCTAAAATTCATAAAAATTCTATCTAGCATGAATATGCATGCATCTCGATGAGACGACAAGGATAAAACACATAGGGGATATTTCTCCCCTATTTCATGAAGTCAAACCCACCGAAACTCTTGGCCGCCCTTCGTTTCGCCGAACGAAGTTGCCTACTACTCTCCTAGCACCCCAAAGTTATAGAAAAGAGAGATACACGAACGTTACGAGCAACCCATTGCTCAAACATTAAGCAACTCAAGCAAAGGTGAAGAAAACTCACCGAATGCGAAGAAACCTCTCTCAATCTCCAAAAGGGAGTTAGAGGCCCTCAAATCCAACATAAACCACGGTTCTAAACCAATCAATTTGGTTCTAAAAGCCTCAAATCCAAAATCCTCAAAATAAACCTTAAGTTCCACTTCTAGGGTTTCATTTAGTAAAAGCTACTAAAACAAGAATCAAAGAGGGGATTTAAGCCTACCAATCTCAAATGAAGCTCCCAACAAGGCTTCAAGTTCTCCAAGGTTGAAGATCTTCCTCCAAAAGAGCTCCAACAAAAGCCTCAAGCTTCTCCCATGGTGGAATCCCAAGAAGAAGCAAGGAAAGCAATGAGAATGAGATCAAAACTTGCTAAAATCCATCAAAAATGGAGAAAAAATCAAAGAGGAGAAGGCTCACCTTGATCTCCACAGGTTAGGGCTCAAAAGAGCTCTCTAAGGGGACTGGGATGGGTTATATAGAGTTTGCAACAATTGCAAATACTCCCCCCCGCAAAATCAGCCTTTCCTACAAAGTGTACCGGTACAAACCCAGTGTACGCGCGAACCCTAGGCTCGAGTTGACTAAAAATTCCATCTGTACCGGTACAACCATCGAGTTGTCACTGGTACACTTTCTGTACCGGTACAACCATCAAGGTGTACCGGTACACATCCCCGCAAAATACAACCTGAGAGCAGCCTAAGTCCATCATTTTGGCGACCTTTGCTCTATTTTAAATACTACAATTCTCGGGATACGAGCCATAGGTCGGAACACTGTCAACGACCCTCCAGAATATCTGGAAAAACTCAGAACACTGATCAAACACTCGAACCTCGTAATTTGCAAAGATCCAGTGTGTTACAGATGTCCTCCCAAGGAAAGAGATGCGCAAATGGAAAGTGACTCTTCAGTCGAAACAGCAAAAGAGTCTGAAGAGAAGAAACAGAGGGTTCAAGAAAAATCGGCTGATGAAGGTCCAGCCGATGTGAACATGGTATATACTCTGCCCCAATCCTTTAAAGCAGAGTATACAGAGTATGAAGAAATGGTAGACGAAGAAGTTGGGCTCACAGTAGCTCAAATGCAATTAGAGGATACCAAACCGGCCGATTCAGTGGTTTTTCAGAAACCATTGGCCATGCAGACAAGATTCGTGAGGCCACTATTTATACGGGCCTTAATAGAGGGACAGCCAGTAGGCCGAGTCATGGTAGACGGCGGAGCTATGGTCAACGTCATGCCTACTTCATTCTTCAGAAAATTGGGTAAAGATGAAGACGAGTTGAAGCCTACGAACACAATCATGACCGACTTCACTGGAAGCGGTCAACAAGCTAGGGAAGTACTAACAACCGAGATTACGGTAGGTTCTAAAACTCTACGAACTGGATTTTTTGTAGTGGATGCAGAAAGTCATTACAACCTGCTACTTGGACGTGACTGGATCCACGCAAACGAGTGCGTACCCTCCACACTCCACGGAAAACTATTCTAATGGGTTGGAGAAAAGTAGAAGAAATCAGGGCCGAAGGGCGACCATAAATTGTGGATATCAATGTAGAAGGAATATGCCACATCAATTGAGCCGATACTGACTCTGATCAAATATCTTTCATGAGGGTAACTGAAGAATGAGTACAACTGATCCTCATGAAAGATGAGGAAGCTATGGTGGCAGCCGAGGAGCCACCAAATTGGTTGAAATGGAACATCAGAGATCAGGAACCGAAGCTTTAGAAAAGCTTCGGCTGAGTGAGCCGACCAACAAGGTCGGCTATGAAAATGATTCGGCCAATCAGGATCGCCTATCAAAGTCGGGGATAAGAAGTTGGAAACTCAGGATCCACTAATAGAGGTGAAGACGAAGACAAACGACTGACTTATATCAGTGCCAAGCTTTCGGCTCAACAACAGGAGAAACTGAAAGAATTGCTGATAGAGTACAAAGACTGCTTCGCCTGGAATTATGAAGAAATGTCAGGTTTAAGCCGAAAAATTATAGAACATAGGCTACCTATTAAAAAAGGGTATAAGCGTTACAAACAGCCGGTTTGTAGGTTTGAACTGAGTATTGTACTTCAAATTAAGAATGAAATTGAAAATCTTTTGAAGGCCGGTTTTATTAGAGCAGCCCGTTATGTTAATTGGGTATCCAATATAGTTCCAGTACGAAAAAAGAATGGTAAACTTAGGATTTGCATTGATTTTAGGAACCTGAATTTGGCTACACCTAAAGATGAATATACAATGGCTATAGCCGATATGTTAGTAGATTCGGCAGCCGGTAATGAAATTTTGTCTTTTATGGATGGACATGCCGGTTATAATCAAATTTATATTGTCGAAGAGGATGTAGCAAAAACGGCTTTTAGATGCCCAGGGTCTATTGGGACTTTTGAATGGATAGTCATGCCATTCGGTTTAAAAAATGTCGGGGCTACTTATTAGAGAGTAATGGATTTTATATTTCATGATTTGATCAGTAAAATGTTGGAGATTTATATCGATGATATAGTTGTAAAATCCAAATCACAAGTCAATCATTAGGCGGATTTAAAGCTCGCCTTTGAAAGAATGAGAAAATATAATTTAAAAATGAACCCTTTAAAGTATGCTTTTGGAGTTTCCGCAGGAAATTTTCTGGAATTCTTAGTGCATAAAAAAGGGATTGAGATTGATAAGAACAAAGCGAAAGCTATACTAGAATTGCCGCCACCACATAATAAAAAAGAGTTACAAAGTTTGTTAAAAAAATTAATTATTTGCGGCGATTCATATCCAATTTAGCCGGTAGAATAGGAGTTTTCACTCTGTTATTACTTCGGCTCAAAAATAAGGAAGAGTTTGTTTGGACAGAAGAGCAACAGGGAGCATTTGAGAATATAAAAAAATATTTAGCAAATCCTCAAGTTCTTATGCCCCCTAAATAAGGACAGCCGATGAAGTTATATATTTCGACTGCAGAAGAAAACCTAGGATGTTTGTTGGCTCAAGAGAATGAAGAAAAAGAAGAACAGGCCATTTACTATTTGAGCAAACGATTGTTAGATGCTGAAAAACGATATTCGGCAATTGAAAAATTATGCTTGGCTTTATACTATGCCTGTACAAAATTAAGATATTATATTTTACCCACCGAAGTATCGGTAATATGCAAAACCAATTTGGTAAAATATATGCTATCTAAGCCAGTGTTGAGAGGTTGAATCGGAAGGTGAATGTTGGCCTTGTCCAAATTCTCCCTTAATTATGTTCCGGCAAAAGCGGTTAAGGGACAAGCAATAGACGATTTCCTGGCAGATCATCCATGTGTTGAGTTCGAAGAGCCGAGGCAAAATTTAATCGACTGTCAACCTTTGATACTTTATTTTGACGGCTCAAAAACAGCCGAATCCGAAGGAGCTGGAATAGTTATACAGTCTCCTGAAGAATACACTTGTAAATTCGCTTTTGAATTAGATGTCGGCTGTTCCAATAATCAAGCCGAGTATGAGGCCTTAATAATTGGCCAAAAAATTCTACAAGAATTGGGAGTTTACTCACTCAAGGTCATTGGTGATTCACAACTGGTAATAAAACAGGTGAATGGAGAATACTGATGTGAAAACCGAAATTTGCAAAATTATTTGAGAAAAACCTTAGAATTGCTTTGCAATTTCAAAGAAGTTGAGTTTGAGCATTTAGCAAGGGAGGAAAATGAACAGGCTAACGAATTAGCCCAATCGGCTTCAGGGTATAGAGAGCCGAAGAAGAGTCTAGTGAAAATAGAACGCAGATTGTTACCTTCGGTTCATACACATGAACCAATTATTGCCCCTATAGCAGTAAAAGAAGACTGGAGAAAATATATAATTGAATATTTAGAAAACCCTAACAAGCAAGCCGACTATAATATTAGAAGAAGAGCACTCAGTTATTGTCTATTAAATTGACAACTTTATAAAAGAACAGCCGAAGAAGTATTATTGAAATGTTTAGGGCCTGAAGAAGCTCTATTAGTGATGGGAGAAATACACGAAGGTTTGTGTGGAACCCACTTAGCAGGAAAAAGATTAAGATTGACAATTAAGCATTTGGGATACTATTGGCAGACTATGCATCAAGATTGCATAGAATACGCTAAAGGCTGCCAAGATTGTCAATTACATGGTTCAGTACAGAGAGTTCCTGCTTCCGAGATGTATGCGATAATTAAGCCGTGGCCTTTCCTAGGTTGGGCTATGGATTTAATTAGAGAAATTTAGCCGTATTCTTCGCCTGGTCACAAGTTTTTAATAGTGGCTGTTGATTATTTTACTAAGTGGGTAGAAGTAAAACCCGCTCAATTGGTCACTCAAAAAGAAATTATAGATTTTGTTGAAGACTCTATAATTCATCGTTTTGGAGTTCCCGAGACGATTACAACCGATCAAGGAACAATGTTCACAGGAAGACAATTTGTTCGGTTTATTAAATCCTGGAGGATTAAATTGTTTCACTCGTCACCTTACTATGCTCAAGCCAATGGACAAGCCGAGGCAGCAAATAAGGTAATCATAAATTTTATGAAGCGGCATATCAGAAAATATCCAAGGAAATAGAATGAAAAATTGTCCGAAATCCTATGGGCATGCCGAACTTCAGTGAAAACGGCAACAGGGATAACGCCGCTCGAACTAGTATATGGCCATGAGGCCGTGGTACCAGCCGAAATAACAGTTCCTTCGTTAAGAGTGGAAAAATAAAAAGAACTATCGGCTGATGAATATAGTAATTTGATGAATGAAGGAATGGAAGAAATACATGAAACTCGGCTGACAGCATTAAACCATTTACAAGCTTATCAAAGCCGAGTATGCGGTGCATAAAATAAAAAAGTTAGAGCTAAGTCTTTTGCATTTGGTGACTTGGTTCTTAGATTAATATTTCCAATCGGTCGAAAAAATTGAACATACGAAAAATGGTCTCCAAATTGGGAAGGACCATTCCAAGTTAACAGAGTTGCAAAAGGGAATGCATATTATTTAAAGAGCATAAATCGGTTAGAAAATGAGAAGCCAATCAATGAAAAATATCTAAAAAAGTATTACCCATCCATGTGAGAAAGTGAGCAAAATTAGAGTCAAAATATTACAAGCCGAATCAAGACAATAAATCCCTAAGTTGGTTCCATTCGGCTATAAGATTAGCTTAAGCAGTTTCAGCGGCCTTCCTCCTACGTTTCATCAAGAGATGCACTTTATAAAGTTGGGAAAGTGTCTCTTGAAGCTTCACCCCTTCATTCTTCTTAGTCTTCAGTTGACTTTGTAAGAGGAGCCGACGCTCAAAAGTACGAGCCAAAGTTGATTCGGCTGCAGCTAGTTCTTCCTTAAGAGTTAAAATTCGTTGCTGCAAAGCCGATTCTTGATTTTCTAGGGCTTGATCTTCTCGACTTATGTCAGTAATAGGAGCCGCTATTTCAGGTATAGTTTTTTTAAAATGATCAACTTGATGAAAATGTTGATCTAGGGATAAAAGCTAGGCACCTAAAGATTGTTGCCGAGATAAGAAAGAAAAAAGTTGAGACGATAATGTCTCTACAAAACACTTACCAGCAGAAGAAATGTCTGGCTAGTCGGCTAAATCGAACAAAAGAGTACACAGCCGATCGAATTGTTCTGAATTTTGAGCCAAGGATGGGAGACCACGACTATATAGTTGTAGACACTCATCAAATTTTTGTTGAGTGTCTGTTCACGTCACTATAGTTGATGAATCGTCTCCTTCATTAGAATTGGGGCTCGAAACCAATAGAGCATGGAGAGTAGCAGACAGAGGGTCTTCAGGGATAGATGACGAGGCTTCAGGAGTCGAGGAAGGCACTATGCTTGCTTCCTCAACATCTTTTTCTAAAGGTACACTTGCATCTTCCTTTTCGGTTGTTGGTGGTGCCGCAACACTTGTCGACAATTCCTTGCTCGTTTCTCGAGCAACCCTTTTTCTCTCTGCCTCCTGTTTTTTCTCGAGACGAGCCTCCCGTCAGAGTTGTCTATCTATCTGCATCTTCAAAGAGGACTGTTTTATTAAGAAAAAATGATAAATAATTGAAAAAATAAAAAGATTGAGTGTAGATAACCAAAATAATTTACCTCAATCTCAATTGGCTCGTTAGGAACAGAGCTTTGTTTTGAGTCAGCAGCCGAAGATGGTACTTTGGTCCTTCCTTCTGGAACATCAGCCGAAGGCGTGTCTTCGGCTCTTTCCTTCAATACTTCAGTCGAAGAGACACCTTCGACTCTTTGGGAATATAATTTTTTAACGACGGATTTACGCCGCTTTGGAGGTGGTGGAGTAGTCTGCTCAAACTCAATCGGTCTTTTCTCTGAAGCTGGGACTGATGAAAAAATTGGAATTGACTGCATAAAGAAAAAGTAAGCATTAATTGTATTAAGAAAAGAAAATCAAAATAAAAGCATAGTTTATTACGGAAGAAGAAGGCGAGACATCAAAAATATGATCGGAAGTCTCTTTCGGTTCTTCTTTTGGTACAGAGGGAGCGGCGTTATCAACCGAAAAATCTTTGCTTGGATAGGTCACTGTAAATAGGAAATAAGTTAAGCAGGAATTATGTTGAAAAGAAAATTAGTTATAAGCAAGAGATTTACCAATTGGGTGAATAGCCTTGCGGTGTGCCTGCGATGTGGATAAATTGAAGATGCGATCAACAAAATGATCCCAAGTAACGGTGTAACGAAAACCTACCACTCCTGTATAATTCGGCCTGAAGCTTACTAACTTGAATAACCGCTGAAGACGATTCCCCAGAGCCGAAATCCGATCAGCTTCGACTATACTTTTAGTAGGGGGTCGATTAACGGCAGTATTGGCTGTGAAGAACTTGGCTAGAGCAATGATTGCTTGTGTAAATCCAAATTGACGCGCCACGAACTGGGAGGAATAAACCTCAGTGCTGGGCAGCAGTTTCGAGCGCGACTTTAACCCAATGTGCAAATCCCTTGTAGCCAAGAAAGAGTACCAGACATCCGAATATTCACCGACACGAGAGAAAGCCAGTTCCCCTTGAATGGCCTCATACCTCGCTAAAAACCAAGGCGGGCCAGTGATTCGGTCAGCAAATGGAGACCAAGAAATGAGGAAATGAGGACGCGATTCATAGAATATTTTAAAATAAGTAGTAAAATCAAAAGGGTGGCCTGATGTTAACGGCTGAGGACAGGCGAGAGCTAGCCCATAAGAGTCAAAATGAGCAGCCGAACCTAGATCTAGAGGTTCTCGGCACAAATTAGAAAAATAAATTTGCAGAAACATTTGCAAAAACCAGAAAACACCACAACCCGAGCCGATTGTTACACCATCTCCAGAGGGTAGTCGTTTAATGGAGTCAAAAATTTTCCTATAGACAAAGGCAAGAAAATAAGGTTCTAAAGCTAATCTGTCGTCGTTAGTTAAACCAACGGTAATCAGGACGAAATCCCGATTGATCTTCTACGAACGAGTGCAGAAAAAATTATGGCATAACCAATATAAGAGGAAAGCCATATGTTCCTTCCTAGTAACCGCAGCAGGAGATTCACTTGCAAATTTGCGAAGGGATTTAGAATAAGCTAAGTCATTGAGGTCAAGGTGAGCCTCAAAGTCGGATACACCATCAGGATTGTAGACTATGGAGAGAGTGACTCCATGAGGGCGCAAACCGATGATAGCGGCTACATCAAAAAGAGTCGGAGAAAGAGGTCTTTCTTTGAAAAGAAGAATATTAGAAACAAAGGACCAAAAACAGAGAGCAGAAGCTAAAAGAAGGTTGTCGGCTACAGGAGGCTACCGAGAAAGCTGAATAGCTTCATAGATACCAACTTCCCGCCAAAAATCACCATAGACAGTCTCCACTCGGGTTAAGCAAGCCAAGTAAGCATCTGAAACACCTGGCCAGGTTCGAAGGCTTCTCCCTGTCAAAGCCGAAGAGTACCAGGAGTGGAGATGAATGGATTTAGCCATCAATGGAAGATCGTCGCTGAAATAAGGGAAATCGTCAGAAGCCGGTTCTTCAGTAAAGGAGGGACCTAAGATGAATCTAGTAGGGTCCGAAGAGAGGTATGGTTTAAGTAGGGTATAATACAGTGTCGGAAACGGAAGCAGCGCCATTGGTGAAGGATGAAGAAAAATTCGAAGTATCAAGAAGAAGAAAGTGGGCCAAGCTGGAGAGTAGAGATGAAGAAGAGGTCGGAGAAGACGAAGAGAAGCAAAGAGAAAGCGAGGAAGACGAGGTCTGAGTATAAAAGGGAATGAGAAGCTTGGCGAAGAAAAAAAGGAGTCGTCGCATCGAAATCGTTTCCCGAGATTGGCTATAATGATGAAAAGACGGCGGCAATTAAGATGACCTAATTAATGCCGCATATAAGACAAAAGAAGATGGCGGGATCATGGCCGTAGAAAAGAAATGAACGGCTGAGACAAAACCGTACAGAGAATTTGAAATTGATTATATCGGGAGCCGTGCTTCAGATCGTGTCAGCTACCGAAGCGATGTTGGAATCATGACCGTAGAAAAGGAGTAAATGGCTAAGATGAAATCGTACAAAGAATTTGAAACTGATTATATCAGGAGTCGCGCCTAGGATCGCGCCAGCTACCGAAACGTCCGTTCGGAAACTATCGATGGGGCAATTGTTAGGCCAATAAGGCGTGAACACGTGGTACGCCACGATGGTTTTATTTAAGGGCAGTAATCTTGTTGTGCACCGGGAGCATCGGAGAAGCTTTAAGTAAATTCCCGCGTGAATTAAAGGAAGTTATGGTAACTGCGAGCAGTTACAAGCGGCTCCGATCGGCTGAAAGTGGCCCGAGAAAGTAGGGGTAGTGGCCGATCATAATTAAGCAATAGCTGATCAACAAGGGCAATCTGTAAATAGGCCAATAAAGCCATAGAAAGAGATCTTTTCCCCGAGAATAGAAGGCCACTTTTACTTCTTTTGCAATTTCTCTGCTTTCTAGGAGTAGTCTACTTGTAATCTTTTCCTTTCCGGCATTTACTATTTTCTTTAGGAGTAGTCTTTAAGTTAGATCAACCGAGTTTGTATGCCCTCAGGCACACTCGACCCTTGTACTTTTTTCCCAAGATTAATTTCAGATAGATTTAAAGGCTTTCGGCTCAGCCGACCAATCACTGTACTTTTCTATCCATTCGGCTCTTCGGCCGTCCTTAGTTTTTGCTCAGTCCTTACATTCGGCTCATCCAACCGAACCAATTCTACAGTAGAAGTTTCGAACTCGGTTGATCCGATCCCTCATCAGCCGAATCGCTTGATCCAGTCAAAGGGCGCAAACTTCGAGGATCACTAATCGTAGCCGCTCCGCATCCCTATACTATTCCCGAGGGAGATCTTTGACTAGGTCAAGGGTCCGGACAATCGGCTCCCAACAGTTAGACTTGAAAAGAAAGGTCCCCACAGTGGACAACCTCTTAAGAAGAGGGTGATGTGGTGAGGAGAGCTGTGTATTTTGCTTGTCATCGACGGAGACAGTGGATCACCTCTTCGCAAGCTGCCAAAGTACTAAAGCCCTACTGGCGGCTTTGCTTCCAAACAAACAGTACCTCCCCTATTGTTCGTCTATCAACCAGCTATGGGAAGAAAGCATACTTAAAAGGTGGCTCGCTAGGGAGGAGGGAGTTGGCGACGGTCGTCACCACGTGGTGGATCGTCTGGTTGGAAAGAAATTGCCGTATTTTCGAGAAAGGTAAACATCCACCGGGTTATTTGTTGGCCAAGATCCGCTCTCTCAGAGAGCTTTGGGACCCCTTCTGCGTTAACTAGTGTTTTTTTTCTTTCTTTTTTTTGAGGCCTAATTACCTCAATATGTAGCTAAGTTCACCCCCTAAAAGAATAAAGCGGTAGCATGCTACTTTTTCTCAAAAAAAAAAAAAAAAAAAAAAAAAAAAACCTATGTTCAGCTCGAAATTTTGATCCAGTCAAAATGCCCATTGTTTCCGCCGGACATTGTACCCGACAAGACATAAACAAAACTAATCTCGACTATATAAATAAAAGTTAATNAGAAAAAAAAAAAAAAAAAAAAAAAAAAAAAATCCTATGTTCAGCTCGAAATTTTGATCCAGTCAAAATGCCCATTGTTTCCGCCGGACATTGTACCCGACAAGACATAAACAAAACTAATCTCGACTACATATATAAAAGTTAATAGCATAACCATAAATAAATGGAGGTTTACGTGGAGATTAACATATGGATGATTTCAAGTGCATGCATCATTCAACGATGAAGAATGAAATGAGAAGTCAACTGTTTATATAGTTATAGTAGTAGCGAATGAATTTGAGGTAGAAAGACCATAGACTATTACTAGTAGCTAGGTGGGAATTAAAGGTGGGAAAACTCTAATATTTGATTTCACAACGAAAGGTGGGAAACCCATTTTGTACGTTTGGCATTCTTCCGTGCCGTGGGACCAATTTGTTGAGCAAACTGCTTTTGTTCCGTGCCGTACGCGTGCTCAAAAAAAGTCCATGCACGCAGAATTGTCACGCAAAGACAAATAATAATAGGGCGCTCAAAATTATCAAAACAACAGAGACCGCCGCGATTGTATAATCAAATCAGCATCACATGATGAGAGGCGTGCACAAGAATTCCCCTGCACGGCATTCCGGAGGATCTGCCCCTGCAAATTATTTCAAAATTCTCAACCTCAAATCCAAGTTAGATATGATCATATTTGTCACTTGTCCTCCTATCAACTACAATTTTGGTATCTTAATTAGTGGTACTCTTATTAAATTGGGTCAATTTCATCTATACTCCTGTAAAACTTACAAATATCATAAATATTCTTATAAATTTGATAATATCATAATTACTCTTTTATATGTTTGCTTTCTTTCGAAAATGTCCAAACCGTTAAGTTCTTTTTCTCTCTGTTATTTTTACTTCAGTTAAGTTAAGATTAAAAATAATTTAAAGATTGAAATGTCTATTTTACTCTTGACTATTATAAATGCGTTTCAAAATAAAAGAGATTTCAAATCCATCCCTCACTTTTTAAATCTTCTTTGTTTATATAAAGATAAATATTTAAGACTAGTTTGAATAAATGTACTAATATTTAACAGAGATCAGTTAGATATTTAACTGTAATAAATTTTATTAATATCTTTTTATGGCATGTATTAGATAAGTTAGCTTGCATACATATGTTAATTTAAATAGTCAAATTTGTATTATGCAAAATTTTACTCATTTTTGGATTGCAAACTGTTCAAGCTAACTATTTTAGATTATTTAAATAATATAGAATCTTTTAGTTCAATATTTTCATATTAGTCTTAAATATTCAGATTTCTTTTACTTCAATTTATTTTAGAATGTAAAATTTTAAATTCATAAAAGCTTGTTTATATGCTAGTTTGTAATGCTATTCCAATTAATTTTCTTAACTAGAATTATTTTTATAGTCGTATCAAATTTTTTTTGTTGCTTCTTTCCAATCTTGTACATAATAATATTAAATCATTTTATTATTACTTCTAATTTGATAAGTAATTTTATACTGCATAATTGATGACAAAGCTTTATAATTGTTCAATCGATTTTATTCTTCACTCTCTCCCTTTATAAAAAACTGAAAATATTTAGGAGCATTCAACAAGATTTAATAAAATAAAATTACTATTCTTTTAGATTAGATTATACAAATTTTACAAAAATCAAAATGAGAATCTAACTAAATGACTTACAAGATTTCATAAGTAGGTCTAAATAATTATATTAAAAAAAATTTAACTAAATATCTTAGACAATAAGTGTGCATGCATATTGCTAAATCCTAATTATGCTTTTGCAGGGACACACAGGAAATTTTCCCTATAAAAATTCTTCTAGTGGTTCACAAAGAGGGAAAAGAAAACTCCCATACTAAAAAGAAAGTCGAAGAACAGAAGAAAATCCTCCAGCAAAGAGATTTAAAAGTGATCACTACACAAATAATGCGAATTCTCTGCCTTCAACGCAGCATATCCTCTACAAGAAACAAAACTCGAGTATCTTCAGGATTCATAAACACCTAAACAAGAACAAATCTGCACTAATACAACATGCATTCTTAGTATTAAATAAATGGAACTAACAGCTACTATAATCGTAACTACAAAGTTCGCAGGTAGCTAATCAGAGATGCGCTCCAAAATCTGTCAGATACAAGACAGCAAAAATACCCATGTCACAGCATTCAACATGGAAAGGCCTCTAAAACTAATTTGTAATAAAAATCTGATACTCAGGCTCATTGAATTCCAAAGGCTACCGAGATAAGCTGTTGCGTGCGATGCTTTTGTTGGCAATACCAAATATGCTTCTATTATGCATACAAAAAGCTAGCACGTTGTTGTACTTCATTGTAGATCAGTGAATCACAGGCTTAAGGGGGTGTGCCCTAAGCTTCGACAAGTCCAGGTTCGCATCTAGCTCTTCATCCAACTCTCCAACAACACTACTGCAAATGTTGAATATTAAATATATATATATATATATATATATATATCAGGATCAGGAGTAGAAGTAGAACGCAAGATAAAAGATTAGGATGCGAGGCATACATGTTATCTCCCCTTATAATATACAGCCCTAAAACAAGCTGTTGTACGCCTTCCTGCAAATACAAAAACAATTCTGAGAACATAGATTCTGATGATAAATGGGTCAAATTGTTTTATATAGGCAACAGCTCGTACAAGTTCTGTGAGAAGCTCCAGATAGAATTATGATGAGGAACTCCTGGCGAACATTTCGTGTCCCTAATTACAATATTGACCATGTAGTTATTGAGAACCCCTGAACTTTCGATTATTTTGATTTACTTTATTTTCACTAATTAAATTTTGTTACATTTAATAGTGACGCCATTAAAGTTAACAGTTATAAACACCTTTTCAACTGACTCTGGATTTCGTTAACTGTTACCAGCTGATACCTAATGAAGTTGTTTATTTTAAAGAATCCCCAATTCAATTTAGGAAAATAATTCGAACAAAATAAGAAGTTGAAAGGTATCTATCAAAAGAAAAAAGTCAGGGGGTCTTCAAACTTACCCTGTAATCCATGAGATTTCCATACATTTTTACCTTATTTTTTTTAAATTCCGGACTCATTTACTACATAAAATAAAAAGTGAGCATTTTAGTGAGAAGTAAAGGAAAATCATTTCTCCTCTTCAGTTTATGGATTATCTTTACACTTGCACTTTTGCAACCACTGTTTGAATTGTACAATCATCTAGTTACCATAAGTAGTTAACTTCCGTGTGTTTTCTCAATTAGAACAAAAGAAAAAAATATGCAACAAAGATATCCTGAGTACTTAGAAGTCAATAAAATAATATGATACAACAGTAATCCTAAATAAAAAGTGATCATTTTAGTGAGAAGTTAAGGAAAACCATTTGTCCTTTTCAGTTTATGGATTATCTTTACACTTGCATTTTCTCAAGCACCATTTGAATTGTACAATCATCTAGAAATCATAAGTAGTTAACTTCCATGAGTTTTCTCAATTAGGACCAAAAAAAAAAAATGCAACAAAGATATCCAAAGTACTTAGAAGTCAATAAAAAAATATGATACAAAACTAATCCATGAACCATCAATGAAAAACATGGTATAGATTAAAATTATAATGCGAATAACATAAACGAACCATATAATATACAAAATATAGACAAACCTTTGTGGAGTATACCCTCTCATGTGACTCATCCAGAATGATATTAGTAGCTTGATCAAAACCTTTCAAAATGCCCTGAAATCGTAACAAAGAAAAGGAATTGTTATCAGTAAATTTGAAAGTGGAGAGGTACTACTGCTAACCAATATAAATGAGGTAACACAGGGATTATCCTAGAGTGAAAACAACCGAAGGTTGAGAATTTGTTGGCATAGATTGACCTTTAATGGTGGTACTCAACAAGCCAAGCCAAGCTCACTAGAGGAACCATAGTTGACTCCTAACCTAGCAAATCTTGGGTGATGATGCAAAGGTGACATCATCAATCACCAGAACTTTGCATGGCAATGAAAAGGCTCGGTTTCGAATTGAGTCAGCATCAAGGAATACTATGTGAGACAACAAGAACATCAACTTAAATACGTGAATTGACACCTGGCTTGCAAGGAGTCAGGCAGGAATGTAAAAGACCAGAGCATGAGCAAGAAAAGCTCGACTCAGCTCAACTCAGTTGCTAAAGGGTGAGCTCAAGGACCAAGAGTCCAATGGAAAGTATGGCAAGGGCTCCATGGTGACTTGACACTACAAAAGCTCATCCGCATGAAGGAACCAAGGGTACAGCATGGACGGAAGGCACACAGAACCTGTCCCGGAAATTTGAAAGGTAGGCAGATCCTGAACAATTTTATAGGATGAAAAAGCAATCAAGCTAAGGACAGATGGTTATAAATCCAGAACCTCTGCCTATGGAGTACAACTATGCCAAGACTCAAGTTCTTTATATTAAGTTTGGATAGGTTACAAAAAAAACCCCTTGCATTTTAGCTCACGTCTCAACTACCCCGTTCCATAAAAAATTATGTCAATTTTCACTCTACATTTTTGTCTCTTACTCACACAAGTCTTCAGCTGTAAAATTATATGAAACAAGTTTGCAAATGGTGTCAGTTAACTCATTTAAGTAAACTTTACTCTGTCAATTCATTTTAATAAATTTAGGCAACTAAATTCAAAAATATTAAATTCGCCAATTATTCCATATTTTTGGGCCTGACACAGTAATATAGTGCAAGGTGAAGATTGATGCAATTATTAATGCAGGGGGGGTAATTGAGATACTGGTAGCTTATGGATTAAACTTATAGGCCGCTGTCTTTGCCGGCCAGCATATTGCCTGGATTATTAGTTCCACATATATGCTGTGAGCTACAATCTTAGAGGTTGTTACTATGTAGCCCACTGCTTGCTACTTGTGATTGTGGGCAATGATACACTATGGTTTAGGAATGTATATGCTTGTTGTGGTGTTTGGAGATGGTTCCACAACGGTTGGCTGCATATTGCAAACAAAGTAATATCATTATGCAATCTACAAGCTATAGTAGTTGGCCAATAAAAGGGTGCATTGTATAAATTATGACCAGTTTCTTGAACCAATATGGATAACTACCATTAACCATTTTAAATGAGGGGCATGCTTACAGCCAAAAATTTGCAGGCTGAAGCCTGCTGAAACAAACCAGTACATAAAGGTAAAATGTTGAGCCATACATTGTTCAATCAGGTCAAATTTTCTTATCTGAATGGAAATTGCCACTCCAAATAGAACTAAATCATAGAATTTTATATGTCCCAGGGATTATAAGAGAAGTTAGAAAAAGTAAAAAATTTCTAAGATATAATCATGAGGATGAGAAACAAGGGATACAGTAACATACTTAATGGAAGTGAATGTACTAATCATTGACCTAAGCAAAAAAATTGTGAGGAAAATTTGTTACACTTTGTTGATTTTTCCAAGAGTATGTGTTGTTGAGAGTTCACAAAAAAAATTTAAAAAAAAAAAAAACTTACCACAATATTACGCCCGTCATTTGTAATAACAGATATAGTCTCTGCAAGCAAAAAGAAGATTGATAAGCATTCAGCTGTATTTCTTGCTTGAATTGATCATCTGAGTTTAGTTGATCCTTTGAGATAATCTCATGCAATGCATCATAAAATTGAGCAAGCTATTAATGCCACACAAGATATCTAGTCTGAGATATGATTATAGTCGAAGATTTATTCAAAGTAATCAGAAGGAACATACGATCCACAAGTGATTCGAGCCCAGGACCATCAGACATTGTGATGTGGATGATAGAAAATACTACAGCTCACAAATAGAAAATTTCCAGCCCTTCTAGTATAGTACTGCAGAAAATTACATACAGACGAAAGATGTCAGATATATAACTCTAAAATATTTACTGTATAAAATATTTACTATATGAATAACTACCCACTGCAGAGATTTCATACTACAAGAAATTCTATATAATACTGCAGACAGGATATATAGATTATTGGAAAAGAAGAGACCAACAAAATATTTGAACAAAAAAGAAAAAGGTGCCAGAGTGACCCTCAAAAAGCCCACAAATATATCTCAAAATCAAATTGGTTAGATATATAAAAATTTATGCTATTTTAATGAAGTATAGCAACCCTTAGGCAAGACAAACTAGAAAGCAGATCAAAATTCTTCGACCAGACAATGGAGGAGAGTTCGCTTCTTGGGAGTTTAAGAAACTTTGCAACAATGAATGTATTGTACGCCATTATACGGTTCCAAGAACAACACAACATAATAGAGTAGCAAAAAAGATGAACTAGATATTGCTAGAACATGCCAGATCCATAAAAATTATATGCAGATTTGCCAAAGAAGTTCTGGACTAAAGCAGAAGACATGGCGTACTACATTATTAATTAGTCTCTAGCCACAGCGTTCGAATTCACAACAACGGAGGAAGTATGAAATAGTAAACTTGCAGGTTATTCCTCATTAGGGTCTTAAGTTGTCCTGCTTATGTCCATGTCCAAATGAATCAGCGCACAAAATTACACTTGAAGTCCCTGCATCTTTCTCGGGTATGAAAGGATACAAGCTGTGGGATCCCGTTGCCAAGAAGAAAGTGATTAGAAGGGACGTGGTTTTCAACGAGAAGGCTATGCTGCATAAGGATCAATAGTTGGCTCGATATGAAAAACAATCAAAGACTACACAAATTCAAGTAGAGAGGCAAGATGGTGTAGACGATCAAGTGAAGCAGGCCCACTATCAAGATAACCATGTTACACAGGTTGACCCAAGTGAGAGCACTTCGAAAGAGCCCTACTCTCTCGTTAAAGGAATGGAACGAAATGGAGATAGATACGTCCACCATCACGCTATAGGTTGAAGGCTGTGGTATCTTATGCTTTAAAGGATACATCAGATGATCCTAAATCCTATCAGGAGGTGATGCAAGACCGAGATAGTGGTAGATGTATTGCAACTATGACAGAGGAATAGAGTCTATAGAAGAATCAAACGTGGAACTTAGTTCCATTGCCGGAAAGGAAGAGAGACATCGGTTGTAAGTGGGTCTACACGTGTAGATAGTGAATCAGAAAAATTCAAGGCGTGGTTAGTAGCCAAGGGCTATGCATTACATACATAATTAATAAATTGACATGTTATTGTTATAAGGAGTGCACTGGATGGGCCTTGTTACTTGTTATCCTTATTATTGTTAATGAACCAACCCAGTCAAGCGATTGTTTTTAATTTGGATCATAGGTTAGTGAAGTTTGATCCTAGTCAAATTTTCTTCAATACCAATTGGGCTACTTATTAAATAAAACAGCCCCATGTACTGAAGAAAATTGATCATGAAATCCAACAGCTCGTTTGGGATCATTCCAGGAATCAAATTAGGTGAAGTAGAAGTGGGACATTTAGTTACTGCTGCCATGTTGATGCATTTCCAGTAATGAATTTTTTGATCTATTTATTTATTTAAATTAACCCTTTTTAATGGAAATAGATTAAATCTAGTAATTTCATTTAAGTTAGAGGGGTTAGGTCTCATTTCAATGGCGATTTGATGCATTGCCATTAATAATTTATTTTAGGCGCCGTTTGGTTGGATGTAGTTGTAAAAGTAGGAGAGTTTGAAATACATGCAGCTGGAAATGCAACAATTAAACCTACATCCACTTTGTTTGTTTTTGTGCAGATGTAACTACTAAGAAGTTACCTTTCCTCTATTTGGTAACCTGAAGCTAATAATTATAGTTGTCAATCCTACCACCTTACAAATAGTGTGGTGAGATTATGTCCACTACACATAAAATCATCTTATAATTTTATTAATCATTTAAACTTTTTGTCTATAAATAAATAAACATATATATATAATTTTTATATTTTTTAATATTTTTTTAACTTATCAATTGGGACAATTTAAAATTTTTAATATATTTAATTTCAATAATAAACCAAAATTTAAAAAATTTACAACGATTCTCTATACTATTTTCTTTTTCAAATTGAATAATTATATTTAATTAAAATTTAGTAATTTACAATACACAATCATATTCGCTTAAAATTTACCAAAAGAAAACTATTTTTATATTTTAAACAAAGAGTGTGTTGCACATGCTGGTTTATTAGTGTGTATTTATTTATAAATATATTCATTTATATATTAATATATATACATGTATATATTTATTTATTTATTGTTCTTAATTAGTGAGTGAATCTAATACCTCACCAACCGTTAAAGTTAGAACTACAGCCAAATTGGGTGTAGTTCCAACTGCAACATTCGGGCCTCCTTGTGCAGTATTGTTAGACCTGCATCAAACCAATCATAGAATTTGACTTTGCATGCAGTTGCAACCGCCAAAAAATTGCAACTGTGTTTGCAATTGCATGCAACCAAACATCCCTTTAGTATACTATCATGGACTTGTGAGTAAGTACATGGACATATGGAAAAGGTAAATTGTGGTATATGTTTGTTAATTATCCTGCTTACTCATCATTGGAAACAAAGATTGTGTTAGATGCTACATAAAAAGTAGTTGTTTGAACATCAAATCTCTTAGTATACTATCATGGACTTGTGGGTAAGTACATGGACCTATGGAAAAGGTAAATTGTGGTATATGTTCGTTAATTATCCTGCTCACTCATCATTGGAAAAGAGATTGTATTAGATGCTACATGAAAGGTAGAAGTTGTTCGAACATCAAATCTTAGGGCTTGTTTGGTTCATCCATTTTGGATATGGAATGGGAATCGGTTTGATCAAATCCGGTTAATTTTGTTTGGTTCACAGGAATCGGTTTGGGATTCCTATTCCGGACTGGAATGGGAATGGCCCAGCAGCTTTCAACTTGATTCCGGTCTCCAAGCAGCCCGGATTGAGATTTCATTCCCGAGGCCACGCACATCTCTTCCTCAAGTCCAGCCCACGCAACCATCTCACCCATCCTCTCTCCTGTATGACCTCTCGACCCCTCTCTCATCAATTTTATTTACATAATAGAGAATAGAAAAACATTGTAGACGATTACAGGATTAACGATGCCAGTAATACAACACAATCTCAGATTCTAGCTTAGAATAAAAGGAAGAGATGAAAGATACAAGTCCCAAATATGAGACTCGAAAAAATTATTGACAAACTACTAATTAAGACCAACTATTAACATAACATTCAATTCTTAAGAGAATGATTCAAATTGCCAATACACATGTAAAGATACTCATCACCACATAAAGTGGTCCTTTCAACTGGAAATTCATCATCATAATATAGAGTATCTTTGTAGGGTTTTTAGGGCGCAGGTTTGCGGGCGTGTTCAAAACAATACAATTAGTTTGTTTTCCTCAGATTCTAATGATTTTTTTTTTTTGCTGCGACAGACAAAATAGCTTTTTAAACTAGATATTTTGCTTCTGATTTTTACAGGCTCATTTTAACTTTTCCTGGAGCACAAACTTTGGACATTTAATTTAATTTTTTTCCGGACGCTGCTTGGAGTAGAGAAACTATATAAAGATCAGGCAAAACAAGGGCTAAAAATTATCCTCAATAAATTCCATCCTTAACATGTGGGTCAGATGCTTTCAACCTCCACATCATTAAACAAGAGAGCATTCTCTAGCTCTGCCCATGGCCAAGATCCAACTCTATAACCGAACAATTTTTGCAATAACCAATCATAGTTAAATGCCTAAGCTTTTTGTCTCTGAAGTGGTAGACAAGTAAACAAGATTAAATTTTACTCTGTTTCATGACTCTACCTTTTAGTCTCAGCCAAAAATCAGTGAAAAAAGTTAAATAATATCAAAGATATTTTCATTTCCCATCACGGCAGTTTCAAATCCTTAATTATCCATGACAATTTGTTGTATACTAGCTTTACCAGAAGTAAGCACAGAGTAAAACACAAACTAAGATGTTACAAAGGGGAAACACAAACAGAAATTCATTTAAACAATAAATCCATTCAAAATCAAAACAAATAATGCACTAAACCTATTTAAACAACATTTTATAGCATCAATACAAACTAGAAAGATTTTGCTCATGGCATAACAATAAATCCTTCAAAAAATCAAAAAAAAAAATATTGGGATCTGAAATGGGAAAAGGAAATGGAGAAGAAATTACCTCACGAACCTTGTTTTGGAGCAAGGAAACCTCAGAAATGGCGAGCGATGCCGCTGCGATTGGTGGAGGTGATCATGGCATGGATGCCCTAGGTCGAGAGAAGAGGCCGGGGAGAGTCTCGCATGGTGGAGGTGATCATGGCATGGATGCCCTAGGTCGAGAGAAAAGGACGGGGAGAGTCTCGCTGTGAGAGGGGATCGCGACGGGGTCGGGGACATTGTTAGTTAATTCGGATTCGGCAAAAATTTGGTACGGATATAATTCGGATAAAATTCGCTTTCTAATTTTTAAATTCATTGAAAAAAAGGGCTAAAAAACGGATTCGCCAATTATTCGGATACGTGATTTATACGGATATTATACGTTCACCAATTAAAAATTCGGGATCAAAAATTCGGCTATTAAATTAAGTTTTTTTTCTCTCAAGATTTATGCTATTAGCATAAATACTCATATTTTTTAAGAATATAAGAATAAAGAGCTACAAAATTAAACTAATTAAGTAAAAAAAAAAATAGTAAACTATATATTATGCCTCAAAATAAATAAATATAATGAAGCAAATAAGAGATCAAGATAGTTCATATTTAAATGTAAAATATAAAAGGTTCACATACAAGTATAGTTAGAAACTAAATACAAGATGAAACTGGCACTTAGCATAGTGCATACTAGCATATCTAAATTCTAAAGTCTAAACAGTAAACAAATAAAAGATACATAAAGTGTAGAAACCCCACTGGGTCAATGGTCCATGAAAGACCACAACAAAATTTTCCTTTTGCAAGTGTCGACAAGATCATGAAACTGATTAGGTATAATACAAGAGTTCCTGATCCGTAAGTTAATTAAGATTATTATTTAGCTCTATGTTCGGGCCATCTTTGTGCATAACAGAGAAGGGACACATTCAATTTAAGCACTCGAGCCATTTGTGTATAAAAGAGTATCCATCGGATGGACTAAAAGGTTCCGGCTTTTGCTTTGAAGAATGAAAACTCAAATCGTACCTGGTTTGGTTTGTAAAGAACCACCCGATCGATTACTGATCTATATATCGTTGGATATCGGAAGCGGAAGCGGAAGCGGAAGCGGAAGAGGAAGAGGCGACGAGGAGGGTTTCGATTCCTGAAGAGTGAAGAACCCGATCTTCGATCTTCGATCTTCGATTTCTGAAGAGGAGGGCTGCTTCCGATGGCGTTCGGCGAGCGGCCGGATGGGAAGAGGGGGAGGGCCGCAGGGGTCGATGGCAGGGCCGCACCGCCGCAGGGGTGATAAGCTTATCAGGGCAAACCCTTTTTTGGGAGGGGTGGGGGTGGGGGTGGGGCTCGTGGGAGGGGGATGATTCTGAAAAAAGGGACAGGGCGAGGCGAGGACCACGAGGTTCTCTGAATTTTTTTTTTTCTTTTTTCTCGTTTTGGGCCACCCGCGAGGCCCAAGCGGACCGGGCCGTTTTTTTTTGGAGCGAATTATTCGCGAATCGCGTTTAATTCGCGAATAATTCTTTTTACCCAAAAAAAACGCGAATTTTTCCGAATTTTTGGATCCAAAAATACGAAAACGGGTGTTTTATTCGGCATTTCAAAAATTTCGTGAATAATTCGCAAATTAACTAACTATGGTCGGGAAGAGTCTCGCTGTGAGAGGGGATCGGGATGGGTTGGGAGAGAGGAGACAATAGGCTAGGTTAAAAAACATTTAACATTACCCCAATAATACCTACCTCCTCCCAAGGAAATAGGATTAGCACTTTAGAATTAATCTCATTACAAAGTGAATTTAAGATTACCAAATAAATTACTTAATGTATTTAGCCAAACACCGTCATATTTCACATTCCGATTGGATTACTAGGTATCTTAAAAAGATAACGCGAACCAAACGCGCCCTGATGATTAATGTAGCTAATAAGAATTTAAAAGGCCATTGAAACCAATGTAATTATTGCTTAAGTTATAATTTAGGTTTTAATCCTTCATAGTAGTGGGTGTTGCATGTTATTAGAACTATAATGGTTATTGAGAGTGCTTATTTAGACTTAATATTATCTTCTAATAAAATATAAAATTAATTTAAATGGAATAGTAAAAATATAGAAAAAAATACGACATATATAAGTGTTTAATAAAGCTAAAACTATGCCCTCTGTTTTGTCAAATTTCATGATTAAATATGTATCTTATAATTTTTAATATTGAAGTATAATGTACAGAGTATTTGAATATTAAAATATAATGTACAAATTATATTAACTTGTCCTAATGATATGCAACATGATAATTTATTTCAAATAACTGAACAAACTCTAGAATACAAAAAGGTAAAAAGTTGATATTTGATAATAAAAAAAATTATAATCTATACCATACTTTTATACATTAATCCCCATAACTAAATCCTACATGTACCCACCCCTTAATTTGAGGAGAATGTAGGGCCTACTTTTTTTTTTTTTTTTACTTTTTCTTTTTTTTTTTGATTTACTAAGGCTAAAAAGTTTTTTTACCCCTTTTCTTTATCTTTTATCTTTCCACCCTCTTTCTTAAATTGCAAATTCGAACCTTTATTGTGTTTCATATTCGAGTCAATTAATTGATTAAAAGTGATTGATATATATTATATATATATATATATATATATATATATATATATAATTATAAATTATATATATAATATAATATATATAGTCCGGCTATTATGCTATTAATAGTACGAAGCATTTGGTGCTACCAAGTTTCCCGCCTTTAGATCTATCTTTTAATCATTTCACCCGTTAGATCATACTATTTAAAACCAACCAC